>NC_136430.1:457608499-458208499 GCF_052849685.1 Lactuca virosa
AGCATCTCTTGTTCCCGTCTTCAATTGATTTGGAATGAAAGGAGCATGATTGCAATAAGGGAAGAACGAATGGAAGGAAACAATCGGGGTGGATCGATCGTTATTCACAGGAAGAGGGGGGATGCAATGGTGGTCTGCTAGTTAGGGTGGAAACAACAGCTTTGGTTGTTTGCTGCTGCTGCTTCTTTTTTTTTTTTTATTATCAGATAAGAAATGTGTGTGTGTGTGTGTGTGTGTGTGTGAGAGAGAGAGAGAGAGAGAGAGAGAGAAGAGTATCGGTAGGGGTGGAATGGAGGTCTATCCTTTTTGTTTTTTATTTTTATTTCATAAATTATTTAAATAAATAAGAAAAGAAAATACAAAATTGAAATTAAAAGGGTAAATAGGTAATTTTAAATTTTTTTGGACCAAAAACATAGAAAAACCTTGATTTTTGACCTTCTGTGTAAGCTGGAAACTTTTTCGACCCCATCCAAAGATTTTTGCAAACCAAAAGGACCAAATTTGCAGTTTTATCTTTATTTAATAAAATAGTTGTTTCAATAATATGATAAATAGTTATATACAAATCATTAATTTTGTTTATAGATTTATAATTTATATAATTTATACATTATGTGATTGTCAACAAAACATAATTCTAAAAATATGTGCTTCCAAGGCTCATGAAGAAGATGACGTCTTCCATACGTTTCTACCTGGTATACAAAGTATCAAAGGTATTATGGTCGATCCAATTTTTTTATAAATATTTTTAAATAACAAAAAGTTAATTAAAAAAAATGTTTTAAAATGTTAAAAGAAAATGTTTGAACAAATATAATATTTTGAATGTTTATTTAAAAAATATATATATGACATTTGGATATTAGATAAGGTAAATATGGTATTTTATTATTTATTTATGGTAATATATGTAATTCTTCAAAACCTTATCTGTGATTTAATTTGGTAATAAATAATTTGATTTAAATACGACAAAATATAAAAGTAGTAGATGTTCTTTTTGAAATTAACTTCTTTTCTAAATCAAATATTATATTTGGTGGACAATATCGAATCTTTACGCTGATTGAAATATGTGTAAATAAATAAATTATTCGAGTTTTTCAATAAAGAATTTTTGTGACAACATTAATAACTAAAAAAATGTCTAAAATTATCCTTTTAAAAACTTTAAAACTCTGTTATATATATATATATATATATATATATATATATATATATATATATATATATATATATATATATATATATATATATATATATAGAGGGAAAGGTTATTTGGAAAACAAAAAACCCTAAAAAAACTCCAAAAATCATAAAAATGCATAAAAAAAATACCTAGAGATCACAAAAAAAAATTTTGACATTTTTTTATGAAAAAATCGCAGGTTTTTAAAGAAATTCGCTGAAAAAAAATTTGAAAAAAAAACTTTTTTTTTTATAAAAAAAAAATTGATTTTTTATTTTTTTCAGCAAATTTTAATAAAAAGTTGCGATTTTTTATAAAAAAAATTCAAAAAAAAGTTTTGTGATCTTTAAGTATTTTTTTTTATGCATTTTTATGATTTTTAGAGTTTTTTTGTTTTTCATAGAACCTAAACCTATATATATATATATATATATATATATATATATATATATATATATAACACGTGACAAAAGGTTAGACAACGTATTTAGAAAATTTTCTCTTTAGAGAAAAAAAAAATCAGAAAATAAACGTAGTTGTATGTCGAAATAGATCAAGACTTAGGTTAACTAAAATGAAAAAGAATTGTTTTATTTAACTTTTTAAACTTCAAAAATAATATAAAGTTTATTTTCAATAAGAACTTGGAAGTTGGAACGTTACATTTCAATAATCCATTATTTCTTAACTTGAAATTTATATTCACTAAGGAATAGTACATTATATAGTTTCCAAAATAAAATCTTGAAACCAAGGATTATGATTAATTAAGGCAACTGATTAATGAAAAAGATTTCAGCGAATCAAAAATTTAATAATAATATCATTTCCATAATTTCCTCAAACTCATGCATAAATGCATCGTTGCTCTTTACATTCTACATCTAATTTGCAAATTTTCCTGGTTTTAATCGATAAATACACATAGTGGTGAGCAAAGTTTCAAAGCCGAAATTCTTAGAGCTATGAAGACATCAATGGCAGTGATTATGGCGGTGTTCCTGGCGGCATTTACGGTGGCCGTGGGTGGAGAAGTTTATAAAGTTGGTGGTTCTGCTGGCTGGACCAACATTGGACATGTGGATTACAAGACTTGGGCTTCTACCAAAACATTTCGAGTTGGTGACACCATTGGTAAATTTATTAATTTATGTATTTTAGATTGTTTTATTGTAGCTATTTGTTATTTTTATATTATATTTAATATATTGTTTATTTAAAATATATTAATATTACATGATTTTTTTTTTGTTTTTGTTTTTGTATGTAGTTTTTGAGTACAATAAAGACTTCCACAACGTAGCAAGAGTTACGTACACCGATTTTCTAACATGCAAGGGCAGCGCCGCTCCTTACGCCACCTTCACCTCTAGCAACGACTCATTTCCGATCAAGTACCCCGGCCACTACTATTTCATCTGCACCATTCCTGGCCATTGTGAAGCTGGTCAAAAAGTCGACATCCGTGTACCGGTCGCCGGCAGACACTCCACCCTTCCGTCCAGCTCCCCCCCAATTCAGCCACTTCCTTTCCCTTACCCACCACCTTCTGTGCCGTCTCTGTCACCAGTAAAACACTCGCCGATTAAATCGCCTTCCCCATCAATGTCTCAATCCACATCACCAGCGCCGTCTAAATCACCGTCAGCAGCGCCGTCTAAATCGTCGTCAGCAGCGCCGTCTAAATCACCGTCAGCAGTGCCTTCTCAATCCCCAACGCCACCGCCGTCTCAATCCCCATCACCAGCAGCGTCTAAATCCCCATTGCCAGCATCGTCGTTACCCAAAAAGTCTCCCCCCTCCACCCCGGCTAGTCCTTCCCCGGCAGTTGCACCGGCGCCGACCAAGAACTCTGCTAGTCAATTTGTCGGTAAAGTCAAGCTTTGGTCGACGTTAATGGCGGTTTTCTTTTCTTTGATTGGATTTAGTTTTTAGAGTAGCTAGTTAGTAACGTATTTTTCTTTATTTCTTTGGTTTATGACTTTATGTAACTAGATCTAATTTGAATTTGGTTTTCTATTTTTGTATTAGGATTCTATTATGAACAATTTACGTTTTTAAGTGTTTTAAACCTATTATTTTGTTTTCTCATGAAAAAATGTCCTACTTTTAATATTCTTGAAATATGATAATAATTGTAACCTTCAATCTTTTTGCTCCAAAATAGATTAAATTCTTCGTTGTTTTGTGATTTTATATCTTTTTAAAAGCGTTTTAGATTGTGCCCTCAAGATTGTCGTGCTTATATTTCTAACATTGTTTTTAAAAGATAGATAATTTTGATTTTTGTTTTCTACGAAAAAAAAGAGTAATGTGGTTTAAACATAGTAAGAACGTGTGTGTGTGTATATATATATATATATATATATATATATATATATATAGAAATTCAAATGTTTCTAGCAACTATTGTATGTATTTTTACACCAATTAGAATTGAGGAAATAATAAATCATTTAAGGGTATTATAGTAATCTTGACTTATTTAATTATGGCAGATAATTAATATAACAAAACTATAATGGCAATTACACATAATTACTATTTTATTAATTACGTAAAAGAATAATATCCTATAAATTAGCAAAACCACTCAAGACCATCTCCTCCCTACAACCCACCGTCGACTTAGTCAATGAAGAAAATCCCTTGCCGATTTTCAAGTCCGGTCGAGTCCACATAACCACTCAAGACCAAATCAGAAAACCCTATGCCGCCTTGCCTCCTCCCTCCGACTATCTGCTATCTTCTGTCGGCTCTCCTCCAGCATCACAAAACCCTTGATGACTCTAACCCTAAAAGAGATTTATCGTTCCATCTTCCATCACTGCAAATTAGGGCTTTATACTCTTCTCCACCTGTGTATTCTCCAACTAGAAATGAGGTGCAAGATGTCGGTTGCGATCCATTAACGTCAAGAGGAAGGGATAAGTGCCTACATTTCAGTCCCAACGTCACCTTCTTTCCGTTCTTCCTCATCTGCTTGGACTGTTTATATTAACTATGCTCTGCTCTCTAAACTGGCTGCCTTCACTGTTGCACAGTACATTAAGGTCTTCACTACTTGGTACGATTTAGTTAATTTTGATAATTAAGACCAGAATCTAGTTTTAATTGTAAACGAAAATACATCTGGGTTATGATCTCTGTGATGGGTTTTAGGTAAAACAAATAAACTAGAAACAATTCCTAAGTTCACATGCAACCTACTTTGGATCTATGTTTTAACTATTGAACATACAACTTTGAATTGCAAAACAAGAACCCTAGAGGAGAGAGGCTAATTTCGAAATTAACAAACTAGGGTTTAGGGTTTACATACCTTTCAATTGTTATAGCAAACAATTGATATTCCCTTGGTCTTGATCTTGATCTTCTTGGAAGCTTTAGCACCACAAGTGTAATGCCTCTAATGGAATCACACCCAAACTAGCAAGAAGGAAAGTGGAAGAGAGAGGGGAGAAGGAGTATGCAAAATCTCGGCCTTAGGGTTTCTTCAAAAGAAAGAGTGACCAAAAACATGAACCAGGAGGCTCCTTATATAGCTGAGGGATCTAGGGTTTAAGGGAAACCCTAGTTATCCTTTGCTTAAGGCCTAAGCAAACCCAAGGGCCTTATCCAAGCCCCTATGGACGAAATTATTAGGGTTTCCCCTAAAGATTTCGTCCACCCTCTTCCAAGGGGGTTCTAGAGCCTTCCACTCAACTATTAGATAATTGCAAACTAGTCCCTGCACCTTATAATTAATTCTTTTAACCCCAAAATCAATTCTGATTAATTTCTGGCTAACAATTAATTAAACATAATGATTTCTAATTAATATATAAATCCATTAACATATTAATAAATCATTTATATATATATATATATATATATATATATATATATATATATATATATATATATATTAATTTATTAATCTTATAAATTAATATCTCTCATTTCATAATTTCCTTGTCCAGTTGCTAGGTTGAGGGCAACCCAAAAGGACTGTGCTGCTATCAATTCAAGTACATACCAATTATAGTTATGGGCTTAGACACCTAATCCAACAGTCTCCCACTTGGATAAGTCTGTAACTATAATTGCTAGTATGCCTTCTAAATTTGACCAGCAAATTGTAGCTTCCAAAAGCTGCTGCCGAACTTTGACCCAGTCAGTTACGTGTCCTAAGATAAGTGATCATATAATCCTTCGTTCTGCTGGATATCCCTAGACATAAGACATGGAATGTAATCAATCTCTTTGTCCAGAATCTATGTTTCCCGATTCCTGATTTGTGATGATGTAGGACTTCTAATTGAACACATCAATTTAGTCCTGGCTGGGCCCAACACATAAGTCAACACCAAATCATCGAGGGGCCCACAGATATCGCTTTTCCTGTTAGGGCAAAAGGAACGAATAAACGTTGACTCATATGCTTGTATCTTTTACTCATCAAATTATACATGACAATACGTTTTATAACACCAAGTTACTGATGCGTTTTCGCATCACCAATGCATAACCGACTTGTAAATTACAACTCATATATCTTTGTTTCAAGATTATAAGATATTATCGTCTCAGTATTACTCGTGATGAATTCCATGAAGTAATACTCTGAGCGAGGGTTTATCCAATACTCAAATCTCAATTTCTGAGTACTCATGAACATTGCAGCAATTCTATTGCCATGTCTATCCTTAGACAATCTGCAATCCAATTCATGACAGTCTTAATTCACTACTTACTTCCAAGAGTACGAGCGACTGTGGAGTTTGAATAATCTCATTATTCAGGAAGTAAAACATGCAAAAATGAAACACAATAATAAACAATTGACAAAAGGTAGTAGCCAAACTTATAAATAATACTTTATTATTTAATCACCAAAAGTCAATTACATTTACTTTGTTACAAGTTTCAAAAAACTAATCTAACTACTAAAACAAATATCATCTTTCAGTCCTATGCTCCGAGCATGCTGAATATGCTTAGCCCTACTCAGACCCTTTGTGAGGGGATCTGCTGGGTTATCTTCAGATGACACCCTCTTTACTATAAGATGACCTTCTTCAACTCTATGTCTGATGAAATGGTACTTTCTGTCGATATGTCTGGTCTTACCATGATCTCTCGGTTCCTTTGTCAAGGCAACCGCTCCTTCATTATCGCAGAATAGTTCCATAGGCTCCTGGATGGTTGGAACAACTCCGAGATCCCCGATGAAGTTCCTCAACCAAGCTGCTTCTTTCGACGCTTCACTTGCTGCTATGTACTCTGATTCACAAGTAGAATCAGCCACCGTATTTTGCTTGGAACTCTTCCAAGTAACTGCTCCTCCATTCAGTAAAAACACCCAGCCCGACTGAGAACGGAAGTTATCTCTATCCGTCTGAAAGCTGGCATCACTGTAACCATCTACTCTCAAAGTATCACTGCCACCAAGCACAAGGACCCAGTCCTTTGTCCTTCGCAAATACTTGAGTATATTCTTAACTGCTATCCAATGAGCTCTACCTGGGTTTCCCTGATAGCGACTGACCATGCTCAAAGCAAATGCCACATCAGGGCGAGTACATGTCATAGCGTACATGATCGATCCGACAGCGGAAGCATAAGGTACACGACTCATGTCATCTATTTCAACATCTGTACTCGGGCATTGAGTCTTACTCAATTTGGTATTGCTCTGGATAGGTAGCTCTCCCTTCTTGGAATTTTCCATACTAAACCTCTTTAGTACCTTATCCAAGTATGTGCTCTGACTAAGTCCAATTAGTCTCTTCTTTCTATCTCTCAATATTCTAATCCCAAGAATATAGGCAGCTTCTCCAAGGTCTTTCATGGCAAAACACTTTCCAAGCCAAGACTTAACTTCTTTCAAGGTTGGAACGTCGTTACCAATGAGTAATATGTCATCGACATACAACACCAGAAAAGTTACTATACTCCCACTAGCCTTGATATACACACAGAACTCATCTTCACTTCTAGAGAAACCAAACTCTTTGACTTTCTCATGGAAGCAAAGATTCCAACTGCGAGATGCTTGTTTCAATCCATAAATGGATTTCTCAAGCTTGCACACTCTATTGGGGAACTTTGCATCAACAAAACCCTCTGGCTGACTCATGTAAATATCTTCAGCCAACTTCCCATTAAGGAAAGCAGTTTTGACATCCATCTGCCAGATTTCATAATCATGAAAGGCAGCTATGGCGAGCAATATCCTAATAGATTTAATCTTAGCCACTGGCGAGAATGTCTCATCATAGTCAACCCCTGGGGTTTGAGTGAAACCTTTTGCAACCAGTCGAGCCTTGAATGTGTGCACATTTCCATCCATGTCTGTCTTCTTCTTGAAGATCCATTTGCACCCAACTGTCTTACGACCTGGTGCACTATCAACCAAATTCCAAACTTGGTTGTCATACATGGACTTAATCTCGCTGTCCATTGCCTCTTTCCACTTGGAAGCCTCTGGGCCTGCCATTGCTTCCTTATAAGTGACTGGTTCATCTAAGTTTACCAGTGTTCTGTCACTTATGAATGTGTCACCATCTGAAGTAATATGAAAACCATACAACTCAGGTGGCACACTCACCCTAGTGGATCTTCTAAGAGGTAATGAGTTATCGATTGGTTCAACAGGAACTGTTTCCTCTGGTTGAGTGCTAGTGTCATCTAAGGTTCCTTCATTGACTGAATCTTGAATTTCTTCAAGGTCAATAGTGCTCCCACTGTCCTCTTTGAATATGAGCTCTCTTTCAAGAAAGACTCCTCTTCGTGCTACAAAGACCACGTTTTCACTAGGCCTGTAGAACAAATATCCAAAAGACTGCTTTGGGTAACCAATGAAAACACATTTCTCACTTCTAGCTGCTAGCTTGTCGTGAGTCTCTCGTCTTACGAAAGCTTCACAACCCCAGACTTTAATGTGTGCTAACGAGGGAACTTTCCCTGTCCACATTTCGTGAGGTGTTTTGGCAACCTTCTTTGTAGGGACAAGATTGAGGATGTGGGCGGCTGTCTCTAAGGCATACCCCCAGAAGTGAATAGGAAGCGAAGCCCGACTCATCATAGAACGAACCATGTCTAACAAGGTTCGATTGCGCCTCTCAGCTACACCATTTAACTGTGGTGTCCTAGGAGGAGTCAATTGTGAGACTATCCCACATTCTTTCAGATAGTCGTTAAACTCGATACTAAGATACTCCCCGCCTCTATCGAATCTAAGTATCTTTATCTTTCTGCCCAATTGATTTTCGACTTCATGCTTAAACTCTTTGAACTTTTCAAAAGTTTCTGACTTATGCTTGATCAAGTAGATATATCCATATCTGCTATAATCGTCAGTGAAAGTCACATAGAATCGATTAGCATCTCTTGTAGTTGATCTGAAGGGCCCACACACATCTGTGTGTATGAGATCCAATAGACCTTCACCTCTTTCACAAGACCCTGTGAATGGTGATTTTGTCATTTTTCCCAAAAGACAAGATTCACACATGTCATCTGACTTTAGGTCAAATGATTCCAACACTCCATCCTTTTGGAGTTGGGCTATGCGTTTCTTGTTGATGTGTCCAAGACGACAATGCCACAAGCATGCCTTGTCTACACTATTAGACAAGTCAATATTAAGTACACTATTTCCTAGGCTATCAACACAAGTCACTGTTTCATACACACCATTACAAGGTAAAGCTTCAAACATAGAAACACCATTCTTATAAACAGAAATTGAACCATTCAAATCATTAAAAGAATATGTAAAACCTTGTCTGAACAATGCATGAAATGAAATAATGTTTCTCGTCATCTCAGACGAATAGCAACAATTTATTAAATCTAATCTAACATCATTACTAAGCAGAAGCTGATAAACTCCGATCTTGGTTACTGGTGAAGACTTTCTGTTTCCCATGATCAGGTTTATCCTTCCTCGCTCTATCTCCTTACTTTCCTTTAGACCCTGCAAATCAGAACAGATATGAAAACCACATCCTGTATCAAGGACCCATGAACGAGAAGATAATGAGTTATTAGCAGAAATAGTGTAAATACCTGCCGAAGATGGCTTCACTTTGCCATCCTTGATATCTTGCAGATATTGTGGGCAAGATCTCTTCCAATGCCCCTTTTGGTTGCAGTAAAAGCAAACTGCCTCTTTTGGATCAGAAACATGGGGAGTGGAACCATTGGGCTTAGCCTTTGGGCCATTACTAGATGACCCAGCTTGAGCCTTGCTCTTCCAGTTTTGCTTGGGAGGACCTTTCCTCTTTTTCCCCTTTCCCTGTCCAATAGCCAAAACAGGGGCACTCGTAGGTGTGGAGGGTATACTTTTACCCTTCATCCCTGCCTCAGCTGTCTGCAACAAGTTGTGCAATTGGGCCAAGGTCTGCTCAGTATTGTTCAAATGGTAAGTTAGAATAAACTGACCATAACATTCAGGAAGTGAGTTCAAGACCATGTCAATGGCCAATTCCTCATCAAAGTGAATATTGAGCTTGACCAAACGCTCTATGTAGCGTTGCATTCTTTGCACATGTGACACAACCGACTCCCCATCTTTCATCTTGCAAGCCATGAGTGACTTGACTACTTCGAACTTTTCTTGACGAGCTCGCTTATGGTACTTTTCCATAAGGTCCTTGTTCATCTCGAAAGGCCAGTAGTCCTCATAGTACCTCTGCAGTTCTGGGGACATAGTTGCCACCATGATGCATGCCACTTTGGTAGCATCATCGTAATGTTTCTTGTAGGCAGCAAGATCTTTAGGAGTAGCTTCGTTCTCATCAAGCTCTTTGAGCTCCTTTTCAAGAACATATTCTTTGTTCTCGAAACGAAGAGCCATCTTGATGTTGCGCATCCAATCGTTATAGTTTGAGCCATCCATAACGACTTTGGAGCATATATTGAGCAAGGAGAAGTTCTGGTTGGAGGAGGATGAAGTAGAAGTGTTTCCAGGAGTAGACATCTGAAAAGAAAGAAAGTTTTAGTTAGATTTCAAGATACCTTAATAGAATAACCCAAAGATATAATATCAAGGTTAGGATCCAACTATGAAGATTCACAACTTAGAAATGGGATGCCGAGATCCAAGTGTAAATTTCATAAAGGTAGGTGAATGACGATTCACCAATTCCACCATTAAACGAAACAACCGAAGTGAAATTCCTAATTCTTTTGAGATACATTGAAACTATTCAATGGCATGTTTTAATCTCAGATTATGCTCTTCTATTTGTGACTGGGATGCCGAGGATCACAAACAAGATGTGAATAACCATGCAAATGTGCTTGGTAACCTCATTGTCTTTATCATTAACTATTGATGTGCTGGTAAACCACACACGCTCCATCAAAATGACAATTATGAGATACCCATTACTACTCTTTATTAGTGCCTTTTAGTGTGCTGGTTAACCACACACGCTCCACTAACGACCAATAAAGCATAATGTGCAATTTCATGGATTAGCATACTTTTCACATTTTTCCTAAAGTAACTAGAGTTGGGATTTTGAAAATAATGTTCTAGTACTTTCTTTAATATCATTATACTTTTAATGAGAAGTAGTTGTCCTATCAAATCCGTTCTGCTAACGACCCTCCACTAATCAAGGAAGCGGTGGGTGAGAGTGGACACCCATTCAACTACCATTTTATAGGCAGTTTCCTTATACCCCCCTTATAGATTAGCTTCGTGAATGAGGCATACTAGCGATTTGACTGACCATGTTCTTATACATATATAATATTAAACTTTTAATTATAATATATATATAAGGTGTGTTTTAAAACATTTTAAAACTTCAAGGGTTTATAAATTTCGAAATTTAAGCTATTAAATTTAAATTTAAATAAACCAATTAACTAGATTTAATATTTATCTTTTAATTAACTATTAATCAAATTATTAAATCTTGTAAGGATTATCTAATTAAATTAATCCATTAATTTAATCCTAATCCTTATCCCTCTAAATTTCGAAAAATAGGGTAAGGATAATTATCCAATTAATCTAATTAAGTAACAATTATCCAAAACAAGAAACCCTAAAACTTCTAAGCAAATTTCAAAATTTACAAGGGAGGAGGCTAGGGTTTTCAAAACCCTAACCCTAATTTCGATTAGGGTTCTTTGGAGGCTAGGGTTTTCGAAAAAAACCTTTGATCCAAAACCCTAGAAATCGAAAATTTTGGCATTTAGGGTTTAATAGCTATAAACCCTAATTTGCAATTCAACAATTGTAGCAATTCAATTTAAAACAACAATGGCTCTGATACCACTGATGGGTTTTAGGTAAAACAAATAAACTAGAAACAATTCCTAAGTTCACATGCAACCTACTTTGGATCTATGTTTTAACTATTGAACATACAACTTTGAATTGCAAAACAAGAACCCTAGAGGAGAGAGGCTAATTTCGAAATTAACAAACTAGGGTTTAGGGTTTACATACCTTTCAATTGTTATAGCAAACAATTGATATTCCCTTGGTCTTGATCTTGATCTTCTTGGAAGCTTTAGCACCACAAGTGTAATGCCTCTAATGGAATCACACCCAAACTAGCAAGAAGGAAAGTAGAAGAGAGAGGGGAGAGGGAGTATGCAAAATCTCGGCCTTAGGGTTTCTTCAAAAGAAAGAGTGACCAAAAACATGAACCAGGAGGCTCCTTATATAGCTGAGGGATCTAGGGTTTAAGGGAAACCCTAGTTATCCTTTGCTTAGGGCCTAAGCAAACCCAAGGGCCTTATCCAAGCCCCTATGGACGAAATTATTAGGGTTTCCCCTAAAGATTTCGTCCACCCTCTTCCAAGGGGGTTCTAGAGCCTTCCACTCAACTATTAGATAATTGCAAACTAGTCCCTGCACCTTATAATTAATTCTTTTAACCCCAAAATCAATTCTGATTAATTTCTGGCTAACAATTAATTAAACATAATGATTTCTAATTAATATATAAATCCATTAACATATTAATAAATCATTTATATATATATATATTAATTTATTAATCTTATAAATTAATATCTCTCCTTTCATAATTTCCTTGTCCAGTTGCTAGGTTGAGGGCAACCCAAAAGGACTGTGCTGCTATCAATTCAAGTACACACCAATTATAGTTATGGGCTTAGACACCTAATCCAACACTCTGTTCCCCTACGGTTATTCACCCATAAAGTTTTTTGGTTTTATATATTAAATGATTAGATTACTAAAATTCTTTTGGAAATTTCTGATTTTGTATCAACTAAGCAAAAAAAATTTGATTATAAAAATGTTATTGATTGATTCCTTAAAGCCCATTTGCTAGTCGACAACTGTGAACTCATTTGCATATTTTCTCTAATCCCTTATTAATATTTATTTAGATAATTTCTTTTGAATTTTAGATGATGTTATATTCCAATCTTTTTTTAGTGGAAAACTTTGAATTCAAAGTAGGGCAAAGTCCCCCTGAATTTCCAAAGTTAGAAAAAGCAATGATAATTTTTTGTTCTTATTAAATTTGCATATTCTGTATGCTCATACACCGTTCGATGAAATGCCTCAATGAATTCTTCTTTTTTATTTTTTAAATAAAGAAACATATTATATCTATAAGAGTACATAACATATTGTTCACCATTCTTTGAGAATTTGGTCATATTGTTCAAAAAAAATATGTCAATTGCACTGTTTAAGAATTATTCTAACTGTAGTGGTACATGTTATTAGTCTTTGATGAAAAGGGTTAAGCTGACATTCTGTCAGAATTTGCATGAAAAGGGTTAAGTTGGGGATTTTTTTTTCATATTAGAATGCAAACACATGTTCATTCTATGAGAATATAAATGTTACATAAAACATGTGTTGCTAGTAATTCTGACAGAATACATTTATACATGCTTTAGAATGTTTATGCATATAGAAAAAAAGACTATGATTTAAGTACATTCTGTAATGTATTCTGTTAGAATTTATTTATATATATGCGTTCTGTTAGAATGTCTTTTGAGAATGTTTGTTAACAACAAGTATTTTTGTTTAACTGGTAATACTAACGAGTAATGTAGCTTATTCTTTCATAATTGCATGGAGAAGGAATTCAATATTGATCATACAAGAGAAATATTTGGAATAGAGTTCAACAACAAGTATATATGCGAAGATCAAGTGGATTATATGGACCACTGAAGAAGATCAAGTGTATTTGTTCAATAATTGTATATTTAAGAATGTTATTTTTTAAGAATTTTATTCATTTTTTATGATATTCTGTTAGAATATGTATAAATATATTAAAATGCATAAGGATATTAGTCTGTAAGAATATGTATGAATTTGTATTTTATTTCGGATGTGTATTAAGAATAAAATCACAGACCCAACTTGGATGTATATGAATAATAATCTAGAATTCTTAAATCAGGTTAATTATCAAAAATATCTGCATTGGAAATATATTCTGCAAGAATAAAATCGATAATATATTTACTAGTTTATGTTTGGCATTCTGTCATTCTGACAGAATAAAATCGGATTATTAAATTTGAATTAATTTAAAATATTCAAAATTTCAAAAATAAAGGAATTAATTATCCCTAAAAATCCAAAAATTTCCTTTTTTAATATAGATTAATTGACTAAAATGCCCTTATGCTGAAATTTGTGTGATTATATGGTACATGTTACCCTATTGTAATATCATAAACCCTCAGATCATGACCTTTGATTCTATTCCATCCGATGGTCCAGATCTGTGCATTCTGGCACACAATAGTTAGTAAAAACAAAATAACCTAAGCCTATATATATATATATATATATATATATATATATATATATATATATATATAGAGAGAGAGAGAGAGAGAGAGAGGAAGGATCATTTGAGAACTCAAAGTTTCCCAAGAACCCGAGAACCAAACGAGGACCGTTAGATCAAAATAATAAAAGGTTAGGATCCTTTATGGCACTTTCGTAAATACTTGGAAAAAAAAAGACAAGGGGGCATCAAAATTAAATAAATCAGGGGCATTTTAGTGAAAACATAATTCATATCCTGATCACCAGATTGAATCACGTCAACCTCATCTCTCTCTCTCTCTCTCACTCTCTCTCATCCCACCTCCTACCGTCGCATCGCCTCTAATGAGTGCCTCCTCGCTCACGTTCTTCATTATCGACTGCTTCCCGCCTTCAGATCTTGATCCACAATCGATCCAGATTATTTCCTGTCGTCCAATCACCACCAGCCGCCTCAGCTTCACGACGTTATCAAAAACAAAGAAGAAGCTGAGAGTTCAAGCCCTAATTGATCAATTAGGGCTCCGAAATGACGCCAAAACAATCATCGGCGACGAAGGACATCGAGGAGTCTCAGGCGGAGAACGACGCTGCGTTTCCATTGGATCTGACATCATTTTTGTATTCGATTCCGGTGTCGCATCATCTATCTTGTCTCCGACCACAACCACCACCATACGTTCCCTGAATCTACATCCAAGTAAGAAAAACTCCAACTGCACTTGTCCCAAAAGCTTCTTCCACCGCCGAATTCTCCCCTGAAATCGCTGATGTACTCGGAGATGTCAACATCTTCACCGCTTCCGGAGACTCCGTCGCCTTCAATCAACTCTGGGATCAATCTGAGGTAATATTTGTATTATATTTTTTTAAATGTCATTAATTATTAAAAAGAAAATGTACTTAAACTTATTATAGGTGATAGACGAGTTTGATCAAAATGTCCATTTTGTTGAGATTGATATTTAAGAAGATCCATTGTTGCTGCTATAAGCCAGCAAATTGCAATGCACTAGATGAAACTATGTTGATGTTATCACCTCTGTCGTGAAGTAAACATTACATAATGAGGTTAAAACAATTTTTAGTGATTAAAATATATGAAACTGGAAGAATTACGAGAATCTGATTTTACCTGTAAGATCATCCATGTTTGATGGCTTCATGTCAATGATATTGAAGCATTGGTCACTCACCTCAAGGTTCCACAAGTTTTTCCTAAGGTCATCAGCAGAGATAAACGTCTCCCCATCACTACATAAGGATCACAACACCCTTAGGAAGACACCAATATTAAATCACAGTGCAACTTAAATTAGGATACGAAGCAATGAGTTTTACCTATTATTAGAGATAGAGTTGATATTATAATCATGAGCATGCCCATACATACTCCGACATCTTGCAATAGCACCATCCACAATACTTTCACCCTGTACAAATCGAGGTTCACAATGTGTTAGTTTCAGTGAAAAAGGAAAATTGCAAGTAAAAATATTTTAGGAGACATACTTTTAAAATCTTCATTTAAAGGCCTATGATATAGGTTTTATAATCAAATAAGTGACGTGTAAATGTTGATTCTAAAATCCATATAAAATATGCATCATCAAATTTTATGAGTACTAACATTCATATATCCTGTAGAAGAAGGGGTGACACTTGTCTTGATATTGAACTGATGTTTAAGATGTCAGAATTGTTTTTGAACCTTTGAGTTAATGTTGATTACACATCACACATATTGCTGCAAACAGAACAATCTTGTGGCAAAATCAATTTTAAACTTCCGTTTTGAAGATACTAATCTTGAATTAAATGTTAAGTTGCAACTCGTTTATTTGATTTTGAATCACATGAACATATGGTTTTTCATGTTTTAGATCATAGTTATTTTCTTTACATGTTGTTTAGTTCAATACTACTGGTTTAATTTCATTTTAGTTGAATGGAGTTGACTCATGATGTACATTTAATACTTATATTTGACATAGCTAAAGTTGACTTCCACATCAAGTCTTGTTTGGGTAAAATGGTTGAATGGGTAATCATGTTTAATCATGTTAGTCCGGATAGCAGCACCTATTAGGGAAAAAAGAAGAGGTTTCTCAAATGCTACTATCTGTACCTATACGTTGATAACTAGCAATCATTCTTTATATTGTTTTAGTGTTTTTTAAATTCTTTTTCAAATGGGCAACAAGAAATCATAATCCTTTTCCCTTTTCTCATATTCAGGTAACTTTGGAGATCATGGTAGAGTTTCTTAACCTCATACGCATACTTATGTTCTTTGTCGAAGTGTTCATTCATATTTCTATGCCAAAAAAGCACCGTTTAAGCTTCCAATAGAGAAAGTGGAGGTGGAACCCACTGTTTCCCGTGTTGAGGAGGATGATATTTTTGTCATTCCAATGGAATTAGTAATTCCATTCCTTTGCATGATTCCATCATACCCATTGCCTAAATCCTCCCCTCTTGTTGTTGATGACCGACTGAGCTTCAACATCTAAATGTTGAAGAATCAAGACTTGATAAGTGTATAAGGTAAACACAACAACACCTCAACTCTATGGAATTTGATCATAATCAA
Organism: Lactuca virosa; assembly: GCF_052849685.1. Classification (NCBI taxonomy): domain Eukaryota; kingdom Viridiplantae; phylum Streptophyta; class Magnoliopsida; order Asterales; family Asteraceae; genus Lactuca; species Lactuca virosa. Next base: position 457,625,075 of record NC_136430.1, read on the forward strand.
GACTTGATAAAGTAATTCCATTCCTTTGCATGATTCCATCATACCAATTACATGTGATTCACATGTAAATTACATGTAATTCACATACGATTCACTTGAGATTCACATGTAAATCACAAGTGAATCACATATGAATTACATATGATTCATAAGTGAATCACATATGAATTACATGTGATTCACAAGTGAATCATATAAGAATTACTTGTGTATATGAATTACATGTGATTCACATGTAATTCACATATGAATCACATGTAAATCACATGTTATTCACATATGAATCACATGTAATTTACATATGAATTACATGTAATTCACATATGAATTACATGTGATTCACATGTAAATCACATATGAATTACATGTAATTCACATATGTAATTCACATATGAATTACATGTGATTCACATGTAAATCACATATGAATTACATGTGATTTACATGTAAATCACATATGTATTTTTGTGAGTATTTTTGCATCAATCAATTTCTTTTTAATTTTCTTGTAGATTTGAAAGAAATTGTGGTGAATATTGAAGAGATGAAAAATGATAAATTGAAGAAAATATAAAAATATTAACACGAAGACATGAAACGCTTTGAAATTTGTAGCATTTTTTGTTTTTTATATTTTATTTTGTATCGAATAAAATATTTATTCTATTGTGTTTATAGATTAGTAAATAAAAATTTGTCTTTTGTATGATATACTTACGAATATTATAGTATAAGAAATATGTATACATTCACTTGAAAAAATATGCTTATATGCTCCTAAAATGTTGATTTTTTTTTTTGTTAAAAAAGTTAGAGTTTTTTTTTTAAATATTCCAGTTTTTTTTGTTTGTTTGTTTTTTTTTTTTTAATTTACTAAGTTTATAAAATTTACTGTTTTTAAAAAAAAATGCAGTTTTTGAAAAAAAAAATGTTTTTTTTCAACTTTTTTAAAAAGTTTTTGTTTTCTGAAAAAATTAAAAAATTTGCAATTAAAAAAAACGAAAATGGTTATTTTTATAAAAAAATTCCAAAAATTTTGATTTATAATGTTAATTTGAGAGTTTTTTATTAATACATCTAATAATACAAAAACTTACATGAGATTGGTAAGAAGACGATCATGCCCTTAAGGAATTAATTTTGATCCGACGCTCCACCTTTAGTTCTCGGGTTCTCGGGAAACTATGAGTTCTCAACGGATCTCAGCCTTATATATATATATATATATATATATATATATATATATATATATATATATATATATATATATATATATATATATATATATATATATATATATATTTGGTGGTTCAGACTTGGTAGCAAGGGTATCATATATATTTTTATTTTTATCGATGTATATTATCTTATAAGGGAGGAGGGAGTCATTCCCTCCCAACCCACTGAACCCACTGCCACATCACTTTTTCTCTTTTATTTTTCTTCATCTTTCCGAACCCATAACACACGGAAATCCTATATTTTTGAACCCACTCAATTAAAAAAAAATACAAAACAATCAAATGTAAAATTTTAATTAGCAATAGAGTTATCGGCGGTACCACTCCCGCTTCAACGAGTGGGTTGATTGGTTTCACTAACCCACTTCATCATCTCTCTCTACTTTCTTTTTCTTATTTTCTCTTGTACCATGTGTTTTAAAACTTGTACCTTAGTTGTTTTGTATTTTTTTCAATTTTGTGGGTTGAGTTGGTTCAAAAAGATAGGATTTCCGTGTGTTGTGGGTTCGGAAAGATGAAGAAAAATAAAAGAGAAAAATTGATGTGGCAGTGGGTTCGGTGGGTTGGGAGGGAACGACTCCCTCCTCCCTAACTAGTTGTGTACTACCCTTAGCAGCGGAACGTAAGTTTCTACCGTCAAAAGTCAAAAGTTGAAGTTGATCATATAATATCTTTAGCCCAGCAAAACTTAACGATTGTTTCCACCGAGAATAAATCGGATACTAGAAGTGGAATTGTCTAAACTCTAAAGTATCTTCTTGACCGAGAGATAGCTAGATAGATCGTCCAGCAAATTAGGTTTACGCTAAACATTCTATGTTGTTGTTTGTGTTTAAATATATAAAATGTCTGTAGTCTTGTTTAAACGTTACCAGACTGCAAAAAAAAAAAAAAAAAAAAAAATTGCAGTCGTTTTTTTCGGACCTCGTTTATCATATCCACCAACGTTAGTTGTGTTTAAGTGATGGATAAAGGTTTTAATATAAAAATTAACCTGTGCTATCGAGGCATGCACACAACATATTTGGTATTTAACGGATGATCATGCATTTTCTCAAAAGACCGAATGAAATATCTTTCACCTCAAGAATTTTAAATTAATCTTATTCTTGTTGGACAAGATTCATTTTGCTTGGCCCGTTGGCCGTGTTCTTTTTTTCATGTCTTTGTTTCCATTTAACGTGACAATATGAACTTTTTGATTGATCCGATGTGTTGCATCATACATACTTAGGCTAGTCGGTGTGGTCTCGGCAAGCACCTCGGCTACCTCGGCGAACACCGGGCCGAGCCCTCGGCATGCTGAGCTCGGCTGGGTAACTCGGTAAATTTGTGCCTATGAGAGAGTGTATGGTTTGGGGATATGGATCGAAGGTGAGGATTTAATTTTTCTTTTGAAGTTGCAAGGTAACAAAAATAGAATAAACGTGTTGTGTATAGGTTCGAGGGAGAAGACAACACAATTTTCTAGATTTGACATAAAAGGTCCCTAGGTTTTGGTCTACTAACAAAAAGTACCCCATCTTAAATTCTCTCTACATAAATAGTTTCTGAAATTACAAAATCAACCCTTGACTTATAAATCCTAATTATTATTCTAGTTAAATGAAATTTTAGTTTTAAACAAAAAATATATGTTTGAAATTTTTATTTATTTTTTTAAATTAATTAATTTTTTAAAAAAAATATCATGGCAAGTGTAGCAACCCATACCATGAAAATGACAAAATTTTGAATGAGTGTGACAAAACTGACGTGACGCCTACATAGACTATGGCAAGTGTGACTCCACACCCACTAGTCTTATAACGAAAGATTTGATTACATGTTTTCTCTAATCCTAGCCTAATATCAAAACCTGCATTTATTGCATAGTCGGAATAAATTTCATTTCTTTTTTTAGTGTATCAAATATAACATCTTTTTAGACTCAGCTCTCTCATTAACATTTGGTATCCAACTAATTGTTTTTTATCATCTGGGATATTTTATTTCCGTACTACTGAATTCATCATCTATATCACAAAAATTTGATAAAAATGTTAAAAATACATTACGCTTCTTGTTTCTCTTAATATATTTTGTTAACCCAACATTTCGTTCTTAATCTATATCACACAAATGTATATCACAAAATTTTGATAAAAAAATTGTAAAAAAATACAGAGAAACAAGAAGCAATTCTCTTGTAACTTTAATCAGCTAAGTGATGATAGTAAAACCCTAATTTCAATCATGAATCGAACAAATTAGGGTTTCTATGAATATCTTGAAATGTTGGGTTACAGAATGAGTGACGATCCATGCAATTCGATAAACCAACATACGGATCGATTTTGTTCCCAGATGAAAACCGACTTACAACATGAGTCTGTGACTTCTTATCAATTTCTCTTCTTCGTTTTAAAGCATAATCAATCTTGTTATATGTATTAGAGATTTACCTACAAACTCAGCAAAGAAACATCAACCTGCCAGTGAAAACATATGAGCAGAAAGTGAAGCACAAAGTTTGAAATTTTGAAGAAATTTTTTTTATGGGATATTGCAATGGATGAATAAAAAAAGGAAGCTACGTAATCGAGATATATATATATATATATATATATATATATATATATAGGTTCAATTTAGCATCACCTATACTGCTATACAATCATTGGAGAATAATTTGAGACCACACTTGTAACACACGTTTACCAGAATGGATCAATGGATGGTATTAAAGAGTTAAAGATATGGTTTTTGAGGAAAACCATGTGCCACGACGTGGCATGTAAATTGGTGAAAGCGCGTTTTGGGAAGGCGCCATGACGTGGAGAGTGTGGCAGCCCAAGACCATGAGTTTTTAAGGTTTTCTCCATATTTAATCACCATAACTTCAAGTTAGGGCATCATTTTCAGCCTCCAACCTCTCCATTTCGAAAAACCTAGCCCTTTTGAGTGTTCTTGGGTATTTGAAGACTCATTTATCATATTTTGGTGTGGATCCTAAAGATCAAGTTTCTTGCAAAGTGATTTGGTGAAGGGATCAAGTGTAAATCTAGCAAAATGGCTTCATTTCTGGACTATTGTAAGTAAAAAGCTCCCATCTTGATCTTTAATTTGCTAGATCTAGTAGTTTGATCTTTTATGTCCCTTATTGGTCTTTGTGAGCTTGTGCTTGGAGTTGAGTGAACTCCAACACCTCTTGAGCTCATTTTATCATCTTTTAATCTTGTTGGATTGGGAAAGTTTGCATCTTGATCTTGTTCTTAAAGCCATGTATGTTTTGGGAAGGGTTTTATGCTATTAAGGACTTAGAATTATAGATTTAGCTTTGTGATGGTGTCCTAATGTCTAAAGTTGGAAAATTTATCCATTAAGTTAGTAAAAAGAGCTAGATATGAAGTTTTGGGCTTTTTTCTGAAGGATTAAGCACTTAATGGAGATTTTGGCATTCAACCAGAAGCCACGACGTGACATAGGGTTTGCCACGACGTGGCGGTGCTTGGAATCGCGACTGTTTTGTCCTGGCATTGCCACGATATGGACAAGGAGGTCCCACGACATGACAATGTCCTGCATGTTGACTTTTGAGCTTTCGTTCCCATGATGTGGCCAAGGAGGGCCCACGACGTGGCGTAGACTTATTAGACCCTTGACCGTTGACTTTTGACCAATTTTACTTGGAGTCAAACTGAGAGGTTTTGGGTTGTTAATTGAGGATTCATTTCTTTTTGTGATTAGTCGGCTCGCGGGATTGAGCAGTGCAAGGTGTGAAAGTGCTGTTGTGCTTCTTCGGTTCATCAGTTCAGGTGAGTTTCTCACTATGCCACATATTCCATTGTATATCCTTTTCATGGTAGGATAGTGGTACTGTTAGAGTACAAGTATACTAGTGGCCTAGGGTGAGTTCGTGTTAGGCCTTGCAGTTAGAGCACTTGGTGCTATTGTATGCTAGACTGGTAGGGTCTTGACTGTTGATCGTGTGATTCTGTTTGGAGGCATGTTTGGTAGCATAACTAGGGAAGGCTAGTTGTCAAGTGAATGTACTATGTTAGTTATGCATGGGTGTATGTTATATGCTTATGTGGTAATGATATAGTGAGTCTGATGTAGTATAAGTTGGATAGTTTGAGATCTCTTGGTTTAATGCATGCTTGTGATCTTCTTGTCTGATTGTTCGCTCTCGGGTGGATCATCTGTTCGACTGTCTATATGATCCCTGACTACAGACAATTTTATGCCTTGCATGGAGGACTAGGAAGTGGGAGTTGGGTTGGGCCTGTTTACTCCTTGGGTGAGGCCCGTTATGTATAGTTGGGCGGGGCCTGTTATGTTGGGTGGGCCGCATTATGTACAGTTGGGCGGCACCCGTAAAATGAGTTACGTGGGGCCCGTGAACTCTTGGGTTTGGCTCGTTGAATATGATGCATGTATGTGGATAGGAGATTGGTTGATCGACGTTAGAGTCGAGATCTTATGTGGATGCATTTTATGTATGATATAATATATGTTATACTGGGGAACTCACTAACCTTTATGTTTACAGATGTGGATTAATCATTTTGCAGGTCGTTCGTGAGAAGAACTCGACGAGACTGTACATACGCATTGAAGATGTTTGTTTCCGCAATTTTCTAAATTTAACTCTGATATTGTATGGTTTAATTAATGGATGTTATTGACAGTTCTTGAAACAAAGGTTTTAATTGGTTTTTATATTTACAAGTTGAAAAATCTCTTTGTAATTTTTGGGATATTACAAGTTGGTATCAGAGCCTTGGTTTGAGGGATTCGGGCGCACCCTGCGGTGTGTCTGGACTCAAATTGAGGACTGAAAGATTTTATAAAACAAGTTTTTGGAAGAAAATGCTTTTATTCAAAGAAAATGATTTTCTAAAACAAGTTGTCCTCAACACAATATACTCGAACAACTACTTCTTCAACAATTTTATGAGGGTATGAATGAAAAAGATCGAAGGATGATTGATGCTTCAAGTGGTGGTGAGATATTCAACAAGACACCTCAAGAGATAAGATTACTTTTTGGTACCATTTCTCAAAATCAAAGAAATTTTGGGACTCGAAGTGAAATGAAGAGAAATTCCCCACAAGTGGTTGGTGAAGTTAGCAACACCCAACAATTGGAATCAAAGCTCTTGGATTTGACTAATGTGTTAAGTCAAATGGTAGTGGGAAGTGGTCAACAATTGATGGTGTGTGGTATTTGTGCAATGACGGGGCATTATACGGATAAGTGTCCCACACTTGGAAGTGAACAGGAGGATTTTAATGCAATGGGAGGATATCAAGGTCAACCAAGACCCATGGGATTTCAAAACACTTACAACCCAAATTGGAGGAATAACCCAACCAACCCATACCCACCAAAGAAAAACCTACCAAATGTTATGATGAGACCCCAATATCCACAATACCCATCCCAAAAACCTCCATATCCACAAACATCTCATCCCCCTCCAAATTACCAACAACCTCATCAACAAGGCCAATCAAGTGGTAACCATCAAATGAGTATTCAAGAACTCGTTACTTCTATTGCTCAAAGCCAAACCCAATTTCAACAAGAGACCAAGAACACATTCTACAACATTCAAGCACAAATTGGAGACTTGGTCACCACTCTCAACAAGATAGAACAAAGGGGTAAACTTCCATCTCAAACCGAGAAGAATCTGAATGTGAGTGCATTAACCTTGAAAAGTGGGAAAACCCTTGGAGAAAGAAACCCCAAAAGAGTTTCAAAAGAAGAAGAATGTGAGTTTATTGTTGTTGAGCCTACAAATATTGTAGTTCCTCCAAAGGAACCAGTTGTGACTAACATTGATCAACCCGAATCTTTCAACAATACCGTCAAGCCATTGGTCATACCACCACCCTTCCCTTCCTGGTTAGCCGCTTCGAAGAAAAAAGAGGAAGAAAATGAATTCTTTGAAATTTTACGCAAGGTCCAAATCAACATTCCACTGTTAAATGATATCAAGAAAATTCCAAGTTATGCAAAATTCCTCAAGGATTTGTGCACCAAGAAGAGAAAATTCAAGTCAAATGAAAAGATTCAATTCAATGCAAATGTGTATGCGGTTATCCAAAAGAAGTTACCTCCCAAATGCAAGGATCCGGGAATATTTGTTATCCCTTGTACCATTGGTGATTTGCATGTTGAAAGCGCCATGTTAGATCTTGGAGCCTCGATCAATGTGATGCCATATTCAGTTTTTCAATCTCTCAATGTTGGACCTTTGGAAGAAACGGGAGTAATCATTCAATTAGCGGACAAGTCAAGTGTGTATCCAAGAGGAATTTTGGAGGATGTGTTAGTACAAGTTAATCAACTTGTTTTTCCCGCGGATTTTTATGTCATTGATCTTGAAGAGAAGACTCCTTCCAAATCATCTATGATCCTCCTTTGAAGACCTTTCATGAATACTGCTCACACAATCATTGATGTCCTTAAAGGAAAGATAACTATGAAGTTTGATGGAGAAACCATTCACTTCAATATCTTTAAAGCAATGAGGTACCCTATCAACATTTCTCCATTGTATCGGGTTGATGTAATTGATCCAATAACCCAAAAAGTGTTTGATTTGTCTCATGGGGATATTTTGGAGATGATACTCAACATGAACCTTGATTGTGAAAGTTTGAAGAAAACACTAGAAATGTTTACATTGGACTCCGAAGTTGAAAATATTGTGAAGACTTTGGAAGTAAGCAAGTCAACAAGGAAACATGTCTCTCAAGTTGCCTTATCTCATTCTCCAAACAAGATGCCCCATTCCACAATACACCCACCTACACATCCTCCAGTAATAAAAGTGATCAAGAACAAGATAATTAAAAGGTTCAAAAAGTACAAAGACAAGAAAAAGGTGTTTCATGACAATCACATAACCCAAAAGCACTTTGTTTCGGGTCAAAAAGTTCTTCTTTATCATTCAGGTTTGAAGTTATTCCCCGAAAAATTGCGATATCGATGACACGGACCTTTTATGGTTATAAAAGTGTTTAATCATGGTGCAGTTGAAATTAAGAGTTTGGAAACGAATCAAATATTCATAGTGAATGGGCACCGTTTGAAACCATTTTATGAAGGCTTTGACACGGGAGAATTCGTTAACGTAACATTGGAAACCCCGATTGTAACACCCAGTTCTAGGTATGCATTTAATTTGAGTCAACATCATATTTTACCCTTGGACTCGACGAGTTGGAGGCCCAACTCGTCGAGTAGGATCGAATCTTGGTCGGGAATTAAGTGACCTACTCGACGAGTCAAAAGACCGACTCGGCGAGTAGGAGATGTCAAATGGAAACCCTAATTTTAAGGGTTTGTCCCCCTATTTAAAGAAACATATCATCATTGTGGCCTCCCTTATCACCCCCCTTAACATCCAGAAAACCCTAACTCATTGTGAGTGTTTGAATGCCTTTTTTGAGTAATCTAGTGTGATTTGAAGCTTGTGTGAAGAAGAGGAAGAAGGAGGACTTCAAGAGAAGATTGTAGATCCAAGAACAACATCAGTTTCTCTTCACTTTTTGGTAATCAAGCTTCATACTTGACTTGTAGTTTCATAGATCTTCTTATTGTCACTTTTATGGAGTTTTGGGTCCAAGAACCTTGATCCTTGAGACTTGGATGTCCCAAGTCGATTTACCCTTAGATCTGGAACCTTGGAGGGTCCTTATGGCATAAAGGTGCCATCTTTATGGCCATGAGAACCCAATGACTGAAATAAACCCCATTTTTGGTCTTTTAAGCATAAAAGTCCCATGCATGAACGTAAAGATTAGGACTTTACGTGTCATACCGATCTTAGGATTCTAGATCTACCTTCTGGATGAGTTTTGCACATCAGAAATCGAGTTATAAACTTGGACATGCATAGACTCGACGAGTCGTTCTTGGGACTCGGCGAGTCGCAGGTTGATTCCCAAAACTGTTATGATTCAAGAGAAACCCAATTGAGTTTAGAAGGGATTTAGATGAGTCCAGGGAAGGGACTCAAAGAAATGGACATAGCCATGGATCTGGAAACCATGGGACTCAGCGAGTGTAGGAACGTACTCGGCGAGTCCAAGGCCATCTCCCAACTCATGAAGACGGACTCGATGAGTTGTTCATACAACTCGGCGAGTCACAGACTAGACGCTATCATATGAAGAAGATAAAATCGACGAGTTCAGGAGGAACTCGGCGAGTCAGATAAAGATTGTCCCGATGTTATGATTGAAGGAGAACTCGTCGAGTTCTTGCTAAACTCGACGAGTGGAGACGAGTTGGGGATAGATGAAAGGATTGGGACTCGGCGAGTTGGCGGGCCAACTCGGCGAGTCCGGTCAACTGGAAAGTTGACTTTGACCAGGATGCGGACTTTAGCCAGGGGTAAAATGGTCATTTTACCCTAAGGATAGTTATCAGTTTCTGACTAAGTGTCATTGTGGAAATTATAGCTGGAGTGTCACCGGAGCAGCAGCCAGATATTTTCTGCTCAGAGTTTCAGCAGCCAGTTACGCGAGGTGAGCTTCCTCCTTTAGGAACGGGTCTACGGCCACAATGCCGGCCCGTTTAGATATTAGTAGTTTCGGACTTCGGTCTGATGCCGGGGTTACCCCGATGCAGTTTATATGTTTCCGGACTTCGGTCCGATGCCGGGGTGGTCCCGAGAAGTAGTATGTATGCTTGATGTCTTTGTGATTCATGCATGTTTATGTTATGTGCTTTGTGTTCCGGACTTCGGTCCGATGCCGGGCAAGCCCGATGTAGTACTTATATGTTTATGTTACATGTTTATGTATATGTTATTTTCAATTATTCCGGACTTCATACCAATGCCAACTTGTAAACCTGAAAGTGAGTCTCCTCATTGTGTGCATGGGTCTACGGCCACAATGCCGGCCCATTATGTTTATGCTGATGGTTATGTGTAGCAGGAAGACCCGGGGGTTAGCCCTAGGCACTTATTGGGATATGTTCGGATTTAGATCCGTTACCGGGGTTAGCCCGATGCAGTTTATATGTTCCGGATTTCGGTCCGATGCTGGGTGGTACCCGAGGCAGTAGTGTATGTGTAGTTATACTTGTTGTCTTTGTGATACTTGTATGTGCCTGGTAGGGAGGTGAGTCGGGCGAGGTCCCGTATCTCATCACTAGTCGAGTATGGATGGGGTTTCGTATCTCATTAGTAGCAGAGTAGGGGCGAGGCCCGAGTTAGTAGGGAGGTGAGTGTGGGCGGGGGATCCCTGATGACAAGAGCTCATAACAAAATCCTCCCTTCCGAGAGATCGCAGAGATCCATACGCATTGGGCCCCTGATGGGCCTCGAGGCGGCTACCCAAAAGCTCCAAAATCCCCTCCTTGACTGTACCAAAGATCAAAGGAGTCTGATCCAATATATACCGCGCGTAACCTCAACCGATACAAACTCTCTCATCTGCTCCTCGAGCTGTCTTGCTCCTGAACCCGAGCCTGATCCATCTCCGGCGCCTGATCCATCCACTGATCTCTCACGCAACGTCACCATGCTGAAATCATGCCATAACTACCATCAAAATACACATCTCTGCTGAGGGATCACACACACACTACAAGTTCCCCGGTTTCATCTCAGCGCTTCTTAAATCGAGTACAAATCCTATGCTTTCAGTAGTATGGGCCCCTACTACCTTCCACATCTATACGTACTTTCCTCAAGAATTGCCTCGACTACACCAAGTCCCTTTCACTACTACTAACACTGCTCCCAGCACTACTCTCATCCTAGGCTTGCCCTAGGGTATCCTCTAACTCACTATCTGCCATCAGCCGCATAAGAAATTTCTGTTATTTCCCCCTAACTAACTCTCGCGAATACCATTACATATCACTCAGACTAGATAATTCTTCGATTGAGAGATCCTACCCTACAACGGTTAGACTCATACGAGAGCTGCGAAATAGGGCTAGACCTAACCTTCTGAAATTATTTAGTCCTTGCAATATGTAACTTAACATATTTGTTTACTAGTTAATTAGAGATAACTAGAACTACTAATAGCACAAAGCAAGCAACATTTGAGCATTGGGGAGACTAACCACATAATCCAATCAAGCCGCTCTATCCTCTAATCAGGAATCTGTACTAGCATGCAGTTCATAAAGCTCATACACATAAAGGCATCTTCCTAGATCCTTAGTCCTAATCTAGCATGCAGTTCTAATAAACATAGCATAACATAACTTGTATGGGCATTTTGGGGTACTTAGTTGAGCTCGGCTGATTGCATGCACCACACCCTTTTTCTCTTTTTCAAAGTTCTTTTCTCTTTTCAAAATCCTTTTTCTTTTTCTCAAAGCTCTTTTACAAAAATGATTTTCCTTTGAAAACTTTCATACCAAGTCCTAAGTTTGAGTTCAGACACACCCGAGAGTGTATCCGAATCCCTCAAACCAAGGCTCTGATACCAACTTGTAACATCCCAAAAATCAATACCAAAAATTTCGTTTTAAATCAGTAATAAAACCATAGTCATCATACGTCATAGAAAATCATAACAATGTATCTCAGAATAATATAACAATTGTCATGTATATTAGAGTATAAACATCCCAGGCTGAACAAATGGTGTGTGCACTGCAACCTTCCCGAGCTCTTCTTTTGAAATCTGAAGTACCTGAAACCAAAACTGAAACTGTAAGCACGAAACTTAGTGAGTCTCCCCAAACTACCACATACCATACAATAACACATATAGCACATACTGGGCCTTGCCCACTACATCGGGCCCCGCCCGGCATCGGACCGAAGTCCGGAATAACTTGGGCCCCGCCCACTGCATCGGGCCCCGCCCGGCAACGGACCGAAGTCCGGAATAACTTGGTCCCCGCCCACTGCGTCGGACCAAAGTCCGGAATGTACTGAATATAGCATAAGCATAAACATATAACATAATCACATATACTGCATCGGGTTTGCCCGGCCTCGGACCAAAGCCCGAAACATATAACACGTAACATAAACATGCATGAATCATAAAGACATCAAGCATACATAACTACTTCTCGGGATTTCCCCGGCATCGGACCGAAGTCCGAAACACATAACATATAACATGTACGCTAATTCACTGCATCGGGTCCCGCCCGGCATCGGACCGAAGTCCGGTACTACTAACATCTAACATGTAAGCTAAATCACTGCATCGGGCCCCACCCGACATCGAACCGAAGTCCGGTACTATTAACATCTAAACGGGCCGACATTGTGGCCTTAGATCCATTCCTACAGGAAGAGAACTCACCTCACACTGCTGAAGTCCTGATGACAAAACCGTAGCTGCTCGATGACAGATTCCAGATCTGTCAATATCAAAATAACACCCAATTAATAATTGGGTTCTAACACATATCCATAAATCCATGCTTGAGGTAAAAGACTACTTTACCCTTTACTTAGCTTGACTCAGTCCCAAGGCCCAACCCAAAGGCCCAAAGTCTAACTATGGCTCAAACCCCAACATATGGCCCAATTTTCCAAATTGTACCTCTACATGGTCTTCCCTTAAGGCCCAATTGTTCAGTCCAGTCCAACATGTCTCATTCTAAAGGCCCAATATCATACAACCATCTAGGCCCAAACTATGGCCCATCTATGACCCAATTTTCCAAATTGGGCCCAAACCCTCATATGGGTCTTACCCTAAAGCCCATCTAATTGTTCTAGTCCATATGATCATTCTTGGATGGCCCATTATTGGCCTAATTACCAAATCCCAATAGAAAGGCCCAACTACTCACAATTAGGGTTTTCTAAACCCTAATTAGGGTTTCCACCCAACCATGGCCCAATAGGCCCAAAATTAATCTTTAAACCCATTAGGGTTTGCTTGTGGGGCACCACCCACTACCACCTCGGGTAGTGGTGGTCAATGGCGGCTCACGGCGGCGGCCACCACCTTACGGTGGTGGTTATTATTATTTCCATTATTCAATGCTAATTACAGTTACAAGGCTTTTATCCAAAATAATACACACACTCACTAACACACACACACACACATAGCCACACCGTGGTGGCCGGCGGTGGCGCTTGGCGGCAGCCACCACCTCACGGTGGTGGTGGTGGCCTTCTTGGTTTTCCAAACACACAAACCCAACATACAACACTGAAATGACCCGCACTCACATCCTATGCTCGGAATAGTACTACAGCCACCACCTAGTGGCACTCGGCGGTAACAGCGGTGGTCTTGGGGTGGCGGTGGCGTTTGGCAGCAACTCCTGGCAAGAGCCACCATGGTTGGCTGCCATGGTGGTCTTCAAGCATTTCCAGCCACCCTTCCCCCCCCCCCCCACACACACACACACTCCCATGGTGACGACGGAACACACACAAACATCACATCATTGGCAGAGAAGATGGGGATACGACGGCTCTGACGTCGGCCTCGTCTCCAGCAGTCGTCGGCAACAAACAACAGCAACAGACTCCGGCGGTCGTTCACAGCCCATGCTCCAGTCTCGGTGGTCAAGAATTGTCGTGCAGCGTCGGGAGAAATAGAGGAATAACAACCACAACGAACTCAGCCCAGCCCTATGAGGATCGGTATAAAATGGGCGCTCTTGGTCAACCGATCCACGATAACCCATATCGAATCCACCCCGCGTGCGGTCCTGGGAAGCTTAGTAATAAAATCCATAGTAATATCCTCCCACTTCCACATGGGGATGTCCAATGGCTGCATCTTGCCATGCGGCCTCTGGTGCTCTGTCTTGACCTTCCTGCAGGTCAGGCATCTCTCCACATACCAAGCTACGTCCCGCTTCATGCAGGGCCACCAGTAATCGGGTCGAAGATCTCTGTACATATTTGTCGCCCCTGGATGGATGGAGAACCGAGACTTGTGGGCCTCATCCATCAACACCTGCCGTACTCCGCCCCAGTACGGTACCCAGACCCTCCCATGCAGGGTCAATAATCCCCGGCTATCATAATCAAACGAAGCTACTCGGCCCACTATTCTCTCGCACTTCTGGCGCTCTTCCTTCAGGCCCTCGACCTGTGCCTCTCGGATCTGCTCCAGTAACGGAGTAACCACTGTCATCCGCAGACAGATATCTCGGATCGGAGCCGCCACCGCCTTGCGGCTCAGGGCGTCGGCCACGACGTTGGCCTTGCCCGGGTGATAAAGGATCCCACATTCATAATCCTTTACCACGTCTAACCACCGACGCTGTCTCATGTTCAGATTCGGCTGATCCATGAGGTACCTCAAACTCTTGTGGTCCGTGTAGATAGTACACCGGACCCCATAAAGGTAATGCTGCCAAATCTTGAGGGCGAACACTACAGCCCCCAGCTCCAAATCATGCGTCGGGTGGTTAGCCTCGTGAGGCTTCAACTATATCGAGGCATAAGCTATAATATGCCCCCGCTGCATCAACACTGCCCCCATGCTTATGATCGAAGCATCACAGTAAACCACGAAATCGTCTACTCCCTCTGGCAGGGTAAGAATTGGCGCCTCACACAATCGCTGCCTGAGCGTCTTAAAGGTTGTCTGCTGCTCAGGACCCCAGCGAAACACTACCGACTTCTTGGTAAGTCGGTTCAATGGTACTGCTATCTTGGAGAAATCCTGGATGAATCTCCTGTAGTACCCTGCCAGGCCCAGGAAGCTCCGAATCTCGGATAGAGACCTCGGGACCTCCCACTGCATCACGGCCTCAATCTTGGCCGGATCTACTAAAATACCCTTCTGGTTGACAAGGTGCCCCAGAAACTGCACATCGCGCAACCAGAACTCACACTTGGAGAACTTTGCGAAAAGTTTCTCCCTCCACAAGGTCTCAAGCACCTCCCTCAGGTGTTCCTCGTGCTTCTCCTCAGTCTTGGAATAAACCAAGATATCATCAATGAATACTAGCACAGACTGATCCAGCATCGGTCTGCACACGTTGTTCATGAGATCCATGAACGCAGCTGGAGCATTGGTGAGCCCAAACGACATCACCACAAACTCATAATGACCATAGCGAGGCTTAAAAGCGGTCTTCTACACATCATCATCTCTGACCCGCATCTGGTGATATCCGGACCGTAGATCAATCTTGGAAAACCAAGATGCTCCCTGAAGCTGGTCGAACAAATCATCTATCCTCGAGAGTGGGTAACGGTTCTTCACCGTCACCTTATTCTGCTCCCGATAATCAATGCACATACGGTGTAACCCGTCCTTCTTCTTCACGAACAGGATCGGGGTTCCCCATGGTGAACTGCTTGGTCTGATAAAACCCTTGTCTAGCAGCTCCTGCAGCTGCGTAGATAACTCCTGCATCTCGGGAGGAGCCAACCGATACGGTGCCTTGGCTATCGGAGCCGCACCAAGAACCAGGTCAATCCGATACTCAACCTGTCTCTCAGGAGGTATCCAAGGAAAATCCTCCGGGAATACATCCGGGTACTCTCGTACCACCGGTACATCATCAACCGTCGCCTTACCCTTATCCCGGGTATCCATAACATAGGCGACGTACCCCGCGCAACCCTGCTGGAAGTAGCGCCTCGCTCTCGCTGCTGAACAAAGAATCGGTCCGCCCTGTGGCCTCTTGCCCTGAATCACTAACTCTCCCCCACTAGGGGTGCGAACCCTCACCAACTGTAGCTCACAATCAATCACTGCTCCATTGGAACTCAGCCAATCCATTTCCACTATAACCTTGTTCCCTCGCAGGGGAATAGGAACCAAATCTACTGGGAACTTCTCATCAAATAACCGCAATGTACATCCTCTATGAACTCTTGCGACCCTGACGGTCCTGTCGTCTTCTATTTCCACATCAAGTGGACAATCCAGCTCCCCCGGAGCTCTACTAAATCGTTTGGTAAGTGCAAGCAATACAAACGATCGGGTAGCCCCCGAATCAAAAAGTACCACAGCTGAAATGTCGTTCACTAGGAACGACCCTATAAGCACATACATAGCATAAGTAATAATCACATAAAATGGTAATAAGGAGATGGAGAAGATACTGTTGGTTTATGAGCATTCTAACACTCCTAAGTGTACATGCAACCCTAAATACCTTGGATCTATGTTTTCTCTATTATACATACAATTATGAACATCCAAGGTATTATCCTAATCTACCATACAAAATAATAAATATAACAAGATAAAATACATACCTCTTTGATGTAGAATGTCTTCATGAAGCTTGAGTGCCTAGTGCCCCAAGTGTGACACCTCAAATGGTTCACACAACACCAAATACACTTGGAATAACTTGAGAGAAACTTGAACACTCCTTGAAATCGTCTAGCCCTCACACTCACACATTAGTGCACGATTTCTTGAGCCATGGGATTCTTTTATATGGTGGCTATTAGGGTTACACCATGTAACTCATAACTTTACCCATTCCTTATGCTCCATGGATTTTAACCTCCATGGAGTATCCATGGGTCACCCCATGGACTTAGTCCAACATAAGGAATCTTGGATCACAAACCCACATATATAAGAATGAATGATTTACACAATCAACCCTTATATTTAATTAGTCTCCTTTTGATCACTTAATTAATTCCAAATTAATTCTTGATCAATACTAATTAAATAACCTTATTAATATATTAAAACTTATAATATATTAACCAACCTTAAGTGTTATTTCTCTCATTATAGTCTATCCAAATGCATGATGCCATGCAACCCAAATGGACCATGCCGGGTCGGGTCAAGTCTTACCAATTATAGTTATGGACTTAGACATTAATCCAACAGTCTCCCACTTGGATAAGTCTAAAACTATTATTGCGTATGACTTCAGGAACCGATCAGCAATCGTAGCTCTCAAAAGCTTCTGTCGAACTCTGACCTTGTTGATGAACTCTGACCTTTGTCAATGACTTGTCCATTAGATAAGGGATCGTATATTCCTCCATTCTAGATATCATATGGACTGAGACATGGATTATCAATCATTCTCTCTGTCCATTTGTTGTTTCCCAATTTCCGATTCATGATGACTGACTGATTGAACAAATCAAATCAGTCCTGGCTTGGCCAAGCACTCACATGTATCATCTTTAAATCATCGAGGGGCCCACAGATATCGCTTTTATCCCGAAGGTAAAAAGAATGGATAAACTTCGACTCATATGGCTTGTTCTACTACTTGTTGAATCATACACAAAGGCATGTTTTATAACATCGACTTACCAATGCGTTTTCGTGCAATCAATGTATAACCAACTCATAGTAACAACTCATATCTCTAGGTTTTGAAGAATATAAGATGTTATCGTCTCATGATCACTCGTGATAAAATCCATGAAGTGATTCAAATGAGCGCGGGTTGAATCCAATACTCAGAACTTATGAGCACTCATGAGTGTTGTAGCACCACTTTGTCCACCAACTTGGACCTCTACAAACCAACCCATGACAGTCTTGATTCATATCTACTTCCAACATATGACCGACTGTGGATGGTTTGAATAACTTAATCATTCAGGAAGAGCGACTTAGTTATTCTGAAAGTCAAAACATGCAAAGTGAAACACAAGAATAAATGAATCAAATATGGTATCAAACCCTATGAATATAAATAAACACTTTTATTTATCACCATACTGATTACTCATTATTCATTGTTTCAGTTTTATCAACTTTATACTTGAATTTAAAACAATAGTTGTCCCATGCTCCAAGCATGTACACTATGTTTTCTAAACACTAGTCATGCCATACACCAAGTATGCATACTATGTTTGTCTATGATCTTTACTTTGTAAAATAGATCAATTGAACATCACTCCAATGATCCTCTTTTCACAGTCCCAAATCCTTACTGCAAATGTAAGAATTCCAAATTCATGCCATTTACTGAAATCTGTTAGATTCTATACTTATATGCATTGATCCTCTTAATGATTATGCACAAAGTCAGAAAGACTTGACAACAATCATTACAGAGCATTCCAAAGGAGATCAACTCCATGGAAACTAAGTCGCATATTCAAAGTACATTGCTTTGGACATGCTTCTTGCATTAAGTTTTCTAATCTTACACAGATAACTTCCACCTATGGAGACAACTCCATATTCTCATTTTGACTATCACTTCTGAATAAGAGATGCCTCTTTTCAGAATATGTCAATATGGTCCTTCCAAAATTAGCACTATACTTCCAACTGTCCCTGAGCAACCAATCTTTGGTAAACCTCAGATTGTCCTCGACAATTGCTTAATCATTTTAGTCATATCCAATTCTAGACCTTTTCCCTTCTTAATGCCTCTGGGCATTTGGAAAAATTTAGAAATGACAAATATTATAGCACATGCAATCGATCCTGTACCCAAAGCAAATGGTACACGATTCATGATGTCTCACATAAAGACATGATTCTAGACCAGTCTTTTGCTACAATATTTTTATTTGCCATGTTTTCAAAATTTGACTATGAAGAGGGATGCCGTAATCATAATCGAATTTTGAGAACGCAATATATAGAATTTCCTTAAGTTGAACCAATCCAACATGAAATTCATATATATATTCTTGACTAAAGATGATTAAGGTCTCAATCTAAGCCTTTAGAACTGAAATGAAGTATATCCTCTCCCTTAATTATAGCAAAACAACTTTTTCAATCCCTGCAGCCTCACGAATTGAAACTTTTGTTTTCTATAATTAACATTGCTAACTTGCAACACTAACAATAATTATCATGCTCCCACTAACATGATGATTATTAGCATAACACTTATGCTCCCACTAGCTTTGACATGTATCCAGAAAACAGCTGGACCTCTAGAAGTCAATACTTTATTGACATTCTTACCAAAGTTCAGATTTCTAATACTAGATTGCTTTGATAAAACTTTATCAAAATCATACACCTTTCCTTAGATAGCATGCATGTGTGTCTAAACAATTTCAGAACTATGAAAAGGGATGCCGTAATCATAGTCTCAATTGTTTAGACCTTTTGCCATCTGCTTCAAATCTACTTGGTAGAAACCTTATGACCCTTAGATTTTATGGTGTATGTGTTCTTATCCATGTGAATCGTCAAAATCATAGTCACAAGACAAGGATAATGACAAATCCAAACTCATATGGACTGAACTTATGCAATCTTAACTTCTTGCCACCTGGCAGTACAGGGCCTGCCATTGCTTCCAAGTTGTTATGCAACCAATTGAGAACTTTCAGAACTCCTATACAAAGCCAACTTTAACTGGAATGGGCACAGAATATATCAACATGATAGGTTATAAACCTCAAGTCGTGTGCTAGTGAAGAACCTCAGGTTTTATTCTTGATTAGTTCTTGAAATTCTTTTTAGGGTCTTTAAGACTCCCACTGTCCTCTTGACATATAAGACTATCTTGCCAAATATTCAAGAGATAGTGCGGATTCTTTATCAAGACAAACACTTCACACAATTGGCCTTAGTTGGTCTTTGTTTAATCCAAAACATCACAACTTACCAACTTCAAATGTACAAGAGTATGACACTTTTACTCTTACATTTGACAAGTGTTATAAACCTTTCTTTAAGATATGCCACTCAACTTATAGTCTTGGAGTATGACTCTAAGACTTGTTTTGAAACGAAGTATGACTCATCTTCTTGATTTAATCATTTCAACAATTCATGACTCCTCTTCTTAGTCATAAGAATGCACTATGATGTCCTTAGAAGACCAATTGTGATGTGGTTCTTTAATCATTAAGATGATCACAAAACATGATACTAAAGTCCTCTCCCATCTTTTCAGATTTGAGAAACTTTTATCTGTCTGCCTAATTTGATTCTTCCCATTCGTTCTGCCATACATTGAGACTTTTCCAATGTTTCAGAATTATACTTAAACTTGTAAGTATAACCATATTTACTAAAATTTAGTAAATCATGACGAATAGTCTTAACGAGCTTTGTGGTGGACTTGACCAGTGCACAAGAATGTGTACTCGATCCCTTTAGTCCTTAACTTGACTCACACATCCATGTGAACAAGTCTTAATTTTCCAATGCTTGAAAGTTCTCATTCATCATACTATTCAACTTGCATGATTCCAAGTTTCTATCCAACTGAAGCCATGGGAATGAGAATCTTTCCTTATTTGGTAAATTATGACACTACCACAAACGAAAGAATCAACTCCATTTTTTTTTCAAGTATTGCTATCAATGGAATCATATAAACAACCATTTTCCACAAATGCCACTTGTAAGGATATTTAAAATAAATATAAAATTAAAAACTTTTATTTTATTTCAAAACTTTGCGGAAAAAACTTATCCTTATAGTGCAAATGCATACGGAAAAACTTGTTGTTATCTATTCCTAAGCAATATATCATAACTCCTAAGTAACAGCTTCAAAATTCTGATGCGATCGAAATCCACCTACGCGATCAGAATCAGCATATACTTCCTTTAAGCTTTTCTCTCTATTCTTTGATTCTTAAAACATCATCATGTGACCCAGTCACATCATGTAATGAGGATCTTAGAATAGAAACTTAACAGAGTTAGATAATGGGCTCTACCTGAAGTAGAGTCAGACTTATTGACTTTAACATCCTTAGGTAAACTTGGCAGCTTTGCAATCAACGCCCCTTCCTTTGGTAAAATAAACATATGGACCCTTTGGTAATGGGACTATCTCAGACTTAGCCTTTCTCCTTACCATTTGGTCAACCGGGTTGACTATGGCCAATCCCTTTCCATTGGGAAGAGAATGCTTTTTCTGGATTTCCAGTGTCACCATTGTCACTGTCCATAAAGTTTTTGGGAAGTTGATCTTCTAATCAAATTTGCTTTACTATCGTTCCAAATCATTGCTGATTCAGCAGCACCAAGCAAATAGATATGATCATTAAGGTTCATGTCATAGTCTGTTTCATAGTAGTCCCAAAGGAACTCACTATGTGACTTAGAAAGTGATTGAACATCCAACTTTCTCAAGACTTTGACACGCAACTCTCCCAGCTTGTCAATATGTGACTTCATCTCTAAGATGTGATCACACATAGACCTTGCTTGCCATTAGGGCTTGAGTGACCTTGAACTTGTGGGTTAGGGAGAATAATTGGAGGAGGTGGAGGAAGTAAAGTTCCAAGAGATTTGGGAAGATCATAGATGTCTGAACTAGACATCTTTTGGGAGATATTCAAGATAGTTGATCTAAAGTCCTTAATATAACACCCAATATGAAATATTAAGGCTAGGATCCAACAACCTATTTATAACTGGAAGAGGGATGCCGTAATCCAAGTTATAAAATAGTTGAAGGTAGGTAAATGACGATTTACCAATTTCCACCATGAAAAACGAAATAATGTAATTAGGTTTTCAATTGGATTTGAAACTCCTAGATCTTTTGAGATTCATTGAACTTTTCAATGGCATGTTTCAATCTCGAGTGTGCCCTTCAGGTTTTGTGACTGGGATGCCGAGGATCACAAAACAAGGTGTGAATAACCATGTAAATATACTTGGTACCCTTAATATTTACCCCTCAATCGATGTGCCAGTTAACCACACGAGCTCCACCGATACTATGATAAATATTAAGTTACCCTTTGCCTACTTTGTTAAATCCAGGTTAGTGTGCCGGTTAACCACACACGCTCCACTAACGGTTTAAACAAAGTGCAAAGTGTAATTTCAGGGATTAGCACCTTATTCATATTTTCCTAAGTAACTAAGATTGGGAATTTATAAGTGTTTAGTTACTTAGTATTTATCATTAATACTTTTAATGAAGGGAGAATTATAGTCCTTGTCCTACCCGTTCGGCTAACGACCCTCCACCAGTCAAGGAAGCGGTGGGTGAGAGTGGACACCCATTAAACTGCCATTTTATAGGCAGTAACCTTATACCCCCCTTATAGACCGGCTTCGTGAATGAGGCCTACTAACGGTAAGACTGACTTGCTCTTATACATATATTTATTATTAACTTATAATACTATAAAGTATAAGGATTGAATTTTAACTTTTAAAATTCTAAGGGCTAACTTGGAATTAAAGTATTCATGGGGAAAACTTTACAAATTCCAAAACTTGAGGGCAAGTTTTGAAAATATTCAAAACTAATTAATTCCATAACTTATGTGTTTAAAGTAGTTTTAATTAAAAAAAAAAACTCTTCAAGTTCCATAACTTGAGGACAAGTTATGGAAGACTTTAAACTAATAAAAGAATGTAACTTTTCTTTATTTTTGTAACTTATGGAACTAATTAAGGTTACACATTTTATCATTTAATGAAGTGACTCTTGAACCTCCATAACTTGAGGACAAGTTATGGAGTCATAAAACCATTTAATGAGGACAAGACTCTTCATTTTTGTAACCATTGCCAACTTTTTATGAGTTTTATGAAACTTAAATGTGACTTTTCATATAACTTGAGGACAAGTTACAAAAACACATTTTAGAATCAACTCTTAGATTAAAATGGATTGAAAACACATAATCAATTAACTTTTCTATTAATCTAATAAACTCATATGAACAAAGATAATTCACATCAAAATTTTCAAGTAATTAGCATAACTTTTAAACTAATACAATTCGATTTTTCAGCTAATTTTGCAAGTATAACAAGAAAACAAGCCTAGGCTCTGATACCACTGTTGGGTTATGAGCATTCTAACACTCCTAAGTGTACATGCAACCCTAAATACCTTGGATCTATGTTTTCTCTATTATACATACAATTATGAACATCCAAGGTATTATCCTAATCTAGCATACAAAATAATAAATATAACAAGATAGAATACATACCTCTTTGATGTAGAATGTCTTCATGAAGCTTGAGTGCCTAGTGCCCCAAGTGTGACACCTCAAATGGTTCACACAACACCAAATACACTTGGAATAACTTGAGAGAAACTTGAACACTCCTTGAAATCGTCTAGCCCTCACACTCACACATTAGTGCACGATTTCTTGAGCCATGGGATTCTTTTATATGGTGGCTATTAGGGTTACACCATGTAACTCATAACTTTACCCATTCCTTATGCTCCATGGATTTTAACCTCCATGGAGTATCCATGGGTCACCCCATGGACTTAGTCCAACATAAGGAATCTTGGATCACAAGCCCACATATATAAGAATGAATGATTTACACAATCAACCCTTATATTTAATTAGTCTCCTTTTGATCACTTAATTAATTCCAAATTAATTCTTGATCAATACTAATTAAATAACCTTATTAATATATTAGAACTTATAATATATTAACCAACCTTAAGTGTTATTTCTCTCATTATAGTCTATCCAAATGCATGATGCCATGCAACCCAAATGGACCATGCCGGGTCGGGTCAAGTCTTACCAATTATAGTTATGGACTTAGACATTAATCCAACAGATACATACCGGTAACCACATCCAGAGTCACTCGTGCCTCCTCTGCTGTCAACTGGAAGACTCTGCTCTTCGCCACTGGCGCCTCGGCCCGGCCCTGACGGCCGTCTGTAATCCTCATAGTAGCAGGAGCGGGTACCACCACCTTTCCTGCTGAGGCAAGACTCGGACACTGGAACTTCTTGTGTCCCCTCTGATTGCAATGGAAGCAAATCAGATCAGATGATGTGGTGGTGGTAGCTGTACAATCCTTGCTCATGTGTCCCGTCCGGCCGCACTTGAAGCAACCAGAACTCCCTGCCTTGCACACCCCATCGTGCAACCTGCCACACTTGCCACAACAACTGTGGCTCTGCTGTCCCCTAGATTTGTGATCAGACACCTTGGGATTTTTGCCCGAACCCACTGCACCAGTCGCCGCTTCTGGCTTCCTCTTTCTCTCCATCTCAAGATCAATCTCCCTCTCACGAGCCCTCGCAATCATATCCTCCAGCGTCCTACAGCTGGAGCGGCTCACAAACTGACGGATATCACTCTGCAGCATCTCATGATATCGGGCCTTTTTCATCTCCTCGTCCGCCACATACTGCGGAACAAGAAGGGCCCTCTCCCTGAACTTGGCGGTAATCTCCGCCACGGTCTCTGTCGTCTGCTGGAGGTCCTGAAACTCTCTAGCAAGTTGTTGCACCTCAATAACAGGTGCAAACTCGGCCCTGAACCTGGTCGTGAAATCACCCCAGGTCATTGCATCCAATATTGCATCATCACCAATGGCTCTCCCGACCTCCTCCCACCAATCACGTGCCCTGTCCTTCAGAAGACAGGATGCTAATCTGACCTTGTCCCCCTCGTGACATCTGCTGGTACAGAACGCGTTGGCGACATCTGCCAACCATCTGGTACTCGCAATGGGATCCCGAGCCCCATGATAGTCGGGAGCTCCACAAGCTCTGAACTCC
The DNA here is from genome assembly GCF_052849685.1 of Lactuca virosa. NCBI lineage: Eukaryota > Viridiplantae > Streptophyta > Magnoliopsida > Asterales > Asteraceae > Lactuca > Lactuca virosa. The sequence goes on from NC_136430.1 coordinate 457,649,672, forward strand.
CTGAAAGTCAATGTGCGCGATCCCATCATGGCCGCTATCTCCGTATGGAACGCGCTCAGCTTCTCATCTAGAAGCTCTAAGATACCCTCCTTGACTGATCCAAAGATCACAGGAGTCTGGTCTAGTATGCTGCGTGTGACCTCCGAGGAGATGAACTCCATGGTCTGCTCATCCAACTGCCCGGCTCCAGAGCCTGAGCCTGATCCCTCTCCTGCACCTAAACTACCGACTGCTGGTCTAGGGTGTAAAACTACCATTCCGAAAACACAACATAACAGACATCAGCATACTAATATAACTGGAGGGATCACATACACTACAAGTTCCCTGGTCTTGTCTCAGCCTTCCTTGATTCGAGTACGGATCCTCTTCTTTAAGTAGTACGGGCCCATACTACCTTCCACATTTATCCGTACTTTCCTCAAGAACTGCCTCGACTCCACCAAGTCCCTTCTCCTACTACTACTGCTGATCTCATGCTAAACTCTTCCTAGGCTTGCCCTAGGGTAATCACCAACCCACTCTCCGCCATCAGCTGCATAAGAAGTCCCTGCCTTATTTCCCTAACTAGCTCGCGAATACTATTACATATTACTCAGACTAGATAATTCTTCGAACGAGAGATCCTACTCTACAACGGTTGGACTCAGACAAGAGCTGCGAAATAGAGCTAGACTTAACCTTCTGAAATTATTTAGTCCTTGCAATATGCAACGTAACATATTCGTTTACTAGTTAGTGAAAGACAACTAGAACTCCTAAAAGCACAAAGCAATCAACATTCGAGCATCGAGTACACATAATCAAGCATCTACTATTCTGGCTATCATATTGACTAAACTATACTAGCATGCAGTTCTCATAAAGCTGAACACATATAACAGGCACATAAGGCATCCTTCCTAGGTCCTTAGTCCTAATCTAGCATGCTGTTCTAATAAAGCTGATAATCATAACATAGCATAAACTTGTATGGGTAATTTGGGAGTACTTACTTGAGCTCGGCTGATTGCATGCACCACACCCTTTTTCTCTTTTCAAAGTCCTTTTCTTTCTAAAAATTCTTTTTGGCTTTTCTAAAACTCCTTTTCTTTTTAAAACTTTATACCACTTCCTTAGTTTGAGTTCAGAAACACCCAAGAGTGTGCCCGAATCCCTCAAACCAAGGCTCTGATACCAACTTGAAACATCCCCAAAAATATAGCCCAAAAATTTAATTTTTCAATCATTAATAAAATTGTAAATCATCCCAGATCATAAATAAAATCGTGAGTCAGGTATCATAACGTGTCATAAAAACTGTTCCATATAAAAATCTCATAACAAAATATCAGAGTAAAACTCCCAGGCTGAAGACTGTGGTGTGTGCCATGCGATCATCCCGATCCCTTCCCTTTGCTAGTGGAAGTACCTGAAACCAAAACTGAAAACCGTAAGCACGAACCTTGGTGATCTCCCCCAAACTACCACATACCATACAATAACACATAAAACACATACTGGGCCTTGCCCACTGCATCGGGCCCCGCCCGGAATCAGACCGAAGTCCGACATAATTTGGGCCCCACCCACTGCATCGGGCCCCGCCCGACATCGGACCGTAGTCTGGTATAACTTGGGCCACTGCATCGGACCGAAGTCCGGAATAACTTGGGCCTTGCCCACTGCATCGGACCGAAGTCCGGAATAACTGAAAATAACATATACATAAACATGTAACATAAACATATAACTACTGCATCGGGCTCACCCGACATCGGACCGAAGTCCGGAACACAAAGCACATAACATAAACATGCATTAATCACAAAGACATCAAGCATACATACTACTTCTCGGGACCACCCCGGCATCGGACCGAAGTCCGGAAACATATAAACTGCATCGGGCTAACCCCGGCATCAGACCGAAGTCCGGAACTACTAATATCTAAACGGGTCGGCATTGTGGCCGTAGACCCGTTCCTAAAGGAGGAAACTCACCTCGCGTAACTGGCTGCTGAAACTCTGAGCGGAAAATATCTGGCTGCTGCTCCGGCGACTCTCCGGCTATAATTTCCACAATGACACTTAGTTAGAAACTGATAACTATCCTTAGGGTAAAATGACCGTTTTACCCCTGGCTAAAGTCCACATCCTGGTCAAAGTCAACTTTCCAGTTGACCGGACTCGCCGAGTTGGCCCGCCAACTCGCCGAGTCCCAATCCTTTCATCTATCCCCAACTCGTCTCCACTCGTCGAGTTTAGCAAGAACTCGACGAGTTCTCCTTCAATCATAACATCGGGACAATCTTTATCTGACTCGCCGAGTTCCTCCTGATCGTCGATTTTATCTTCTTCATATGATAGCGTCTAGTCTGTGACTCGCCGAGTTGTATGAACAACTCGTCGAGTCCGTCTTCATGAGTTGGGAGATGGCCTTGGACTCGCCGAGTACGTTCCTACACTCGCTGAGTCCCATGGTTTCCAGATCCATGGATATGTCCATTTCGTTGAGTCCCTTCCCTGGACTCATCTAAATCCCTTCTAAACTTAATTGGGTTTCTCTTGAATCATAACAGTTTTGGGAATCAACCTGCGACTCGCCGAGTCCCAAGAACGACTCGTCGAGTCTATGCATGTCCAAGTTTATAACTCGATTTCTGATGTGCAAAACTCATCCAGAAGGTAGATCTAGAATCCTAAGATCGGTATGACACGTAAAGTCCTAATCTTTACGTTCATGCATGGGACTTTTATGCTTAAAAGACCAAAAATGGGGTTTATTTCAGTCATGGGGTTCTCATGGCCATAAAGATGGCACCTTTATGCCATAACGACCCTCCAAGGTTCCAGATCTAAGGGTAAATCGACTTGGGACATCCAAGTCTCAAGGATCAAGGTTCTTGGACCCAAAACTCCATAAAAGTGACAATAAGAAGATCTATGAAACTACAAGTCAAGTATGAAGCTTGATTACCAGAAAGTGAAGAGAAACTGATGTTGTTCTGGGATCTACAATCTTCTCTTGAAGTCCTCCTTCTTCCTCTTCTTCACACAAGCTTCAAATCACACTAGATTACTCAAAAATGACATTCAAACACTCACAATACTCAAGGTGGCGAGTTAGGGTTTTCTGGATGTTAAGGGGGTGATAAGGGAGGCCACAATGATGATATGTTTCTTTAAATAGGGGGACAAACCCTTAAAATTAGGGTTTCCATCTGACAGCTCCTACTCGCCGAGTCGGTCTTCCGACTCGTCGAGTAGGTCACTTAATTCCCGACCCGGACTCGATCCTACTCGACGAGTTGGGCCTCCAACTCGTCGAGTCCAAGGGTAAAATATGATTTTGACTCAAATTAAATGCATACCTGGAACTGGGTGTTACACCGATTTACAAAGGTTGACGAAAGCGGGGCTATGTCTTGGCAAATACGTTAAATAAATGCATTGTAAATAATTAATCTCCGCTTGATATTTTGGTGTTTCTAGGCTTGAAATTGGTAAAAAATAAGCATCTTGAGGATTAGCAATGATCTTGGAAAAGTTTGTAAAAAGTGTCAAAAATCTGCAACTTACGCGGGTACCCGCGCAAACGTTGCGCGACCCAGACCTACCCGTGCAAATCCGAGCTCAAAATTCCCCCAACACGGGATACATTCTGATGTATGCGCGTGGCTGCTCCCCACCCGTGTAGGTTCTGCGCGACCTGATACCCACACTCGCAACCTCTTGTGCGGCCTGCCTCCAACCCTCGCAGATCCTTGCGCGGCCTGCTTACCCTCGCAGATTGTTGCGCGACCCAACCATCACCCGCGCAAATCTTGCGAGACTGCCCCTACCCGCTCAAATATGCCACTTCATAAGAAAATTTCGAGCCATTTCATATGCTTCCTTTGCGCGACCAATCTTTCATCCATGTGTATTTAGGCGGCCAATAACTCACCCCACACATCATTGTACGACCCATGTGTTACTTCCGTACCGTCCTCGCGGGCCTCCTCCACCTTGATCCTGGTACGGTCCTTCCTTACTATTATCCTAAACATTAAGGACAATGCTTAACTTTAAGCTTGGGGTGAGGTATTCTTATATATATATTTTTATTGCATTTAGGTTGTATATAGTTGCATTTAGAGTAAGTCATTTAGGACATTCATAAAAAAAATCATAAAAAAAAATTTCAAAAATATTACATATTTTGTTTCTTTCTTTTCTAATTTTCATACTTTTTAGATGCATTCTAGTTTAAGTTTCATGCATTTTTGTTCTCTCTTGTATTCTCATACCTACAGGTACCATAGCGCCGAGTCATAAGTATTGAATCATAGATTGGTCCCGGGTCTTTATACGGAATTCCTTGTATTTGATAAATGGGACACGTTTTGAGCCTCACATACCACTTTGAGACCGCTTGTGTGGCGGTCAGATGCAGGTAGCTTGATTGGGTCAAGGTGCGGAGGGATGTGGTTGGTCAAACCGATGTGTGCGAACAAAGATTAGTCTGGTATGGTATTTTGAAGACATTGAAGACCCGCATCTTGGTTTTGGGGGGAATACCCCTTAGTACTCCCGAGTCTCGTCCGAGCCTTACTTAGTTAGATTCTCACCACCTTTTTAAGATATGTCATCATTTTAATAGGGGTCTAGAGTAGATAGTTAGATAGATTTTGCTTATCATACCTTGCATTGAGGTGCTTGATGAACTTTGAAGTGGGTCCCCCAATTCACATCTTTTAGGACCAAGTTTTTTTTTCCGGTAACACCCATTTTTGAGTCATTCCCCACCCTTTTTAGTAGATCTTGACACATTGTCAATGATCATTAGGTGTTTATGTTAGCCTCTATCTATTACTCCATTTTCACTATTAGAGTCCTATGTTATATGGTGAAATTCCTTAGACCTTCCAAGAAGAAACACAAGAAGAAAACACAAAAAATGAAGAAATTGGAAAAGAAAAGACAAAAAGAAACAATGAAGAAGATTCAAGAAAAACAAAAAAAACAATGAAGAAAAGAGCAACACAAAAAGAAGAACAAGAATCCAAGTTCAAGACTTTCCTAAAAAAAATGGAGGATCGAGCTACAAAGAGACTAAAGACCAAATAACAGAAGTTCAAGATTGAAGATTTAAGCTGTTAGGTTTAGATTTAGGTTAAGTAAAATTTTCTTATTTTATGTTATTTTTGATTTTGGTGAGAAAAGGCTATGAGGATGAGACGGTAGATTGTAAAGGACGGTACAAGGAAGAAGCCTCTGAAATCGGATGTTTTCCCGGAGGCCGTGCTGCAAAACCCTATTTCATTATTATACACTTTAGCCTGACAAATGTAGCAATCATCGTGCGTGAAGAGGCGCCTTTCCTTCATGCATTATGATCAGCATTGGTCATTTAAAGGGCCCCCACTGGGCGCATCCTCTGTTTCCTTTGTCTTGCACACCGCAACTACATCCAGCCGTGATTTATTCTCCTTTCAAGTGGTTTGAGAATGTGGTTTATGGCTCTAAAGTGGGAAACATTTTGAAGATGTGTAGGGTCCATGAAATACTGATTCTGACCATGTTGACTGATGTTGACCAAGTTCTATAGTATCTTTCTTTTTCCTTTGTAGTTTAGCTCATCCTGAGCTCATTTTAGTCTTGTTCTAATTTGAGGACAAGTTAAGTTTAAGATTGGGGTGATTTGATAGCTTGTTTTATTTCCTTATTTTTTATTAGTTTATTATAGTATTTATAGCTCTTTTTATTAATATCGCATTGTATATTCTTTATTTTCTTTATCATGGATCGTGTCGGGTACTTTTTATTTTGCATGAGATATTTTGGAGGGTTTTGGAGCTCGTTGCGGTTGCGGTTTGACTGCAGTTGGGCTTGGTGGGCTTTTTGATGCATTATTGGGCTTTACGGATCCATCAAAGGAGATTTGGGCTTAAAAAGTTGAAGATTTGGATGAAGTGGGCTTTTGAAGATGGGTCATGGATTCTTATTTTGGGCATGGACTATCCATATTTAAAGCTTGAAGGTGATTGGCCAAATTTGAATCATGTGAGGCATGGAGGGGACCAAGGGAATCTTGGGTAGTGGAGTGGTGTAGTGGAGAAAAATGGACCAATAGCATTCCAGCAACACTTGTGAAACATCCCAAAAATACAACCCAAAAATTTTTGTTTGAAAACTTTACTAAACCATAATATCAGATATTAAAAGATAAAAACCATGAATCGTGTATCTCAAAATATCATAATAAATTTATCAAATCGAAACTAGTGTCAAGAACATATCAAAATATCAGAGTCTAACTCTCAGGCTAAACTGTGGTGTGTGCCATGCCATCATCCCGAGCCCTTCCCTTTGCTAGCTGGGGTACCTGAAACCAAAACTGAAACTGTAAGCACGAAGATTAGTGAGCTCCCCCAAACTACCACATACCATACAATAACATATAAAGCACATACTGGGCCTTGCCCACTGCATCGGACCGAAGTCCAGAACTGACTAGGGCCTTGCCCACTGCATCAGACCGAAGTCCGGAACTGACTAGGGCCTTGCCCACTGCATCAGACCGAAGTCCGGAACTGACTAAACATAGCATAACATAGCATATAATATGAACACATATATTGCATACTGCATCGGACCATAGTCCGGAACACAAACACATACCATGCATGTATCACAAAGACACCAAGCATACTGAGCTACTGCATCGGACCGTAATCCGGAACTACAGCTAACTAAACGGGCCGGCATTGTGGCCGTAGACCCGTTCCTACTGGGAGGAAAACTCACCTCGTAAGGCTGGATGCTGAAATGCTGCTCGGGAACTGTCTGACTGCTGCTCCGGTAACTCCCGGGCTACAATTCCCAAAAGACACTTAATCAGACATTGATAACTAGTCTTAGGGTAAAATGACTATTTTACCCCCTGGTCAAAGTCAACAATCCGTTGACCTGACTCTCCGAGTTGGGCCGCCAACTCGTCGAGTCCCTATCTTTCCTTCTACTCCCCTTTCCGACTCTACTCGTCGAGTTTAACCAAAACTCGACGAGTTCTCCTTCTTTATTGATATCCTGCCAACCTCATCCGACTCGCCGAGTTGTATGCTCAACTCGGCGAGTTCACCTTCAACATAAGAACACGTCTAGTCTGTGATTCTCCGAGTTGTATGAACAGCTCGTCGAGTCTCTTCTTACGGGTAAGGAGATTGCCATGGACTCGCCGAGTCAGGGCGTAGACTCGCCGAGTCCCTCTACACTCAGATCCATGTCTTAACTCACTGAGTCTTTACTCCACTCACTAAACAGACTCGCTACTACTGAACAGGGAATCTAAGACTCGCGACCTGACTCGCCGAGTCAGAAGAACGACTCGCCGAGTCCTTTACATGCAGTTTCTATTCAGTCGATTCTAATCAGTTTTAGTGCATCCAATTCATAGATCTGGGTTTCTGGGACTATCTAAACACGTAAAGTTGCTAACTTTACGTGTATCTATGATGCAATGAAGCAATAACACTCAAACTTGGATATTATGGGGGTTACTTGTCTAGAACAAAGCCATGGCTGCCAAAAGGTGGCCTTCTTGAGCTCCTGGAACTCAAGAGAGGCTAGATCCGAGATATGGCTTGATTACAAAGCTTCATCACTAGGGATTTGGGGTTTTTGAGCTCAAAACCATCAATTTGGGGACAAACTAGATCTAACAATACAATAACCAAAATGACAGCTTTGTTACCAGAAAGGATGGCCAAAGAGGAGTATGATTTGGATCTACTTCTTCTTCCTTGAGTTCTTCTACCTTCTCCTTCTTCTTCTTGCTCAAGAATGCACCAAAATTCCTTCACAAGGCAAAGATCACTCACACACACTTCAAGGAGGCTAGGGTTTTGGGAATAAGTCTCTGAGAGGTGAAGGAGGCTGGCTTGGGGCTATAATGGTGTTTAAATAGGGTACACACCCTGAAAATTAGGGCTTCATCCAGACTGGCGGACTCGCCGAGTCGGGAATAGCAGACTCGCCGAGTCGCCAAGCTAAATCCACGTGCAGACCCACTGCTACTCGACGAGTTAGGGCTATTGACTCGTCGAGTAGCTTCTAAAACAAGAAGTATAATAATAAGAAATGCATACCAGGAACGGGGCGTTACAACTTGCGAGGGTGGAGTCTTAGTCGCGCAACGCTTACGAGGGTACCCGCGCAACTACACACTTTTAGGCATTTTGGTCATTTTGTTCACCATTTTGGTCATTTTGTTCACCATTTACCTTGGGGGTTGGATCTTTCAGCAAATACTTCAATTTTCCTCCATTGGAGACCATTAGAGGCAATTTTGGAGCTTGATACTCATTCTCCTCATCTTTCTAAGTAATTGGTAGTTTCTTGATGCAATTATACTTTTGTGATTGTTATTTTGTTGCCATGAGTGGCTAGTTTCTCTATTTTGGTTAGCTTTGGCTAAAACCCTTCGATATTTATGGGTTTTTGAAGGATTCATGCTTAATTGCCATTTATCTTATGTTTATGATTCTGGTTCATATTTCTTATGCTTGTTTAATACTTTGATTATGAGCTTGGTACTTGAATGAGCAATTGTTGGTTTATTTCTTTGGTTTATCATTGAATCATTAAATTTACTTAGAACAAGGGCTTTATAATGGTAGAAATCATCTCTAACTTATTAATCATGACTCCTCTATGGATGTGTAAGCATTGACATCCTCTAGGAATTGGGGATTCTTTCATTCTTAAGGCTAATCAACTTATTGGGTTCAATTGCTTCAATTGAATCCTTGATTTTGATTAAGAAGGTGTGTTTTGGGCTTCCCCAACCTCCATACTACTTATGAGGAATCTTGGCATATCATGCTTCATGATTGCTATAACCAATTTGGGATGAATGATAAGCTTCATATTGAATCCTAATGATAAACACACAAATGTTCATTGTGTTGAATTCCCTTGGTTAACCAATTCTCCCTAATATTTGAGTATCTCATCATCTTGCTTAATTGCAAGCTTATTATTTATTCAAGTCTTTTAGTTTTCAAACAATCACAACACCCCCCCCCCTTTAGTTTAATTGTAGTTAGTTAGTTTATTTACATTAGTTCTATTAGATTGCATTACTGATTGAATACAACCATTTCCCCGAGGATCGATACCCCTTTTTACCATTATATTACGTTTTATTTGCAAACAAAGGGTGTAGTTTGCTTGGTGGACTTGACATCCCACCAGCGATGTGGGTAGTCATCTGAAGCTCTAGAAGTAAGTAATTGCCAATATACCCATATAATCTTGAATTTGTGCTATAAATTGTTATGTATGCTAGAATGTAGGTTGTAGATCTACTCAAGAATTGCATGATAGAATTGCCTGACTACTGTGATGTTTTATAGCCTAGAGTTGTTTTGTTATTTGCTAGGTGTGTGTTTTAGAGTTGTATACGATCAGGATTGCATAGCCTTAGAATGATTGATTTAGCCTTATTTTTCGTTCCTTGTCTAGTTGTGGTCTTAGGGTAGAATCACTTATTCGACAATCTATTTGATAATGTATTGTATATAACTTGCATGCATAAGGCAACCAATGGTATTGATAGGGGTTCTAGCAGTGTGGAAGCGGGTGAGAGAAGGATCCTAGAGGGAGAGTTTAGGAAGCGCCATATTATGCATATGGCTAGACGCATGCATGCGCTAGGAGTTTGGTAGAGTGATGTGAAGTGACTTGAGAGTTTTGGAATAGTCCTTGACTTGAGAGTTTAGGGAAGTTTTGGAATATTATGCACACGTCGACATGTTGCGCTAGGGTGGAGAGCCTTTGGCGTGTGAGGCGCGTATTCTCGGATGATTCGACGATGCTGCGTTCTCAATTTTGGGCATTTACATTTCTACCCCCGAAATTAAAAAAACTGGTCCCTACCTTTTTCCAAAAATTACATAAACTCACCCTCAGTTTTTAGACTTAAATATCTTTGGCCTACTAAATCTTAACCATCAATTTTCATCAATAAACAACTTAGATTTGTCCTCGCAGTCCTCACTTCTTTTTGAGTCTTCAGTTGATCTAACTTATATATATATATATATATATATATATATATATCTATATATATATATATATATATATATATATATATATATATATATATATATATATATATATATATGTGTGTGTGTGTGTGTGTGTGTGCGTGTGTTCTTTTGAAACCGTATTAATTTTGTGAGATATATGGACGTAATTCTAGCCACTTATCTTGGAGACCAAAAAATAAAAAAAAAAAATTAAATACAAAATAAAAGGAAAAATCCAAAAATTCTTTTTTTAAAATATTATTTTCGTCAGTTAGTTTAACCAAAAAAATAAAAAAAAGTTAAAAAGTTACAAAATAAAAATAATTTTTTTTTCGTTTTTTTAATATACGTGAAATATTTTAATAGAATATTACACTGTAAATAATCAAATAAATTTTTTAATATGTTAGAATATTTTAGTATTCTATTAGAATTGTTAAATTTTTTAAAATATTCTAATATTCTACTAGATTTGTTTGAATATTTACAGTTTAATATTCTAATAAAATATTTGAATATTCTAACAATTTTCTTTTAATATTTATACTGTAATATTCTATTAGAATATTTCACGTATATTTTAAAAAGCGGTAATTATATTTTTTTTATTTTTTTGGATAATCTAAAGGACGAAAATAATATTATTATTTGTTTAAATTTCAAAAAATTTCATTTATTATCCATTTTACAACTATTTTTTTAAAAAAAGCAAATATAATATTATCATATATATATATATATATACAAGAATAACCGGCAATAGCGGCGACAGACACTTTTAGCGGCGACAAAAAACAAACGTGTTTTTTGACGCCGCTAAAAGTTTTCGTTGCCGCTAAAGGTTTATGTTGGCGATCCGCGTCATATCAACCCCATCCGTCAATTTAAGCGATGATCCAACAACTATGAGGACGTAGGAAAACCCATGTTGTTTTCCCTGCAGTGTGTCGCCGTTAAAGCATGCCCGTCACCGATAAAGGCTTATGCTGGCGATCTGCGTCATTTCAACCCATCCGTCGATTTAATTGATGATCCAGCGACGTTGGAAACCCTATGTTGTTTTCCCATCGTTGTGTTGCCGACAATGAGTACATGTCGCCGCTAAAGAGTGTCAATAATAAAACCCTCTTCGTCCTCACTTTCTTTCCCGATCTTCTGTGTTTTCCCTTCTTCTCTCTGCTCACCACCGTCAACCTCATCGAAATTTCACCGAAATTTTCTCAATTTGTCACAACTAGCATTTTTAGCTAGGAGATTCTATTTTCATGTAAACATCAGCTACTGCAAGACTTGTACTCTAAGTGAATATCATGCTATATGCTAAAATGAAACCATCCATTTCAATCCAAACTCCTGAGTGAAGTTCAAAACCTAATACAATACATCCCATATATTCAACTATGGGTTGAAAACCCTAAAAAGCCTGGTTTAAGTTTATTATTGACTAGGATCCTCTTAGTGGGCCTAATGGACCAGTAAACTTTCAACTTGGCTATTTTGGGCCAAGGAATCCTATTTGGGCTCTAATTGGACCCACATTCAAGAAACTAAAGTATTTTGGGTCATGTGGACCTAGAATGATTCATCTTATCTCTAATGGTCCATGATGGGCCGTAAATGGTTTCATAAGTCCTAATAGGCCGTATACTATATTCTTGGGCTTATTTGGGTCGTGAACCCTCATAAGGGCCCAATGGGCCGAAAAATCTTCATCTTGGGCCTCATAAATTCGAACTAAGTCAAGAAAGGGCCCAAACTCTTTCGTTCCCTTTTTCCTCTTCCCCATTCTCGGCCCAATTAAAAAAGAAAAAAAAAGAAAAAAAGAAAAGGATTAGCTAACTAATGCATGCCACCTCAAAGCAATCCACCATGTAAACAGACAATATCCAACATATCTCCATAAGGTTCACATCACTAGGGTCAAACCCTACACTCACTCCTCTTCTCCCCTCCCTCTCTCTACTTACGGCCATAAGGGCCACACCACCACCATCCTTCTTCATTTTCAAACACATTATTCTCTCAACTCTCCAAAGAAAGTCCCTCCATTTTCCTCCTAAAAATCGTGAGTATTAGGTGCGTTTTCAAGAAGATAATTTCAAGCTTCACATTGTGGTAAGATCTTACAAACTCAAGTTGATATACTTCCTTTTAAACTCAATCACTCCTCTTACACACATGTTTTTCGTGAATCATGTTTCCTAGAACCTCCTAAATTCGAAAAGATTCTCAAGAACACATCTAGGGCCGAGATCTTCTCATTCCCTCACCAAAAACCGAAAACTTCAAAGCAAAGTGAGTTCATACCCCCTATTTTCGATTTTTACTTTGTTTTGGGGGAGAATACAAGTTGTTTTGTGTAGATCTATGTGTGTATGCATGATTTTGTGTGTTTTTCTAGTTATATATGTGTGTTATAAACATCATGAACTCAAAGATCTACTAAAATATGATGATATTGGTTAGACATAACACTTATTTCAACTCATCTTACAAGAAAAAGGTTTAAAATACATTTAGTTTACTTGAAGCTAGGAAAAACTTTATGAAAGGGGCTAAAATCGACAAAATGACAAAAGTATGGGTTATTTATGTAACTCACGGCTAGTAAGCGGTTCAAAAGGAAATTTTTGCTAAACAAGGCTAATCTCGACATTTGAGAACTTACAAGGGCTAAAAATGTAAACATTTTTATAAATGGGCCTTATTTGGGCTTCTCGCGGTTTTGGGCCCAAAAATTGTAATTTTTGATCCTTTGTGGGCTTGAATGTCATTTTCAAGAAAGTTGTGCCAAAAATGTAAATTTTTCATAAGAAGGGTTAAAGTTGTGAAAATATAAAAATTTAGGCCAACATGATAAAATTTTCTATAATGGGCCGAATATGTGTTTTTATAAAAACTCGAGCCAAAAACGATATTTTTGACAAAAGTGAGCTAAAAATGTTATTTTTATAAAAACTAGCCCTAAATACAAGCTTTGTCCAAAAAGGGGGCCTAAAATGTTATTTTTACGAAAATTGGGCCTTATTGGTAAATTTTTGGCTTAATGGGCCAAGAATGTCATTTTTACTAAAATTGAGCCTTAATTGTAAATTTTGGCTTAATGGGCCAATAATGTCATTTTTACAAAAAGGTGGGCCTTTTATGTTGTTTTGGTAAATAATTGAACTAATACTAGCAATAATAACAAACGGACTAATTTTGCCATTCTCATATTATTGGGCCTTAGTGGCCCGTTTATATGCTTGTTAGGTCTTGAATACTATTTATATGTTTATTGGGCCTCATTGACCAATTAACATGCTCGACGGACCTTGGATACTCTTTGCGTGTTATTTGAGCCTGTAAATACCTTACATGTGAAATGGGCCTTAGTTATCCTTTTACACATATTTTGGGCCCATGTTATATAATCTCATTCCTATCGAGTTTGGAAATGACTTACATGTTTAGTGAGCCTGAGTGGTTCACTTACATGGTTCATTGGGCCTGGAATGTGTTTTATATGTTTCTCTTCGTGTAAATTCGATTAATGATCTAGTGAGACGTGTCGGTTGACACCTATTGAGTGTACGATCGTAGCCTATAGTTATAACCAGAGTCTCTTGGAGGGAGAACGGGGATTTGTGTATAGATCTATACGGAGATGACACCCCACACCTGAGCTGTTCGCTACAGTTAGACTAAACCAGTCTAGGGTGACGAAAACCTTATTCTATTTTCCGTCGGCGTCCATAAACGCGAAGACAGGCGAAATTGTCATTATCTAGTATGGTTATAACGACTCACTTAGAGGAATTAACATTATGAAATTTATGGGAGACCATTCTCTTTTCTCTTTGGATTACTCGGGAACATACTCGCGCCGGTACTCAACCTCGGGGGTTTGATATACCAGCATTCTCTTTTACAGGCAACATAGGGTTGTCTAGGGCATTCTCTTTACATTCTCTTCATTCACTTTTGGCATTCTATTAAACAATAATACACATGCATTAATACAAGATCGGACACAAACATACTAAACTATTTTAAGAAAATATAGGATTTTCTTGTGATTGCAAAGTTATACAAACATTTTCTCAAACATGCTTATGAACTCACCAACATTTTTATGTTGACCTTTTTAAATTAACTTGTATTCTCAGGAAATCGCTGAAGCATGTTGGGATGAACAAACTAATGGATGTTTTGTTATATTTCTATTTCATCAGACTTTAATTATTTTGGCATGTAATATTCAAACACAATACTCGATGTAAACAATGTACGTAGTTATATTACATGTGTGGTGATGATGATGTTATGTTTCAATTATATACTTTGTGATGATACTACAAGGATGAAGTCACGCGCAAGCCCCCGGACGTTTCCGCCGTCTGGTTCGGTGGTGTGACACAATTTCACCTCTATTCTTCTCCGTTTTGCTCCTTTTCTTTTCCTTTTCTCTTCTCCTTACTAAATTTCTAGCATTTGTGTTGGTTTGCTGAGATCCCCCACCATTCTCGTCGGATTATACGACAACCACCACCATTGTTCTCGCCGGAATTTTGATTTTGTAGATGTGTATTTGTATGTGTATTTTGTGTTTGTGGATTTGGATGTATATTTGTATGTGCATTTGTATGTATATGTGTATTTTGAATATATTTTATATATGTATATGTGTTTTTGTATGTGCATTTGTATGTATATGTGTATTTTATATGTGTATTATGTATGTGTATGTATTTTTGTATGTATATGTGTATTTTGTATGTGTATTATGTATGTATATGTGTATTTGTATGTATAGAAATACATATAAATAGCGACGGCATCTTTAGTGGCGACGGAGAGCATTAGCGGCGACACACCTTTAGCGGCGACCAATGGAGCACTAGCGACCAACCAATCACGACGACCCTTTAGCGGCGACATGTTGGACCTTTAGCGGCGACGTCCGTCGCCACTAAAAATCGAAATTCTTGTAGTGTGTGTGTTTGTGTGTGTGTGTATATATATATATATATATATATATATATATATATATATATATATATAGACACACACACACACAGAGAATAATCATTCTCAGTCAATCATTTATTTTTGCCGTAAAACCCTCCATCGTACTGACGGAAAGGAGAAAGGAATACACATGTGTTTTGAAACAAAAAATGTTTCCTTAAATTATGCTAATAATTACCTTAATATATACAAAAAAAACATAATTTTTTTTGTTTTTTTTTTTAATTTTAAGGAGCTATTTTTGTGGAAAAACGATTTTAAATATATCAAAATTTATAATTTCTTTATTCACTATAAATAGTCATTCATATTGATATAGTTTAAAACTATTAAAATTTTATTTTTTTTATAGTTTCAACTATCGTTATTCATAAGTAAATAATAGTGCATCATCGTTATTCACTTATAAATAAAAAAATATGTTTAATTTTTTTTTACAGTTTAAGTATCATTCATATATGAATATAACATGTAATAAACTTTTTACAGTTTACATTCTCGTTAAATTTATATATATATATATATATATATATATATATATATATATATATATATATATATATATAAATATATATATATATATATATATATATAACGTGTATTAGCTCTCCATACAAGTTATATTTATATATGAATAACACATTTATCAGAATTTTGTTAGAGTTCATTTATTATTCATATATGAAGAAGTAGTTAGAATTTTTCAAAACACTTCGTTTTTTATTAACATGCTACTTATTCATATATAAATAACAAATGAACTGTAACAAAAATCTAACACATGTTTTATTTATATATGAATATAATATATGACGAGAGCTAATACATGTTTTACTTATATATGAATAAAAATGTGACGAAAGATGATGTAAAAAATATATTTTAGGTTAGAAACTTTATTACGTATTATATCCATATATGAATGATACTTAAACTGTAAAAAAGGTAAGCATACGTTTTATTTATAAGTGAATAACGAATGTACTATAATAAAAATTTAATACATTTTTATTTTCTTATAAATAACGAGAGCTGAAACTATAAAAAAAATTTATTTTATCTTAAAACTATATCAATATGAATGTATATTTATAGAGAATAAAAAATTATGAATTTTGATATATTTAAATAAATTTTTCAATAAAAATAGTTTTTTAAAAAGTAGAAAACAAAAAACTATGTTTTTTATATATTAAAGTAATGATTATCATAATTTATAAAAACATATTTAATTTGAACATACAAGTATATCTTTTGCCAGTTTCTACATCAGTGTTTTGTGACAAAATAAATGTATGGTTGAGATTGATTTCTTATATATATATATATATATATATATATATATATATATATATATATATATATATATATATATATATATATAACCTTGAACTATGAGACCACACAATAAATAATTGATGTCAAATAAAACATCAAAAAAGACACTTCTATCCGGCTCGTCATTTGATAATTGGGTGAAGCGAAGAAGGAAATGTTTTACGTGTTATTGTGATTTTCGAGTTATTTACATTTGTTGATACAAAAAAGCTCGACAAACAAGTTGAATTGTACCAATTGGGTTGGACATATCTTGTAGAAACGTATGGAATACGATGTTGCATTGTTTCTTTCTTTTTGGTTTTTGTTATTTTTTGTTACTTTGGATTTATTAATTCGGACTTCACTTTGGTCGAGTCAGCATCCTGAGGATGGTATTGGTATATGATGGTCAGTGAGTTATAAGATGGTGCTATATATGTAGAAATGTATTATTAATAAAAAAATTCGACTGCCGCTTCCATAACCATAGATGAGCAGTGCAATACTCAAACCGATGGTAAATGAGGCCTTCAAATGTGAAGACATCGAGTTCAAGGAATGTTGTTGTATGTAGGGATGTTATTCGGGCCGGAACCGGACCGAACCGACCCGAACCTTAAAACCGAATAAATGTAATTTCATGAACTGAAAACCGAACAGATTAACCAATACGGGTTCGGTTCGGTTCGGGAATTAATCGGTTCGGTTCGGTTATTACTCGAATAACCTGAATAACATGTACAAGATGATTAAGGACCTAATATAACCGAAAAAAACCGTATTAGGATTTTTTAACCCGAATAACCCGAATAATAGAATAACAATGTACTTTTATACATCAACATAAAACATTCAAAGACTAACATAACACAATAACACATTGAAAGAATAACAATTACATAGTAGATTAATATAATAAAAATTAATTTCTTACTTAATTTTTCTGAGTTGGAGCCCAATTTTTCCATGACTAGACAAAATAAGAATTTGTGAATCCTTAAAAACAATAGAAATGATCGATTTTTGAAAGTTTGAAACAAGATGAAGGATCGACAGAAGTGATTTTGAGTTTGGAAATAGATAAGAAGATTGGTCGATTTTGAAACAACGAGAATGAGCATAGGTTTTTTTTATGTTAGGAACGACGAGGACAAAAGTATAAATCGTGATTTTGATTTCTATCGATCAGAAAAAGGGGAAGAGGAATGTTTATTCGGGTCGGATATTTAGAACCGAATAAGCTCTTATTTGGGTAACCCGAACCGAATAACCCGAGAACCGAATAAACATAATATAGATACCCAAACCCGAATCGAATTGCTTATTCAGGCCTAATTCGGTTCGGTTCGGTTCGGTTCAGTTCGGTTCAGTTTGGATTTTTGGGCCAAATTCTCATCCCCATTTGTATGTTCAGATGTTCTATTCATCCCATAAATGGGATAAAACGAAGATACTAGAAATAAAATTACAAGGATTTCAAAAAAATAAATTACATGTAGCCTAAAATAGAAGACCATAAGTCATGTTTTTATATTAACAACTTGTATAATACAAGATACGAATAAACTCTAATTATATTTTCAATTCCTGGTTATTTACTAGTTATTTATCTCTAGTTCCCGATGTGTGATGCAGGTCGTGAGAGTTGACGACCCACCTGTGTTTTGAATGCCCGTTCGCTTAGATCTTTTACTTCATTTGGGAAGATGGTGGGGTCTCCAAATGCCTATTTTAGCTTCTTATTCTTACCAAGATTGGTCTCCTTTGTTTTTGTCTTTACGGGTTCAGAAGATGCAAAAGGAGCTTCTCGAGGTTTATTTTAAGGTTGTGGTGGCACATTTGGTGGTTACACATACTATAGTTATAGAACGTATATATATCGTTTTTAGACAGGATACAGAACTGAACCCTTGCATGTATCGAGCATCAGTCTATGGGTTGAGCCTCTTCAATTTCAGTTATCAATAACAACTTATTGACGGTTCACACCTAGCTAGGACCCAACATGTAAGGTTAAATCACGTACCACTGAAAAAAAAATGTAAGCATAAATTACGTATGTCACGTAAGTACGTAACCTCCCATCGTGGGGCAATAAGACATTTTATGAGGTTATATTATATGAGCTGAAAATACATTTCGGACACTTTTGGACGTTTACTATCTACTTTTACTAATCAAATATCCATAATAACTTCTAAATAAATATTAACTAAATTTGTTTTATGTATACACATATCCCTTGATTTATTTAATCCGGTTGATTTCGGTAACCAATAGAATATTTTCAACCATGAAAAACACCAATTGGATGCTTTTCACAAGCTCCAATTTCTCCTGGGTTTTATTACTTTTCAACTTTCTCCTTCCTAGCTAGGCTTCTATCACACACAACCTCTATTTCTAGGCGTTTTAACTCTATACGTTTGCATCTATATTACCTACTTCAATATACCTCTTTTTCAAGTTTATTATATACGGAAAACGGCAATAAAGTCCCTACATATTGAACTCATAATCGATTTAGTCCCTATATTTTGTTTTTATTCAATTAACTCCCAAATACCGGTAATCGTATTCAATTTAACATTTTGACCCGGTCAACAGGTTATCAAACTTTCAAAAATTACATTTTTGGCCCAGATTTCAAATTTTATTACAAATTTGGTCTAAAAGTTACACTTTTAGCCCAGATTTTTAATTTTGTTACAAATTTGGTCCAAACTTTACCCTTTTTGTCCAAATTTTAGAACTTTATTATGAATTCATCATAACTTTAGTTTTCTTTACAACTTTTTTTTTCTCAAAAAATTGTTTCTAATATGTTTTTTCTTTATAAAATCATATTTATAAAAAAAAAAACGTATTTTCATATAAAAATCTTATATTTTCTATATAAAAAGTTTTTTGTATATGAAATATCTAGTTATAAAAATATATATTTATTAAGTATATAAATATATACAAATCCGTTTTTATAAAAAAATATATACAAAAACATATTTTACAAAAAAAAAATGTATACAAACACCTATCACTTTTATATATATATATATATATATATATATATATATATATATATATATATATATATATATATATATATATATATATATGCACACAAATAGGTGTGTATCTATATATTTTTTTATAAAATCGTGTTTATTTATATTTTTTTTATTAAAACGTGTTTGAATAATTTTTTATATAATACGTGTTTGTGTACATTTTATAAAATCGTGTTTGTATACATTTTATAAAAACGTGTTTGAATAATTTTTTATATAATACGTGTTTGTATATATTTTATAAAATCGTGTTTGTATACATTTTATAAAATGTATACAAACACGTATTATATAAAAAATTATGCAAACACGTTTTTATAAAAAAAAATGTAAACAAACACGATTTTATAAAAAAATATAGATAAAATAGGTGTTTGTATACATTTTTTTTGTAAAATACGTTTTTGTATATATTTTTTTGTAAACACGGATTTGTATATATTTATATACTTAATAAATACATATTTTTATAACTATATATTTCATATACAAAAAAGTTTTTAAAAAAAGTTTTTATATAGAAAATATAAGATTTTTATGTGAAAATATATTTTTTGTATAAATGTGATTTTATAAAGAAAAAACATATTAGAAACACTTCTTTGTAAAAAAAAGTTGTAAAAAAAGTTTTAAAATCTATGCACTCACCTTAATAAAACAACAAGTACAAATATGAGTAATAACCCCCAGTAGAGGCTGGTACGATTCAATTCAACATTTTGTTCGTTTGGGTTTGATTGTGTCGTAGCTCTATAATTCGGATTAGGTTTATCGTTGTATGAACTGCATTGCTGATATTGACCCCAAAAAAGAAACGGTAGGTACAGCTAGGCCGTGAACAGTCAACCATCGCACTGTAAAAATTGGATAGGTTCGATCTATGGTCATTGAAGCCGAGTTGATAGAATCTAACTAAAAACGGTCAGTGGTTCGTGATCGTCGGGATCAAGACGCGGAACGGCTTCAGAAAACGAGAGAGATGTAAGAAGATTTAGGTGTGAGATTGGCTGATGTCGAACCTGCTATTTATAGCAAGTTTTTGGACTCTCACGTCATGAGTTTATAAAACTCACGTCGTGAGCCAAGCCTGCTCACCTAGTAGACTTGCCATTTGCGTCCCTAGCTTCGGAAGGTGGCCATATGACTCCTCACGTCGTGAGATATCATTGCTCACGTCGTGAGCTTAGAACTTATCCTTTCGTAGCCTCGTCAAGCACCTTCTAGGTCCGAAATGTGGCAATTTGACTCCTCATGTCGTGAGTTTTTTATGCTCACGTCGTGAGTTCAGTCAGATTAGGGTTTCTGACACGTGTCATGCTATCAGACAGCTATATCTTCGGAAGTCCATAACTTTTGCATATGAGCTCTGTTTTTTACGTTCTTTATATCCACGCGAACGTGGAGACGTACTCTAAAACTTTCATTTAGACCCCTAAGGCTAAAAAGTACTTTGTTGTAAATTCACTTTTTACGATTCCCGGTGTCGTGCCGGTTTTGTCGCGAAACTTCGACAGATCATAACTTCTTCGTTATAACTCGGATTTCGGCGTTCTTTATATCTCCAGAATCCTTGTCCCGACCACTACAACTTTCTTCATAGATATTGGACTTATATATTATTTTATTTTTGACGCTTATTTTTATTCTTAACTTATTATATCTTATAAATAGGTATA
This sequence comes from Lactuca virosa, assembly GCF_052849685.1. Classification (NCBI taxonomy): domain Eukaryota; kingdom Viridiplantae; phylum Streptophyta; class Magnoliopsida; order Asterales; family Asteraceae; genus Lactuca; species Lactuca virosa. Next base: position 457,670,800 of record NC_136430.1, read on the forward strand.
ATGTACATAAAATCAAATAATATTCAAATAATTCCTATTTACTACTTCAAAGTAGGTTATAATTGTTGACCCCAACTATTACACCATTATACTAATGGTTAGCCTAGAAACATGGGTGTTACAATTCTCTCATCCTTAGGATGATTCCGTCCCGGAATCATGCACCAGCAAACAGATGTGGGTAGCGACTAATCATGTCACTCTCTGTTTCCCAGGTGAGGTTTGGCCCACTTGTATGTTTCCAGCGCACAAGAACTAAGTCGACCATCTTGCGTCGCAACTTCTTAGTCTTACGGTCAACAATCGCCTCAGGCTCTTCGATTAGCCTCTTATTTTCATCCATCCTTAACTCTGAAATTGGAATTATATCGGGAACTTCTCCCGTAAACTTTCTCAAGTAAAACACATGGAAAGTGTTATGAATGTCATCTAGTTCTTCTGGAAACTCTAGCTTATAAGCTTGGTTCCCAATCCTCTGAAGAACTTTGAATGGTCCAATAAACCTTGGACTCAACTTTCCTCTCTTTCCAAATCGTATAAGTCCCGTCCATGGTGAGACTTTGAGCAAAACCGAGTCTCCAACTTCGAATGTCATCGGTCGTCTCTTCTTGTCAGCATAACTCTTTTGACGATCCTGTGCTGCTAACATCCTTTCTCTAATCATCTTTAACTTTTCAGCAGTCTGATGGACTATCTCGGGGCCAATAAACTGCTTTTCTCCAGCTTCAAGCCAACAAGACGGCGTACGACACTTCTGTCCATACAACGCATCATAAGGTGCCATCTTAATGCTCGAATGATAACTGTTGTTGTAGGAAAACTCTACCAGAGGTAAGTGCTCATCCCAGTTACCTTGGAATTCTAGGGTACATGCTCTTAGCATATCTTCTAGTGTTTGAATCGTTCTTTCGCTCTGACCATTAGTCTGCGGATGGTAGGCTGTACTTAAACACAATTTCGTACCCATTTCTTCCTGTAGACTTCTCCAGAACCTTGACGTGAAAAGACTATCACGATCTGATACAATCGTCAATGGTACACCGTGAAGTCTTACCACTTCCTTCATGTAAGCATTTGCAAACTTATCCATAGACCATTTCTCATTGGCTGCTATGAAGTGTGCACTCTTAGTGAAACGATCCACGACTACCCAAATCATGTCGTGACCGTTCTTCGTTCTAGGAAGTTTAGTTACAAAATCCATGGTGATGTTTTCCCATTTACCCATGGGTATAGGTAAAGGTTCTAAACTCCCATACGGTTTTTGATGTTTTGCTTTAACTCTTGAACAAGTTACACACTCGGCCACATACTTTGCAACATCGAGCTTCATCGTCGGTCACCAGTAGTAGGGTTTCAGATCCCTATACATCTTAGTGCTACCGGGATGAATCGAGTACATGGTCTTGTGAGCTTCTTCCATTAGAAGATCCCTTATTCTTCCCATCTTAGGTACCTAAATTCTATCTTGGAATACCTTCAATCCTTGATTATTTGTACCGAATACCAACATTTTGCCTAAACGTTCTTCCTTTCGGTCATTTTTCTCTAATGCTTCTTCCTGAGCTTTCTTGATGCTTTCCAAAATTGTTGAGACAACTTCTATTCTTAACGCTCTTGGTCTTTTTCTTTCAAAGTTTACTTTTCGACTTAGAGCATCAGCTACAACATTCGCTTTACCAGGGTGGTAAAGTATCTCACAGTTAAAATCTTTGAGTAACTCTAGCCTGCGTCGTTGTCTCATGTTCAATTCCTTCTGATTAAAGAGATACTGGAGACTCTTATGATCAGTGAAAAGTTTGCACTTCGTGCCATAGAGGTAATGCCTCCATATCTTTAGGGAGAAAACTACCGCTTCCAACTCCAAATCGTGAGTGGGGTAGTTCTTTTCATGCTCCTTTAATTGTCGAGATGCATATGCTATCACCTTTTCTCTTTGAGTTAGAACACATCCTAACCTGACTCCCGACGCATCGCTATACACTGCGAAGTCTTCAACTCCATCGGGTAGAGAAAGAATTGGTGCTTCACACAACTTCTTCTTTAGCTTCTCGAATGCCTCATCGTGTTTCTCACTCCATGCATATGTGGCTCCTTTATGGGTCAAAGCTGTCAATGGAGCAGCTATCGAAGAAAAGCCTTGGATAAATCTTCAATAATATCCAGCTAATCCCAGAAAGCTTCGAATCTCCGTGGGACTTTTTGGTCGTTCCCACTTCATTACAGCTTCTATCTTTCCTGGGTCAACCATTACTCCCTCTTGGTTAACCACATGACCCAAGAATTGGACTTCTCGAATCTAGAAATCACATTTGGAGAACTTAGCATACAAGTTCTCCTTCTTCAGAACTTCTAACACTTCTCACAGATGCTTGTCATGCTCCTGCTGACTCTTCGAGTATATTAGAATGTCATCTATGAACACTATTACAGATTTATCGAGGAATGGTTTACAAACCCTGTTCATCAAATCCATAAATGTTGTTGGAGCATTGGTTAGTCCAAATGACATAACCAAGAACTCGTAGTGTCCATATCTTGTTCTGAATACAGTCTTCTCAATATCCTGCTCTCTCACCTTCAACTGATGATATTATGACCTAAGATCGATCTTTGAGAAATATTTCGAACCTTGCAGCTGATCGAATAGGTCATCAATCATTGGCAATGGATACTTGTTCTTCACCGTTTCCTTGTTCATCTCTCGGTAGTCTATACACATTCTCATGCTTCCATCCTTCTTCTTCACGAATAGCACCGGAGCTCCCCAGGGTGATGAACTAGGTCTAATGAAACCTTTGTCCAACAGCTCCTGAAGTTGCGTCATAAGCTCCTTCATCTCCGTCGGTGCTAATCGGTATGGTGCTTTCGCTATTGGTGTCGATCCTGGCGACAAGTCTATTCGAAATTCCACTTGTCTATCAGGGGGCAATCCAGGAAGATCTTCGGGAAAGACTTCCGGATAGTCACACACCACGGGTATACTTTGTATCTCCTTCTTCTCCTTCTTAGTATCGATCACAAATGCCAAGTATGATGTGCATCCTTTGGACAAACATTTTCTGGCTTTCATCAGGGAAATGATTCCATAATTTATTATGCGTTTGTCCCCGTACACCATAAATGACTCTCTTCCAGATGGGTTTACTCTTACCATCTTCTTCTTGCATAGTATCTTAGCATCGTACGTACTAAGCCAATCCATTCCAAGCACGATGTCGAAACCATTCAACTCAATGGGCAATAATTCCTCGTGGAATTTATTCCCGTTCAAGTCGATGACGATGTTTTTAATGCAATTACTAACAGGTATGAACTTGCCACTGGCAACTTCTACAACTATAGTATTATTAAGTTTATCTATAGGCAATGCTAGTCTTCTACCAAACTTATGCGATATAAAGGAGTAGTTTACTCCTGAATCAAATAATATATTGGCAGGCAATCCATTTACGAGAAAGGAATCTGAAGCGACATCTGCTTCATCCCTTGCTGCTTCCAGTGTCATCTGGAAAGCTCTGGCTTTCGGTTTCAGTGGGACATTGGGCCTTGCCGCCTCCTTCTTCTTCGGGTAGTCCCTCAAGATGTGCCCTTCTTCATTACACCCATAACAAACTTTCTTATCGAGGGTGCATTCATTGGCATAGTGCCCAGGCTTTCCACACTTAAAACAAGTGACTTCTCCGTCACATTTCCCAAAGTGCTTATTCTTGCACTTCTCACACCACTTTGCTTCGGCTCCTCCTCCAAATTTCCTTAAACTAGACTTCGAGAATTTGCTCTTCTTGTTGGAACCTGAAGTTCCTTCAAACTTTCTCTTCTTGCCAACTTCAACCTTGCCGGCGGATCTTCCCTTGATCATCTCCTCAACAGACTTGGCAGCCCAGATAGCTGCCTCGAGAGTAGGTGCCTAACGTACTGGCACTGTGTACTCCCATGAAAGTCCCTTTGCGTACCTGTCGATTTTTGTCAGCTCGTCTGGGACAATACGCAAAGAAAACTCCATGTTGTCTGTGAAGTTATTGGTGTATTCATCGATGGACATGCTTCCCTTCTTCAATGTCAGGAATTGGTTCTCTAGCTCAAGCAGATTTTGGGCCGAGAAGTGCTTGCGCTTGAAATGCACCAAGAACTCTGCCCAAGTCAGTTGCAGTGGCTCATTGGGGCTTAGGGTCTTCCCCAGAGTGTTCCACCAGCGAACAGCGCCACCTCTGAACTGACGCACTGCAAATGTGGTTTGTAGCTTGTCTTTGCAACCATGGCTTGCAAGTCGTAAAGTCTTTGTACGCGTTTCTATCGGCTCTGTCCTCTTGGTTATTCCTCCTAACCACAGGTGGTTCAGCTTGACTAACAGTTCTACTGTAATTTCCTTCTTCCGACTGTTCGGCGATCAGCTCAGGTTGAACAATGGGCACAGTAGGTTCATCCCTATTTTCGTGCAACATCTGCCTCATCTCTTCCCTCTGTTCGGCCATCATAGCCCGAATCATGGCTTGTACTCCAACCATTGTGATTGCCTCAGGTGCAGCTGCTACTATAGGCACTTACTCAATCACTTGGGGTTGAGGCTGCGGATTGTCATTTGCATTGGCATTTCCGACTCCACTTCGGGTTCTTGCCATGACGGTTTATACACCAAATCAGACGTTCAGTTTGCAGTGACGAGAATTAAGATAGGAAAACTTTATCTACGATAGAAGTATTAAATCCTCCTTATTACTCTGAAACGTTACATGCCAGTTCTAATATCGTAATTAAACGTTTAGAATCCTGAACACATAAGGTTTCCAGATCCGGTCGGCAATAGACCATAGATCCGAACAAATAATAGCATATAAGGCATCTGTATGGCTATACCATAAAACATCTAGCACATAAAAACATTTTAGGCATCTTTCCTAAAATAAACTAGTGCTCGTGTCTAAAGTGTAGTAGCCACTCATCTCACACTCATCGCTTAGCATTCTAAGTTTAAGTCTAGAAATCCTACAAACTCCTAGTTCACTTAAACTAATGCTCTGATACCAACTGTGACATCCCCAAATTCACGGCCAGAAAAGACCGAATTGTTTATGCTTTATTTGAAAATCAGAGTATATTTTTAACGAAATATAATGCGGAATTTGTTCCCAAAAATATATATCTATATGATAAAGAATTTATCAAAGCACTTCTGAAGAAATGTATTGTATTAAAAACCTCGGGATGCCATTGTTAATACAGATCAAAAGCATAAACATAAACAACATAGGCCTTATAATATTTATTTATTCTAGTGGCCTATAAACCATTGATATCTCATCTGATCATCACTCCTGTGCTCTCTTGCCACTACCTGTATACGATAAAACTGAGTGGGTCAGGCTTGGGAGCCTGGTAATCACATAGGGTTTTCAACACACAATAAATAGTTTATTAGTTTCATCACAACAATCAACTCGATTACCCATTCCCGTTATCCTCACTTTACGTCCCTAAAACACCTATCATAAGGGGCCTATGCTAAGGATTTTCATCGGGATAGACATTACTGCTAAGGGGGTTCCTCAACAATAAATGTCCGTAAGGCAACCATGAGGGGGATAGAGTACACCAGTGAACACATCGTTCACAAACACCTACAGGTTGCGGGCCTGCTAGCGCTCCACTAGATTGTCTAGAAAAGTCTGTGGTTGTCATCTATACTCTGCTAGATGACTGGATCAACAACAACATCGAGGCCTCTCATCATTTTATTTCATCACAAACCAACTATTTCATCTACCCATGTTTTACCCCAACATATTTGTAGATATAAAATACATATACCATTTAAATCATTTAAAACATGTATAATAGTGTTCGGCTAACATAGATAACAAGTATACAGATAATATGCAAACATAGCATGTAATTTATATAAAATACTTCATATCTATGCGTACGATGAAAATAACTATGCACCCACCTTAGTAGCGTGAGTTGATAGAATCTAACTAAAAACGGTCAGTGGTTCGTGATCGTCGGGATCGGGACACGGAACGGCTTCAGAAAACGAGAGAGAGGTAAGAAGATTTAGGTGTGAGATTGGCTGATGTCGAACCTGCTATTTATAGCAAGTTTTTGGACTCTCACGTCATGAGTTTATAAAACTCACGTCGTGAGACAAGCCTGCTCACCTCGTAGACTTGCCATTTGCGTCCCTAGCTTCGGAAGGTGGCCATATGACTCCTCACGTTGTGAGATATCATTGCTCACGTCGTGAGCTTAGAACTTATCCCTTCGTAACCTCGTCACGCACCTTCTAGGTCCGAAATGTGGCAATTTGACTCCTCACGTCGTGAGTTTTTTATGCTCACGTCGTGAGTTCAGTCAGATTAGGGTTTCTGACACGTGTCATGCTCTCAGACAGCTACATCTTCGGAAGTCCATAACTTTTGCATATGAGCTCCGTTTTTTACGTTATTTATATCCACGCGAAGGTGGAGACGTACTTTACAACTTTCATTTAGACCCCTAAGGCTAAAAAGTACTTTGTTGTAAATTCACTTTTTACGATTCCCGGTGTCGTGCCGGTTTTGTCGCGAAACTTCGACAGATCATAACTTCTTCGTTATAACTCGGATTTCGGCGTTCTTTATATCTCCAGAATCCTTGTCCCGACCACTACAACTTTCTTCATAGATATTGGACTTATCTATTATTTTATTTTTGATGCTGATTTTTATTCTTAAATTATTATATCTTATAAATAGGTATAATGTACATAAAATCAAATAATATTCAAATAATTCCTATTTACTACTTCAAAGTAGGTTATAATTGTTGACCCCAACTATTACACCATTATAGTAATGGTTAGCCTAGAAACACGGGTGTTACACATTTGTACATTGGACGCACATACATTGGATTATACAAAAAAACTCACATCTTTTTTTCGTTTAAATTTTTTTAGGCCATGTTTTTATCGGAAAAAAACCAAATATACCGTTGTTCACGATTTTTCGCCATTTTTCTATAGCGATCCATGTTGATATATAAAAAACAAACTTTTTTTCTGAAAAAAAACCAACTTCGTTATGTTGTTTTTTTTCAATATTTAAGTTTTTTTTTATCCAAAAAACTAACTATACCAAAAATCTCAATTTTTTGTCCTCTATTAATTAACATCAACATCGATTTAAAAACTTCGATGAGTTCAGATTCACACTATGAATATTAACTATAATATTTCAATTTTAACATTTACAATGTGAATCTGACTTACTATTTCAACTATTTGATCATTCACAAATTAATTTAATGTAATTTACATATGAATCGAAATATATTTACATTTAATTTTATACTATTTTAACGTTTTGATTACTAATAATTAGTTTTGTAAAATCAACAAATAGATTTATTCGCATTGTGAATTTGAACTGTATATAATTTAGTTTTCAAGATTCACAATGTAAATCTAACTTACTATTATTCACACAGTAAATCTGAGCAGATTCACAATTTAAATAGATTCGCAATGTGAATCTGAACAGATTCACAATATGAATTTGAACTGAAAACTCATTTTTTTAATGAATCTATGTTTAAAGAGTACCAAAAAATATGAATTTTGATATTTTTATTAAAAGTTTTTTGATAAAAAATAGGCCTTAACTTAAAATAATAATAATAATAATAAAATAAAATGAGTTTTTTAAAAAAAATCATTTTTTGTATATCAATATGGATCTCTATGGAAAGAGGACGAAAAATCATGAACAATATTATATTCGATTTTTTTTCGATAAAAAACATGGCCTAAAAAAATTAAACGAAAAAAAAATGAGTTTTGTTATAATCTAGTGCATGTGCGTCAATTGTAAAAGTCTACAACCATTCATTTTGCCGCTGATCGCTTTAAATTCCGACACACTAGATTGATTCATTGGTTCATTGATTAATAATGGTTCTCTATTGAAATTTTCTATATATATATATATATATATATATATATATATATATATATATATATATATATATATATATATATATATATATATATAGGTTCTAGCACCGATTTATTTCGCAGCGCGACAAACATTCCTCCACGAGATTTAAATTCGGAAAATGTCTTTAGAATCTTCAGAATCTTTCCATGCTTAAATCTAACTTTTTTGGCCTGGCTTCATGGCCGATTTTAGGCAAGATATATAATAGTCGAATTAGCAAAAAATCCCTCACACATGAGTTGTAGGAAATTTTGACTTTTTTCCAGAACATATTTATGTCCTTTAATTGGAGTTATGAGTTGGAAGATATGGCACAAACACTACAGAGGGATCCATCGGCCAGTTTATAATTTAGCTCCATTTTAAACCATTTTCGTTCCTTTTCATCAACATGAAACTTTTACCACCAAAATATAAATATAAAGGAATTAAGCACCTTGTGTCATATTTTAATTATAAAAATACCCATAAAATGTCTATAAACCATGTATAATTTAACACATATCAACTGGTCCTAACTACATGGACTGGATGTGAAATTTAAAGATGACGCTTCATTATGAGAACAAGGAGTATGTTCTCGATAACCCAATTCATGAGATTGACATGGAAATGGCTACCCCTGAAGAAATTGATGCTAACAACAAACATGTTGATGACGCCACAAAGGTCTCTTGCATCATGATTACAACTATGTCCCTGAAACTTCGAAAGTATTTTGAGGACTATTGACCATTGAGATGAACTTGCAACTTGAGGAAATGTTTCACAAGAAGGCAAGGCAAGAACGCTTTGAGGTTGTCAAATCCTTTATGGCGTGCAAGCTAAAGGAAGGAGAGTATGTATGTGTGCTCATGTGCAGAAAATGTAGAGACACATTGAAAGACTTGAGAATCTAAATGTGAACTTTGATAGTGAGTTGGCCATTGGCATGGTCCTTAACTCGTTTCCTAGTAGTTATGATAAGTTTATTTTGACTTATCATTTGAAAAAAACAGAAACCACATTGATGCAACTCTACAGTTTGTTGCAAATTGTCGAGGCGGGCATGAAAAAGTCTCATGGACCTATTACCTCAAATGCTCCCGTCCTGGCCATTCTTCAAGATAAAGGGAAGAAAAAAAGGCTTCTTCCCAACCCAGGTGGAAAGGAAAAGCCCCTACTAGATAGTTTAGTCAGGGGTCAAAGGGAAAGGCCCGGTATGACATTCCACCTATAAATGATCCGAAAGAGGCCACTTTCTTTCACTACAATCAAAAGGGCTATTGGAAGAGAAGTTGCCCAAATTCCTTACAATAATAAAGGAAGGAAAAGCCAAAGGGCAGAGGGTTTATACATGATCGAACTCTACAACACTAAAACTTCAAATTCATGGGTCCTTGATACAGATGTGGTTTTCATACATGGTTTATACAGGATGTGGTTCCTCCTTTGGTTTATACATTGTTCGTTCCATGATGAGTCGAGCTTCACTCCCAGTATCTTTATGGAGGTATTTATTAGAGACAACCACCCATATCCTAAACCTTGTTCCAACCAAGAAGGTTTCCAAGACACCTCTTGAAACGTGGAGTGGAAAACCTTCTTCACTCATACATATCAATGTCTGTGGTTGTAAGATTCTTGTGAGATGGGAGACCCAAGATAAACTTGAAGCCAGATTCGAGAAGTGTATTTTCATTGGTTATCCATAAAATTCATTAGGTTAATTATTCTACGGACCCAAAGAAAATGTGGTCATTGTAGCTTGAAGAGGAGTTTTTCGAGAAAGAGAACTAATTTCCAAAGAGGAAAGTGGGAGCGTTGATCTTTAAGAAATACAAGAGTTAGCTAATAAGGAAACATTAGTTGAAACTAGTACTCAACCTGAGATTGAGACACCTGTTGTACCTATTAATAATTCACTACCTCTTCATAGATCTAGTAGAGTTAGCATGCGTCTCAAGTTCTATGGTTTTTATATTACTACGAATAAGGACACATTTATTAGTGATAAAACACTTGTTAATTTGGATGATCCAACTAACTACAAGGAAGCAATGGTAGGACCTGAGTCTGGCCAGTGGAAAGAGATAATGAATATCAAGATTTAATCCATATACGGTAACCAAGTTTGGAATTTGGTTGATCTTACACCCGGTCTGAAGACAGTGGGTTGTAAATGGATATTCAAGAAGAAGACCGACATGGATGAGAATGTACACATGTTCAAATCTAGGTTGGTGGCGAAGGGATATACTCAAACCCAAGGGATTGATTATGATGAAACTTTCTCACCAATAGCTAAGATCAATTCAATTATGATAATTCTTGCCATAGCTGCCTTCTATGATTATGAAGTACGCGAAATGGATGTTAAAATTGTTTTCCTTAATGGGAAACTTACTGAGGATGTATATATGACTCAGCTAGAGTATTTTGAACATGTCAAGTATCCTAATAAGGTGTGAAATCTTGAAAAGTCAATCTATGGACTTAAATAAGCATCTCATAGTTGGAATATTTGTTTCCATGAAAATTTCAAAGGGTTTGGATTTTATAAAAGTGAAGATGAGTCATGTGTATATGTCAAAACTAGTGGGAGTATCGTAACCTTCTAGTGTAGTATGTAGATGACATACTACTTATAGGAAACGGTATCTCAACTTTGAAAGAAGTGGAATCTTGGCTTGGGAAATGTTTTGCTATGAAGGATCTAGGAGAGGTAACATATATACTTGGGATAAGAATTTACAGAGATAGATCAAAATGTGTAATAGGACTTAGCCAAAGTACTTACTTGGATAAAATATTGAAGAGATTCAATATGGAAAATTTCAAGAAAGAGGAACTACCCATGCATCATATTGTAAAGTTGAGTAAGACTCAATGTTCGAGTAGTGATGATGAAATGAACAGAATGATTTGAGTCCCATACGCTTCGGTTAAATGATCGATCATGTATGTTATGAAGTGTACTCGTTCTGATGTCTCATATGCTTTGACCATGGTCAGTAGATATCAAGACAATCCTAGCGAGAGTTATTGGACATCAGTAAGAATATTCTTAAGTATTTGAGAAATAGAAAAGATATGTTCTTGGTTTTCGATGGCGAATATGAAGTTAAAGTAAGTGGGTATAGTCATGCTAGTTTCCAAACGGATAGATATGACAGTCATTCATAATATGGTTGGGTATTCTTGTTAAATGGTGGTGCAGTGACTTGGAAAAGTTCCAACCAGAAGACAGTGATAGACACTATATGTGAGTCCAAGTATATTGCAGCTAGTGAAGCAGCAAAGGAAGTGACCTGGTTAAAGAATTTCATTGGTAATCTCGGAGTTGTTCCGTCAACCCAAGAACCCATGGAAATCTTTTGTGATAACGAAGGTGTAGTTACATTTACTAAAGAACCTAAGGATCATGGGCGGTCAAGGTATATACTTAGGAAATACCACTACGTTAGATATAGGGTGTAATATAGAGACATCGTAGTGAATAAGGGTATCATCAAATAATCTGGCTGACCCTTTCACAAATGCGTTGAGTAAAATCAAGCACTTCGAGCATGATAAGAGCATAGACATGAGAGACGATATTCGTTTTAGTAGTTAGTTGATATTTTGAAACAATTTAACAACAATAAATTGTAATTGATTTTGGTGATTAAATAATAGATATTTGTTTATGAGTTGATGAACTACCATCTTCAATTATTTATTATTATGTTTTTTTTTGCATGTATAGAATCCACTTCTCGAATATTAAGTTGCTTAAAACCTCCATAGTTAGTCATACTCTTGGGAGTAAGTAATGATTTAAGACTATCATGGAGTATTAGTAGATTTTCCATGGTGATTGGACATAGTAAATAGATTGTGACTGACACTCATGAGTACATAAATAGAAATTTTAAATATTCGAAAACCCACACTTAAAGATTAATCCATGGATTAAATCACGAGTACTTATAAGATGATAATATCTTCTATTCTTCAAGTGATAATATAGAATTATGTTATGCATTGGTATTACATAAACGTAACCGTAAATGGATGTTATAAAATGTATGTCCATGTATGACATGATGAGTCAATTATGATTATGTAATCAAAGTTTATTTGTTCCTTTTTCCTTAATAGGAAAAGCGATATCTTTGGGCCCCACGGTGATTTGATGCTGACATTATAGTGATGGGCCCAGCCTTGACTAGATTGATGTGTTCAATTTTGTAGTCTAATAAGGTCATCATAAATCGGAAATCGGGAAACATAATATTGGACCATGAGATTGATTCATATTCATATCTTAGGTTCATACATCTTATAGAATGAACGAATAGATGACCACTTATATATTTAGAGTTTGGTAGTTGCTAAGGAAGCATGCTTTGTTGATTAAGTGGGAGCCTTGTAACCAATAATAGTTGATAACTTGTCTAAGTGGGAGACTGTTGGAATAGTATCCAGTGTCAAAACTAAATTCGAAAGACTATCCATTAATAGTAGGGTCCTATTTGGGTTACCATTAATGATCCAAATAGTATTAGAATGTTATAAGAGAGAGACACAAATAGTTTATTAATTATCTATGTGATGATTAATAAATTAATTAGAAACTAGTTTGGAATTAATTAAGTTTAATTAAAATCAATCTAGAATTAATTTGTGCTAATTAAAAGGTACATGGACTAAATGTTAATTGTTCAATAGTTGAATAATTGGAACATTATGGATCCCTTAGAGCGATGAACAAAATTTCAAAGGAATAATCCTTAAAATTTCATCCAAGGCTTAAGATAAGGAAGTGATTTGATTTTTGAGTAAATTAGATTATTTAATTATTCAAATCTGCTTTCTTTGCAAGCAACTGGAATTCGATATTTTAGTATTGTTGGGTGGTAACCATTAGAGGCAATCTACTTTGGTTTTTATCTTCCTTGGCTTGTTGGAATTCAATCTACAAAGGTTAGTAATTTATATCCCTCTTGTAGTTATTAGTATCAATTAGGTTAAAGATCCTTGTAGGTTTTAGAATTTGTCTGCCTTAGACTAAAATTGTTTGTGTCCGTTGTGATGTAATTAATCTAGGAAGTATATAGAAAACATATTAGTACATGGGAGCCACACTACCTGAGGTACTATTGATTTCGACTTCTGATTATATTCCTCTCTGCCTTGCAGTCTTATTGTTTATTCAGACATAGAATGGGCGGGCTATCCAACCACTAGGCATTCCACATCCCATTACATGCTATTTTTAGGCAAAAATTTGTTATCGTGGTATTCCAAACGTCAAAAAATTGTCTCTTGATCTAGTGTTGAAGTCGAATATTGAGGCGTTGTCAATACAATTGTTGAAACTTTTTGGTGTAACACCCGTTTTCCCGATTTGATCAACCGAAGACTTGAGGATTTCAAAGATGAGGTTTTTGGGGAAAAAACCTTATGTCACAGCATGGTAGCATGATGACCACAACGTGGCCATGACATATGGATGAAGAAATGCGATTGGCTGGTTGCTACGACGTGGCAAGATGATGGCCACGACGTGGTGGTTGTTGCAGCCCAAGCCCAAGATTCTAGTGTTTCTCCCTTATTTAAGGACATTAACTCTTGTATTAGGGCATTCTCTTTAGCCTCTATTCTGCCTTTTCAAAACCATGGCCTCTCTTCCATGGTTATGAGCTTGGTGGCTTGATTTTGAGCTTGTCTTCTTGATTTTGTGAAACTTGAGGAAGAAGGAACTTCATCTTGGTTCAAGGAAGCAAAGAGCTAGATTAGATCCTTTAGTTTTCATTTTCTTCATATATCTTAGTCATTTGAGGTATAAAGCTTGCACCTTGACCTTGTTCTTTTAAAATCAAAGTTTATGCTCCTTTTTGGTTGGTTTTGGTCCCATTCATGGATGTTCTTGGAGTTTGAGGAACTCCAGAGCTTGGTATGACACTCTTATGATTAATAGACTTATGTTAAGTGAGAAAAGGGTTTATGTATGGGGTTATCTTGAGTCCATGCACAAGGCTTGGCCTTTTGAGGACTTAATGGACTTAGGTTGTAGATCTTGCTTTGTGGTGATGTCTTAATAGGTAAAGTTAGAAACTTTATCCATTAAGTCAATGAGAAGGACCAGATCTAAAGTTATGGGCTTTGATCTGTAAGGATTATGCTCTTAATGAAGAAAAAAAGTACATTTTTCCAGAAACCACGACATGGCTAAGGAAGGCCCACGATGAGGTGATGCTCTACATCGCGACTGTTTTTTCCTATCATGCCCACGATGTGGCCAAGAGGTCACCACGACGTAGTGACCAATGACTCAATTGTCTGTTGAATGATCGTTAACCGTTGAATTTTGACCAGTTTGACCTTGGATCAAACTTGGAGGATTTGGGTTGTCGATTGAGGATTTATCTTTATTTGGTGATAGTCGGTTCATGGGATTGATCGGTGCAAGGAAGTAAGAGTGTTGTTGTGCTTATCCGATTTTGCGATTCAGGTGAGTCTTCTCACTATGTCACGTATGGCATTGTATTTGTGTGATAAGATAGAGGTACTGCTAGAGTACGAGTATGCTAGTTGACTGGGATAACTCCTTATATGGTTTGTGCAGTGTAGGACACTTAGTGTCATGGCATGCTAGACTGATAGGGTCTTCCATGTGGATGGTATGATACTATTAGGTGTCATGATTGGTTAGGGTAAGGATAGTAATGGTTTTATGTGCTTAAGTTAATTAGCCTGAGAACTCTTGGTCCAAAGCCTATTGCATGGTTCTTGTTTGATTTATTGCTCTCAGGTGGGATCATCTGTTCCACTGTCTATCTGATCCCTAACTACACATGACTTTATAAATGGTATGAAAGACCATGATTTGGCCTCTGGTAATTGTATGAAATACCAAGATTTGGCCCCTGGTATGAAATACCAAGATTTGGCCCCTGGAAATTATATGAAATACCAGGATTTGGCCCTTAGCAATTATATGAAAGACTAAGATTTGGCCCCTGACAATTGTATGAAAAAACCAGGATTTAGCCCCTGACACTTGTATGTAAGACCAAGATTTGGCCATTGGGTTTACAAGGAAAGTCTATGATTTGGCTCATGGCAGGAAGTGATTGTAAGACTATGATTTGACTCATAACAATCACTTGGGGTTTAACAGACCCATAACCCTATGTATGTTTGTTTTGTATGTTGTATGCTTGTGGATAGGAGAGTTGACATGTCGGCTCTAGATTTGAGGTCTTGTATGGATGCATTGTATGTATGGTAGAATATGTGGTATACTGGGAAACTCACTAAGCTTTATGCTTAAAGTTGTGGATCCATTTTGATTATAATAATAACATAAGAATTAGATAGATAATAAAAAGTACAATAAAAATGTAAGGGCAATAAGATTATTTTATGTATACATAAAAACCGTAAGAGAAAAATACCAAAGGGTGTGTTCGAATGATATATGTAACTTACTATTTTATTTAATTAAATAAAAAATATATAAAAAAAATCAAAATGACAAATTAATCATTTTATTTTGAATAATAACCAAACCCACAGTTAAAAAAAAACACTAAAATAACATACTACAAAAACCATTTCTACACTTTTTACTCAAAATTAAATTACTTGAACACGCGATTTATGCATACCACCAATCCACCATAACTGATGCCAAAAGAAATGTCGTCCTATCAATTTAAAGTTGCTGAGAATTATGACTAGGCAGTTTAAGACTATATGTGCTATCTATTAATTTACGACATGTAGGCATCTAGCCCTATACATTTTTCCTGATTGTATATTCCTTTTATCTTAATTTATTAGGTAGGTAGCATTAGTACTGTCGACTAGCAGTAGACATTTTCCTGATTATTTTGTTCCAATCTCACGTGTAGTTTTTGTCCCTGCACGTGACCAAGTGGGTCAAATTTCCCATGCAATTCTTGGTATAGTACGGGCGTAAGCCGGGTTGGACGGAAGATCATTTTTATGGATTTATTTTTATTTTTAATCGTGAATCACATAAATAGTTTTTTGATTTAGGATTGTGTTGTTATATATTTAATACTAGTTGTAAGACCCGTTTATTATATGGATTTATTAAAAATAAAAGTTTAATATCAATATGTATACATTAAATATTTTTTAAATTAAATACTTTTACATAAATACAAACGATATAATGAATAAGTAAGTTATTCAATCTATATTATTAAAAAAAAAACTATTGATATATTTTAAATAATGATTCTGAAAATTAAGATGTAAACATTAAGGGTTAATGTCATAAAAACCCTTAAGTTTTCAAGAAATTGTAGGTTTTACCCTTTATGTTTTTTGGATTCATTAAAGTCGGATTTTTAGACTAATTGTGTCAAAATCGCCATTTAATAGGTAACCAACCGGTTTCCCGGTTATAATCTCCACTTAGTGGACCAAGATGGCTCCAATACCCCACCCATCGGCATCTTCATCCCCATACCTGCTTCTTCTCTTCACCTTTCTTCTTCTCTTCGGGTGCAATGAACCGGACCACGTTGGTCTACCTTCTTCATCTTCTTTCTGAATTCAAGCCAAGAAACGATGAACTTTCCATCAGAAGTGAATCGAAGCCAAGACATGATGAGCAGGGATTGGATTCTTGATGTGTATGTGTGTATATGGATCTCTAATAACATGGGTTGGTTGTATATGTACATAAAATCAATCTACTCTTTCTCCTGTTTCAGTATTTGTAACTAATACTCAGATTAATGAGAATGAGATTCGAATAGCCACTCAGGGAAGGATGCAGAACTACACTACTTATGTCATCATTCTTACTTTCACATCTTTATTGTGTTCTTGTTTTAGGGGTTAAGCCAACTTGGATCAAGGTTTTCTTTAGTTATACTTTTTTGAATTGATTAACCGGGCTTGTTCAAGAAAGAATTGAATCAGTTGGGGGTGCATGAAGGGTCAAATAGCTAGTCGAATTTGGTTTTTTGGGATGCCTACCATGTGTTTGATGTTTTGTTTGAGTGTGTTAACTTCTCAATTTATTCATTTTCCATAAGAAAGTATTAATTTAAACATAAATGAACATAAAGTATGTCTCTTTTTTAATTCGATTAGCTCTTTATCTGTCAAAATGTCTAGAGTTTTTGCGATGAATTTGATATGATCTTATATGAGAAAGGAGTAAGAAGAAAGGATTTAATGGGATTCTTGATGGTTGCGATTAAAAGAAAGAGGAGGAAGACAGATTTTGAAGGATGTTGTGTGGAGAAAATGGAGGTGAACAGGGGTTGTTTGTGTAGGTGTTGGAGAAGACGATGAACAGTAACACCCACATAACCACACAATCGTTTCCAAAACATAGTAATTTGCCGGTTTGTTTGTGTTTTTCGAGTTTTACAACAAAAGAGCCAAGAACATCAGAAAAATCAAAAGAGAGTGTTTTTTATTGCCATCAAAACCCATATAAACACGCACCTGGTATCTGTGTATATGTGTTTTGTTCCTCAACAATCGTAGCTACAAAGGAAAAAAAAAATCAAAGATGAGTTTCTACTCGAATGAAGTTGGCAGAAAACGGTAGTGATTTGAATCAAGAAGAAAACAGGGTGTTTGATTCAATGGTTTCAACTTCAATGAATTAGATGGCTTGTGTGTGACCGACAGTTGACTGGGAAACCCTTTAAAAGGGCATAAATGCAAAAAATAAATCAAATATCCGACTTTAATGAACCCAAAAGACATCAAAGGGTAAAACCCACAATCTCTTGAAAACTTAAGGGCTTTAATGACATTAGCCCAAACATTAAACATTTTTTAAAGTAAAATTTTGAAATAAATACAAACGAAATGCTAAATAAGTAGGTAATAGAACTATACTGATAAAAAAACTATTGATATATTCTAAATAGTTGTTATGACAAATTCACACACATATATAGACAGTGAGAAAATTGAAGCTAGAGATTTGAGTGTGGGCATCAATGATTCGATTTTCCAATTTTATTTCTGGATATACTCGTCTTCAATAAATGTGTTTTTCATTACATAAACATGAAGAAGAACCGGTAATAATAAAATAGTTTTTATATTATTCCCAGCTTAATGCATTAACCAAGTTACAGGTAGTCAAATCTTTTGCAACCTTAAAGTTTCTTGAGAACCCGTAAACTTTTTTTGTCCGATAACTTTTTGCAAAAACGAATTAAGGAATTAAGTCGTGCAAATTTGAGTGCATTTTTAGAAAAATCTTTAAAGAATATTCATATATGCCCAAACATAAATGCATGAGTGCATAAGATTCATATATGCATGTTTTTCTAAGATTTCTTTTTTACAAATACACTCAAATATGAGCTACTTAATGTATTACATCATTTTTTAGAAAAAAAACTATCAAACAAAAAAATTTACGGGAAGATATAGGTTCAAATAAGATCCATATATATATATATATATATATATATATATATATATATATATATATATATATATATATATAGAGAGAGAGAGAGAGAGAGAGAGGTAGGTTCAAATGTTTCTCACATCTATTGTGTGCTAGAATGCACTAATAAGAATTTAGTAATAATTATATATACATTAAATGCTATCCATACTTATAACTCATTTTTATAGAAACTAATTAAATTCGTCATTAATGTTAACAATAATATTCTTTTAGAATGAATTCATATCTAGAAGAATGAGAGTGTATTCCAGCAGAATAAGAGCGTATTCTAGTAGAATAACTCTCGTTCTTCATATTCCATGCAACTTTATTGTATTTTAAGTGAGGAAGTCCTGAAACAAAATACGAACTCATATATAAAAACCTACATGCGAATTCATTCTGAAATAATGTTATTGCTGACATTAATGACAGATTTAATTAGTTTCCATAAAAAGAGAATTATAATTATGGATATCATTTAATATACATATAAATATGGAAATTTATTGGTGCATTCTAGCACACAATAAATGTAAGAAACAAAATAACCTAGCCCTATATATATATATATATATATATATATATATATATATATATATATATATATATATAGGGCTAGGTTATTTTGTTTCTTACATTTATTGTGTGCTAGAATGCACCAATAGAAATTTACTAAATTAAATAATTATTTAATTAAATAAATATAAATATATATACAGGGCCGGTTCTGAGGATTCAAATGCCCAAGACGAAACGGATAAAAAATGCCCTTAGGGCCGGTTCTAGTAAATTAAATAATTATTTAATTAAATATATATATATATATATATATATATATATATATATAGGGCCGGTTCTGATGATTCAAATGCCCAGGACGAAACGGATAAAAAATGCCCTTAGGCCTTAACGTGCAACACTTTAACGAATTAAATTACGTAAAGTAATTTTTTATTAAAATGACGATAAACCTTATAGCAATAAACATAGCAAAAATCAAAGTATTTTAATGACTAATAACATATCCTAATAGCTAACCGACTATCCTTGAAGCTCTCCTAGCATTCTTGATTGCAAATTGGTTGATCAACTCCTCGTAGTCTATACTCTCTAAGATTTCGTTCTCGATAGATATCATTGCCAAACTGCTAAGTCTTTCTTGGGTCATTGTGGAGCGTAAGTAAGATTTCACAAATTTCAATTTGGAAAAACTCCTTTCTGCAGATGCGACCGTTACTATAATAGTCAACAATATTCTATATGCAATGCTTGCATTTGAGAAATAATCAAGTTCTTTCAAAAACTTCAAAGCATCTATAGGGTTGCTAAATTCATTAGTTTCCAATGTCTCAAATAATTTCAACTCTGTATAAAGTTCCTCGGCATCAATATCCGATCTTTCTTCAAACTTGAGTGCTTTTTCAAGACGATGACAATACAACTTAAGATCTTTCTCTTTTCTTCATCTAGTTTTCTCTTTTTACGTTTTTGATAATGTAACATCCCAAGTTCGGAAGCAAGAAGTTGAAGGGTGCAAAGTGTAATTTCGAAGAAGGGACTCGACGAGTAGGTACGCTTACTCGCCGAGTCGGAGCGGGTTTGGGTCGCGGATTAAGTGGCCAACTCGCCGAGTCGGCGGCTTGGACTCGACGAGTTGGTGCTGGAATGAGAAAACCCTAATCCCGAGGGTTGCACCCTATTTAAATGACTTTATGTCCTTCTCCCAGCCTCCTAATCTCCCAGAGAGTTCCAGAAAAACCCTAATTTCGTGTGAGACTTCATTGTTGAGGAGATTGGAGCTTGGAAGAGGAAATTGGTGGAAGGAGCTTGAGAAATTGGAGGCTAGCATCAAGGGGCTTGTGTAGATCCGGAATCTACATCAGTTTGGGCACATCTCAAAGGTAAGGAGCCATTATCTTAAGCTATTTCCTTTTTTGGGTTCATCCTTGGTGGTTGATTTGGAGTTCCTTAGCTTGTTTGAGATCTATTTCGGGTTTGGAGCTTAGATCTGAGGTTGCTACTCCAGATCTAAGCTTGTGATGGTCCTTATTGTCCTAAAGTTTCTGTTTAAGAGTTGTTGGTAAAGCCCCCTAGTCCTTAGCCCTAGCCCTAGAGTGTTTTGGGCTTATATCTCCTTGGTTTCACGTAAAGTTTGCAACTTTATGTGAGGGTTAGGCTGTAGAAGAGTGGATCTATGGATTGGAGCCCCTGCATGGCTCGAAAAGCCTCTGAATGGATTGAGAACTGAAGGGACTCGACGAGTCACATGGGTGTACTCGACGAGTTGTATGAACATGTGCATGGACTCGGCGAGTTGAAGAACAACTCGGCGAGTCTGTTGAAGATTGCCTGGGACTCGGCGAGTCTGGTCGCGGAACCCTAACCTTTTCTGGTTAAGCCTCGAATCGGTGAGTCGAGGGACGACTCTGTGAGTTGAGCAGGATGGGGACTCGGAGATCGTTGGACTCGACGAGTCTTGGGGCGACTCGGCGAGTTGAGTCGTGTTATGGGAGTTTCTGAGTATAGGAACTCGACGAGTCGACGGGTCGACTCGGCGAGTAGAGTCAACCAGGAAGGTTGACTTTGACTGAGGACTTTGACTTTGACCAAGAGTTGACCAGTTTGATTTCCAAGGGTATTTTGGTAATTTTGGTATTTATGGAATTGGTTCTTTGGTAGTGTTCTGTGGTGAAGTTCGTGTCGGTGGTCGGAGCAGCTTGGTCTTATCTCTTCAGTCGGCGATTTCAGGTGAGTTATCCTCACTATATCGACAGGGTCTACGACACCAAGGCCGGCCCTTTATCGGATGGAAATCCGGGTATTGTTTGTTATGTTATTGCTTTGCTAGATCTACATCCTGGTATTTAGGATGTTGTTATGTTAGTGACCTGGTTAAAGTCGGTACCCGGAATATAGGGTAATGTTATGCTAGTGACCGGTTAGGTCGGAATCCTGGTTAGGATGTTGATATGCTATGTGATCTGTTAGACTGTTTGTCTGGTTAAGGATCTGTTATGTGATTAGCTGTTTTATGTGCACCTGGTTGTTTGACGGGGGTTGGGTTGAGGCGGGTCCTGCTTCGTGCTGTAGGCCAACATACCCAGGGCGGACCGGATATCCCGTAGGCCCAGCGAGCGGTCCGGATAGGCTGAAGGCCCCAAGAGGGCGGACCAGACGTGCCGAGGCTCGGAGAGTGGACCAGGCCGACTGAAGGCCCGGTGTGGGCGGACCAGTCAAACTGTAGACTCAGAGAGTGGACCAGGTGGATTGAAGGCCCGGTGCGGGCGGACCAATCACACTGTAGACTCGATATGCATGGCTAGACTCGGAGGGTGGACCAGGTGGACTGAAGGCCCGGTGCGGGCGGACCAGTCACACAGTAGACCTGATGTGCATGGCTGTTCTATTTGTGATATGTTATGAGTATGATATGTGTGGTTGGTATTTTGGGGGTAACTCACTAAGCTTTCGGGCTTACAGTTTCAGTGTATTGTTTCAGGTACTTCAGGAGATCGTGGCAAGGCGAAGGCGTGATCGTACCGCTCCTCATGTTTTATGATTTATGTGATATGGTTCTGGGGGATACTCTGATGTTTAAACTATTTTGAAAACGAAATGTATGAACGTAATGGTTTTTGAATGAATTAAAATGTTTTAAATTGTTTTTGAATGAATTAAAATGTTTTTGTATGTTTGTGCTTAGGGCATTGTGGTGATACTTGAGACAAATATGGGTAGGTGTGGAAGGTAGTATGGGCTCGTACTACTGAAAGCACAGGACCCATACGCGTGTCAAGGAAGTCACAACCCCTAGGTTGTTGGTTAGAGGTTAGTTCTCGACGGTTATGCGAGGTATCTGAGGTTCTTATGGTTCGTTTCATTATGGCGGATGCGAGACGTGTCGTGACTGGATCCGGATCGGGATCAGGACAGGGTGAGCAGGAGGCCCCAGTGGCACCTAAGATTATTGGCCAGGAGGGGCCAATGTTGACAGAGGATCGGGCCAGGGAGATCATCCGCGAGGAGGTGGTCGAGATTGTCTGGGGTCAGATCCCGGAGTTGTTTGGGACTATTAAGTCCGCTATGAGGGAGTACTTCGATGATCGTTATGCAGCTCTTACTGAGACGGCTGCCGCGGCAGCTACAACGGCTGTATCAGCGGCAGGGGGGGGAGCCGGTCGGGGCTTTCAGTATCGGGATTTCGATAATACGAAGCCCCCTACCTTTGATGGAGTTCAGGATCCTATCATTGCTATGAGATGGTTGTCAGACGTGGAGGGTTGTTTTTTCACGTGTTCATGCCCTGCGGATCAGAGGGTAAAGTGTGCTCTGAACCTTTTGAGGCTCGGGGCGAAGGATTGGTGGGGGTTGACTACGGGATCTTATTCTGATGCGCAGCGGGATGCGGTTTCGTGGGATCAGTTCCGGGAGATGTTCAGTACTCGTTATGTTCCGCAGGTTGAGGGAGAGAGGTTGGCTCAGGAGTTCCTGGAACTGAAGCAGGGTTCAGAGTCGGTGACGGAGATCACCAGGATGTTCACTGAGAGGGCGATGTTTTTCCCGGAGTTCGCGTCGGAGCAGGCTCAGATGTCCCGATATCTGAGTATGCTCAAGAGGGATATTAGACAGTTTGTGTCCACGCAGAGATGTGATACCTTGTTAGAGTTGCAGGAGGCCGCCAGGCGGCGTGAGTTGGAGATTGACTTGCAGTTGCGAGAGCAGAGGCAGGCCCCGGTGCAGTCGTAGCCGGCGCCGAAACGATTCAAAACCGTTGACTCTAGGGTTGGAGGTCAGGGCAGCCACACTTTTGAGAAGTGTGGGAAGGGTCATGCCGGAGTTTGCCGATCCGGTGGTGCGTGTCGCAAGTGCGGGAGAGAGGGGCATTATGCGAGGGATTGTCGTCAGTCGGCTCCGGTGCAGGATATAAGGATTTGTTAACATTGCCATCAGGTTGGACACTTGAGGGTCAACTGTCCACAACTTGTTGCAAGACCGGTGCAGGCTCCAGCACCGGCCACTTTGAGGATTACTGGTGGGGGGTCAGGGTGGAGCGGAGCCTCCGAGGGCTCAGGGACGCGCCTTCCAGCTTACAGCAGAGGGGGCCAGGGCATAGCCGGATGCAGCTGCGGTATGATTGAGGATCTTAGTAGTTAGGAGTTGTAGGTGGTTAGCGTTCAGGAGGACTCTTGGTCGAAAGATAAGGTTTATGATCTCGTTGCTAGGAATAGCAACTGCGATGCGAGAAGTGTTCAGTTGAGATTCGAACTTCCTTGGAGTTCGGGTGTGCGATGGCGGAATGGTTATTCGGTGAAGGTTACTCACTCCCGAGGGAGTCAGTTCATGGTTAAGAGGGAATATATGGAGTAAGGGCGATTGAGCTATGCCGGTTTTGGGCATTGGTGGTTAGTAGTCGGTGCACTAAGTGGGGGAGAATTGGAAAATTCTCCGGTGAAACAACATGCATCCAAGGATGGTTAGCTGTTTGGATTTCAGCAGTGTCTTGCTGAGGGTGTGGATCGGTGAGAGCAAGTGGTAGACAAGTGAGGTGACTGATTGTTGTAAGGCCTAGGGTTAGGCCGAGAATGGAGTATATGGAATGGAGCTGGAGTTCGGAACCCCAAGAGGGCTAGGACAGTATGCATGGGAGAGATTCCCAGGAAGAATGGTTCAGGATGGCGTATGACAGTTTTGAGCGGTCCGGATAGACTGAAGGCCGGAAGGCGTACCAGTCAGACCGAAGGCTCGGGGAACGGTCCAGACAGGCTGAAGGCCCAGGAGGGCGGTCCAGACATGCTGAAGGTTCTGAGAGTGGTCCAGATAGGCTGAAGGCCTGGTAAGGCGGTCCAGTCATGCTGAAGACTCTGGATGTGTTAGTAGATCTGTATGCGGAGAATGAGTGAATATGTCGCCATGCAATAGTAATCAATATGGTCTAGCCCAAAGTATTGATCATGACGATGGAGTTGGCTGGAGGCCGTGCGTGGGCCTTGTTAGTTATGTGATCGGAATCAGAGTATATGGGAGTTCGCGAATAGCGGTTGCTCTACATGGATAGTGTAGAGTGGAGTTTAGCTCTGTGGCACTTATAGGTGCGGTAAGGGTTGTTGAGTAGACTTCCTGGAAAGGGAAGGTATGTAGCTCCAGAAGGAGTTTGGGTCCTCTGAACGGAAGGCAGTGGAGTAAACGGATGATCGAAAGTGCCTAGTAGTAAGCACTGGGATTGTACCAGGTATATGGAAGCACATACGGGTTGGATGCCCGTTGAGGTTGTGGCAATGTTGGATGATGCGCAGACATGTTTTCAGTCTCCTTGGAAGAGGAGGAGGAAAGTGGTTCCAGATTGGAGATCGGGACAGAGGAAGGTGAGACAGTAGGATAACAGACTCGGAGGTAGTCTGGACCGGTGCTGGGGACTGTATAAGGATATTACAGTCGAAGGTCAAGGACCTAGAGATCGTGATAGGGAGGTGTGAGTGGGTTACACTCCGTTGTGTCGAACCGAAGGGTTCTGGGTGACGCAAGGACAAGGTCCTTAGTTCCGAGTATGGTTGTAGGCTTGAGTTATGTATGTGGAGGTATTCCAATCTGGGGATTCGTTCCAGGTTGCAAGTTATCAGGGTTATCGCCAATCTTGGGCAAAGGAAGATGGATTAGTGTCTTGGCAGAGCTCAGTGGGTGTTGTGGTATCCAGTTTTCGCAAGTTGCGAATGAATGCGTAAGACGGAAGTAAGGCAGTGTCTTCAGGTGGCACTTAGTTGATGAGTGTTGTCATCAGAGGAAAGAATCTGGTGGCCGGCTTGAAGCAGTTATCAGGACCCTGCAAGGGAAGAGATGGATTTTAGGGATTCGATAACTGTGCTTGAAGGAAATCTGGGTTGGTTCGAGATCAGTGGATGCATTGTGGGAGTATCATCCGGAAGTCTGTGTTGTCGCAGGCTTCGAGGACGAAGCCTAATTTAAGTGGGGGAGAATTGTAACATCCCAAGTTCGGAAGCAAGAAGTTGAAGGGTGCAAAGTGTAATTTCGAAGAAGGGACTCGACGAGTAGGTACGCTTACTCGCCGAGTCGGAGCGGGTTTGGGTCGCGGATTAAGTGGCCAACTCGCCGAGTCGGCGGCTTGGACTCGACGAGTTGGTGCTGGAATGAGAAAACCCTAATCCCGAGGGTTTCACCCTATTTAAAGGACTTTATGTCCTTCTCCCAGCCTCCTAATCTCCCAGAGAGTTCCAGAAAAACCCTAATTTCGTGTGAGACTTCATTGTTGAGGAGATTGGAGCTTGGAAGAGGAAATTGGTGGAAGGAGCTTGAGACATTGGAGGCTAGCATCAAGGGGCTTGTGTAGATCAGGAATCTACATCAGTTTGGGCACATCTCAGAGGTAAGGAGCCATTATCTTAAGCTATTTCCTTTTTGGGTTCATCCTTGGTGGTTGATTTTGAGTTCCTTAGCTTGTTTGAGATCTATTTCGGGTTTGGAGCTTAGATCTGAGGTTGCTACTCCAGATCTAAGCTTGTGATGGTCCTTATTGTCATAAAGTTTCTGTTTAAGAGTTGTTGGTAAAGCCCCCTGGTCCTTAGCCCTAGCCCTAGAGTGTTTTGGGCTTATATCTCCTTGGTTTCACGTAAAGTTTGCAACTTTATGTGAGGGTTAGGCTGTAGAAGAGTGGATCTATGGATTGGAGCCCCTGCATGGCTCGAAAAGCCTCTGAATGGATTGAGAACTGAAGGGACTCGGCGAGTCACATGGGTGTACTCGACGAGTTGTATGAACATGTGCATGGACGCGGCGAGTTGAAGAACAACTCGGCGAGTCTGTTGAAGATTGCCTGGGACTCGACGAGTCTGGTCGCGGAACCCTAACCTTTTCTGGTTAAGCCTCGAATCGGTGAGTCGAGGGACGACTCTGTGAGTTGAGCAGGATGGGGACTCGGAGATCGTTGGACTCGACGAGTCTTGGGGCGACTCGGCGAGTTGAGTCGTGTTATGGGAGTTTCTGAGTATAGGAACTCGACGAGTCGACGGGTCGACTCGGCAAGTAGAGTCAACCAGGAAGGTTGACTTTGACTGAGGACTTTGACTTTGACCAAGAGTTGACCAGTTTGATTTCCAAGGATATTTTGGTAATTTTGGTATTTATGGAATTGGTTCTTTGGTAGTGTTCTGTGGTGAAGTTCGTGTCGGTGGTCGGAGCAGCTTGGTCTTATCTCTTCAGTCGGCGATTTCAGGTGAGTTATCCTCACTATATCGACAGGGTCTACGGCACCAAGGCCGGCCCTTTATCGGATGGAAATCCGGGTATTGTTTGTTATGTTATTGCTTTGCTAGATCTGCATCCTGGTATTTAGGATGTTGTTATGTTAGTGACCTGGTTAAGGTCGGTACCCGGAATATAGGGTAATGTTATGCTAGTGACCGGTTAGGTCGGAATCCTGGTTAGGATGTTAATATGCTATGTGATCTGTTAGACTGTTTGTCTGGTTAAGGATCTGTTATGTGATTAGCTGTTTTATGTGCACCTGGTTGTTTGACGGGGGTTGGGTTGAGGCGGGTCCTGCTTCGTGATGTAGGCCAACATACCCAGGGCGGACCGGATATCCCGTAGGCCCAGCGAGCGGTCCGGATAGGCTGAAGGCCCCAAGAGGGCGGACCAGACGTGCCGAGGCTCGGAGAGTGGACCAGGCCGAATGAAGGCCCGGTGTGGGCGGACCAGTCAAACTGTAGACTCAGAGAGTGGACCAGGTGGATTGAAGGCCCGGTGCGGGCGGACCAATCACACTGTAGACTCGATATGCATGGCTAGACTCGGAGGGTGGACCAGGTGGACTGAAGGCCCGGTGCGGGCGGACCAGTCACACAGTAGACCTGATGTGTATGGCTGTTCTATTTGTGATATGTTATGAGTATGATATGTGTGGTTGGTATTTTGCGGGTAACTCACTAAGCTTTCGGGCTTACAGTTTCAGTGTATTGTTTCAGGTACTTCAGGAGATCGTGGCAAGGAGAAGACGTGATCGTACTGCTCCTCATGTTTTATGATTTATGTGATATGGTTCTGGGGGATACTCTGATGTTTAAATTATTTTGAAAACGAAATGTATGAACGTAATGGTTTTTGAATGAATTAAAATGTTTTAAATTGGCTCAAATTTTATGGGTGTTACAGATAACCGGATGGTTGTTTAGACTTCATCACTACAAGTTCATAAGTTTCAACTTTCAAGTTTTAAACTTTCAACATTCAAGCAATTACAATAAACATAATTTGATAAACAATTTTAAAATAAACATAAACTCATAATTTAAACTAATAAACTGATTTCTATGAATCTTAGAAACTAATTCATTCATTCACTATTAGTCTATTGTATTAAAGATAAACTAATAATAAAATATTAAATTCATTGATAATCTATGTGACTATGAAAGTATGAATCATTCAAATATTAAATTGAGAACGATAAAATTGATAATCCTCAATTTCTCATAAATCTTACTTGATTGGTTGATTAGAAGGAGATAAAATTAGATAATCGGCCGTTAAATTGTTGTCTTGCTGTTGTTGAATCGCATTCACGATTCACCCTTTGCCGATCGTTTTTTTTTACGATCGTTTTTTTTTAACAAATGAACGAGTAATTTGCTTCCTGCCTCAGCGCTTTTGTAGTTCTGTTCGTTCCTTCCTTCAGTAAATTGATCAATTCCTAATTGGCTGCAAATTGCATATACTACTAAAAAAAAATTGGGCCCCTTAAGATTTTGGGCCCTGTTCCAATGCCCATGTTGCCCATGGGCTAAGCCGGCGCTATATATATATATATATATATATATATATATATATATATATATATGTGTGTGTGTGTGTGTGAGTGTGTATGTTTGTGTGTGTGTGTGTGTGAGGGGTGGGAGGGGGGATAATTTTAGGGGCTGTTTGGTAGGATCTGAATTTTTAAGTTCTGAAATTTTAAGAGGTCTGAATTTCTAAGAGGGTCTGAACTTTTAGCATCTGAATTTTTAACATGTTGTTTGGTTGGAGCCTCTGAATTGTTGTGCTGAATTATAAAAATGACTATTTTACCCTTCTGTATTATTTTTGCAAAATTATAAAAACACCATACAAAATCCAAATTAAACATAACTCAAAAATTAAACAAAACAACAAATAAAACATAAATATTTGACAAATCTATCCAACTATATCAATCAAAATTGCTTTGTTTTTGTATGATATTGTTATAACTAAATAGTTTTTTCAAAATACAATGATCTAATAGAAAAAAAAGTGCAAGTATGATGCTATAATAAAGAAATCAATAAAAATGCATTGTGATTTTTTGTGTTTAAGCTTAAATTAGATGCTTATATGGATCACATTGAGAAATTGATGTTATCACCCACAATAATTGGTGCTATCACCCACAGTGAACATTTTAAATGTTCACCCACAGTGAACATTTTGAAATTGGTGTTATCACCCATAGTGAACATTTTAAGAGAGAAAATTAACATATCTACATACAAATACAACAATCCAAATAAACTTAAAAAACTACAACAATAAATATTAGGAAAATCACAGTAAAAACTCATCCATTATCACCCTTCTTGATAGCATCCATATGGAATCCTTGGTCATTATCAATAACCTATATCAACCGAACAAATGATACAAACAGTTTTTATCATCCAATGTTTCTTTTCTGCAAAAAGATTCAAGACAAAGAAATTTAAATAAATCAAAAGCTAAAACGATTTCATTGAGGCATTTCATCAAATGGTTCATATGCAAGTAAAATAAACATGGAAATCGATTTCATACAAATATCAAATTAACAAAACCACAAAGATAATAAAGATTTCAAAATTAAAACATCACAAGGGCTGTTTGGAATTTAATTTTAAGTCTCCATGGAAATAGATTTCAAAGCCGGAGAAGAAAACCTTACCGGCGGCTTGGATGGAGGATGACGTTGGATTGACAGTGCTGGCGGAGGAAAGCATTGGAGTGGCGGAGGAAGGCATTGGAGAGGCCGGAGGTGGGGTTCGATGAGTAACAGAAGAAAAATCACGAACCTTAGTTGGCTTGACCGACGACGACGATGAGGAAGGAGCAAGCGGCGGCGGTTGGAATGCGAGGGGAAGGATGCGACGAACCGACGGTCGGTATGGAGAGGAGGAAGAAGCAGCACTGATGATGTTTGTGGGGGAGAAAGAAGATCGCTTCAAGAAGAAAATGAGGCGTACGTATGGAAGAAAAGGGGGAGACGCGTTTTATCAGGGCACATACGTCTTTTTTTCTTTCTCAGATGCCGCTGTATGTCTGATTTTTTAAGAGGCATTTATCAAATTAAGAGACATTTTATAAGAGGCTACCAAACATAGCATATCTGAATTTTTAAGAGGTTACCTCTTAATTTTTCAATTAAGAGGTAAACAAACAGCCTCTTATTGTGTGAATGTGAAAATGAATTATGATCAATCATGTTGAATTCTGAATTCCACTAATATAAATAATTAAAAGGGAAAATCAGTCTTTTAGTTACACTAATTAGTTTTATACATTGATCTTATTCCATAATTATGGTAATGGATTAATTATTCATATTTAACTACTTTTTTTTTAAATTTGATTTGTATCGAGCAACATTCTTTAACTTGTCTTCAAACAGAATTTAATAGACGGTTTTCTTAATTATTGATATTATCCCCTATATAAAATTCAAGATGAATTTTCATTAATTTCATCAAAAAAAAAAAAAAACTAAGAAGATATTTTGAATGAAAGTATATTCTTAAAGAATACTTTGTATATTTTCATGAACAAAATCTTATCAATGATAGTCTATTTTCAAATAATGAATGGTCAATTCTAACGAACTTTCTATAGTAATAATTCCTATCAATTTTAAAAATATGAAGAGAATGGTATAGAATGAACTTAAATTACATTCTATGACAATAAAGTAGAAATTGATATCATGTTAGACATATATATTCTATGAGAATAAAAAAGCAATAATAGTTGCAGTTGTAGTTAACGTTGTTGTTGCTTAATAACATTATTGAAAGAATAAAATTCATAAAGACAAGTTCATATTGACCTTCTCATGAGAATGACATAATCAAAATAAAAAAAAATAGAAATCGATATCGTTCTTTGAGAATGTACAACAACTACATTTTGTGACAATAAAAAAGAAACAAACGAAGGTTGAAACAAGTGAATGTATGACTGAAGATAACTAGCTTCCACATCAATAGATTTAACCATGATTCCTCACATGGGGAATGAAAAACGTTAATCTTGGATTCTTCAATCATTCTTTAATATTCAACAATGTTTTCTTTATAAAGTAATGTTTATAAGAATATATAAATCCTAAGATGAAATCAAAACAATAACTCACTACACATTCATCCTAAAAAAATTAATTCTACAAAAATCATAATATTCAGCTCAAACTAAACAATAACATGCATTTCACTATTGGTAACAATAATTAACCAAAATCAATCCAAAAAAAAAACTTTAAGGCCACATTGATGAGAACAACACCCAAAAAAAAGTAAAATCACTTACATTCGTTGATGAAATCAAAATTCTGATAAAGAAATTGGGCGAGACAATTAAATAAAATTAGGGAGGGAGAAAATGAGGATTTTTTGGTTTATGTAACGGATAACTGAAATATCAAGCAAACACGTTACCTTCTATTCGTGCCTTACCTTCCAATCCAATGTTTTAAAAACTGTTTCGAACTGGTTAGACCGGGAACGAACCGGACAGTTTTTATGAAAACCCAGTTGAACCGGTTAAATCAATGACGGAGCTTGAACATTTGGGTTGGGGGGCCGAAAGTAAAATATGTATAAAAAGTGGAGAACAGGGGAGCCATAGTCAATTTTTTTTTAGTTTTGGGTCTAATATGTAAAAACTTTAAACGTAAGGGACTAGTTCTAAAAAAACAGGGGGGCCACAACCCTCCCTCGCCCTTATGAAGATCCGTCCCTGGGTTAAATTGAATCGGTTGAACCGGTGTAATTGGATTTGGTGGTCTTTTCACATCCAGATTTATCTTATCACTATGTACATCTTTTATTTGATAACCAATTGTAGATCCTTCTTTGCAACTTCAGAAAGTGGGTTAGAGAACCCTTTGAATATGAGATAATTAGATAAAACTTTACTTGCTTTCTAATGATCGTATTGGCTAACTTCGTAGACCCTCAAAGTGACAATGAACTCTTCTATATTGGATATTTGATAAGTTTTTCTTTATAGCTTAAATGGTGTGGTTTTGTTACTAAAAATTTGTAAATGTTATGAAGCTTTTTGATTCTGTTGGGTACATGTAATGAAGCTTTTTTGTATTGAAATTATGTAACATGTTGTTCCGATCAATAAAGGCGAACATGAAGCAAGTAGACAGAGGCCATGAAGCCGTTAGAGAACAAGCCAATTCTATAAAAAGGTAAAGAAAAGGTGGTGGGGAGGAAATGTTGCAGACGAGATCGGCAAAGTGTGTGTGCGTATATATATATATATATATATATATATATATATATATATATATATATATATATATATATATATATATATATATATATATATAGACACACACATACACACATACAGGAGAGGGTTCACTTGAGATTAAAAAAAGTAGAGGTCTTGAGATTCAACCTCAACTACATATTTCTCATTTGTCGCTCTAATGCTCCAGTGTACCGGCAGCAACAGCGTATGCCTAATCATAAATGATTATATGGCAGAGAGGTATAATCATATAAGATTATACATAGTTATACGTATATGCCTAATCATAAATGATTATACATATATGTATGTTCAGAGATTGGCTAATCATAAATGATTAATGACAGTTGGTGGCAGAAGCGGTGGTGGTGACAGAGGTGGAAGTGGTATAAGTAACGGATGTGACTGTGGTGGGGTCGACTGGTGCCAGAGGTGGTGGTAGTGGCGATTATGGTGGTGGGGATGGTGGCGGAGGAGAATGGAACGGGCAGGCACTGTATAATCATTTATGATTATACCAAACCTGTCATGCCGGTACGCCGGAGGGTTAGAGCGGCAAATGTGAAATACATGGCTGAGGTTGAATGTCAAGATCTTTATTTTATTTTTAATCTTAATGGAACCTACCTCTCTCTTTCTATCTCTCTCTCTCTCTGTATATATATATATATATATATATATATATATATATATATATATATATATATATATATATATATATATATATATATATATATATATAGGGTTAGATTATAATGTGGATGACATATATTGTGTGGTCGTAAGGACAATTCTGGACCAATAGATGAAAATAATGAGTGGCTATGATACGAGGGTCTATGATATTACAATGGGGTAACATGTATCCTATAATCACTCAAATTTCATTAAAATGGTCTTTAAGTCAATTAAACGATATTTAATAAAGGAAATTTTCGAATTTTAAAGGATTATTGATTCTCCTAATATTAAAAATCTGATTTTTTTCAAAATTAATTCGATTTCAATTCTAATGTAATTTTTAATCATAACCGATTTTATTACGTCAAAATTACATTTTGTTAGAATGATATTCTCTGAGAATATCAACAATAAATAATAAAGAATTTTGAATCATTCTCTTAGAACGAGAACAATAACATATCATTCCAATGTTAAAATGGTAATATTACAATATTATTTCAGAATGTGATAACACTTTTATGATAATTAACTTAAAATACATTCTTGAAGTAAAATACATGAAAAAAGATACGAATATGTTGATGATGCATTCTAAAAGAATAAATTTGGTCAATTCTAAAAGAATATGATTATTATACATTCTAAAAGAATAAGACGATGAACATTGTTTTCTTTGTGGAAGATCGGTAACCATTGTTCATCCCTATCCCACACTTCATCACCCAACTTTTAGGCATTTGATCATCATGCTCCCCTTCACACATAATTTATCTCTATTAGCTTCATGCCCTTGATCATAACATTCCTTAAGAATAACTTCCATAAAATCAAAGTCTTTCAGAATGACTGTCATAAGAATAACAAGCTAAGAACATGGAATTAGAGGCATTCTACAAGAATGATGTAGAATTCCTTTAAATTGTAATTAAAAAACACAAATAGTAAATGAATAAAAAATACAATGGTCATGGAAATTGTGAATTCAATGCATCCTAAAAAATAAAATTATAAATTCTAACAGAAGAATGTAGTAAACACTAAAGACTTATAATTTATTCTTGAGTTTAATACAATCATTCCTACAAAATATGACATTGAACTCACAATTCATAAAAGCTAAAAATTGTTAAATAACAACTGATCCTCTGATCCATGGAATACAAATAAAAACAAATAAGATTCACTTGTTTGTTGTTTTTGAAAGAAGAAATTATCGTTGACATAAAATAAAATCCTCTATTTTATAATGTAATTTTGGACTCCAAAAATAAAAAATCAACAAAAAACGGATGAGAACTGCAAAGTATAAAAATCCGACTGGGTGAGCTTTAACATATTTGTTCGATGGTTGGTAACTAAAGTTATAAAAATTTAATTGTTATTTATATGTTATTAAGGTGATATAATATATTAGTTGACGAATTATTGTTTAACTTTTCATACAGAACAATAAATTAGATTTCAGTGGCAGATTGTATGTGAAAAAAATCAAGAATCTAAATCACTTTATAAAAAAAAACAAAAAAAAATAGCCCCCAAATACCTGCAACAGTTCTAAATAAGCATCCCATGGAGAAGAAATTAAAAATCTTCATAACTTCGTACAATGATAAAGAAATCAATAATACCTCCCAACCATTTAGTCATAGACGTGGCCTCTCATGGGGAATTGCTGAGTCGCCGGAGAATAAAATATAATATCAAATCTTCTTGATTGTCCGACTACAAGTGCTAGGCGCTGACGGACAAGGAGAAGGAAGAAGTCGGGTAGTCGTCGACGTCTTCTGGTGCCAAGGGTTTTAAATTAATTTGCCTAAATTAAATGAATTGATAAGTTAATTATTTAATTACCAAAATTAATTACTTAAGATTACATTTTTAACTTTATCTAAGTTTTTCAATTGATAGGTCCACATTAATTCTTACAACCACATAATAATTGTTTATCCACATTTAAACCTATATATATATATATATATATATATATATATATATATATATATATATATATGTGAGAAATTAAATATTATCCTACTTATTGTTCCTACAAATCTTCCTACCCAATTAAATAGTGACATGTGTAACATTTAATGCTCAATTAATGATATTTTAGCATACAAATATGACACATGCCATCATTTCATTGGGTAGGAGAATTTGTAGGAACAAAAGTAACAGGATATTTGGTAAGGCATGTGGAAGATATGGTGGATAACCTATTGACCCATGTTCAAATCCTAACACTACTCAGCCCTTGTAGCCATGGAGGTTCGCCTGCAGTGACTCCAGGGCATGAGACAAAGTCTCATGTTTGCAGCGGGGGATTAGTCGGTGCGCGAAAGCTGGCCCGGAAACCCTCGTTAGGGTAGTTCCCTTTCCAAAAAAAAAAGTAAGAGGATATATATATATATATATATATATATATATATATATATATATATATATATATATATATATATATATATATATATATATAGAGAGAGAGAGAGAGAGAGAGAGAGAGAGATAGGTAGGTTCAAATGTTTCCCACATCTAATGTGTGCTAGAATGCACCAATGAGAATTTAGTAATAATTATATGTATATTAAATGCTATCCATACTTATAACTCATTTTTATGGAAACTAATTAAATTCGTCATTAATGTCAACAATAATATTTTTTCAGAATGAATTCATATCTAGAAAAATGAGAGTATATTCCAGCAGAATGAGAGTGTACACTCTCGTTCTTCATATTCCATGCAACTTTATTGTATTTTAAGTGAATGAGTCCTGAAACAAAATACAAACTCATATATAAAAACCTAGATGCGAATTCATTCTGAAAGAATGTTATTGCTGACATTAATGACGGATTTAATTAGTTTCCATAAAAAAATTATAATTATGGATATCATTTAATATACATATAACTTTGGAAATCATTTAATATCTATATTTATTTAATTAAATAATTATTTAATTTATTAAATTTTTATTGGTGTATTCTAGCACACAATAAATGTAAGAAAATAATCCAATCATTTAATCAGCCAATCATTTAATGAGCTTAAAAAACGCACGGTGACAAACTTGTAAATAATCCAAATACATTAATGAGCGGTGGCAAATTTGTCTTGGACTCCATCAATATCTTCGTCTCTAATCTACACATCACCACTACATCTCTCATCCTACCACATAAGCAACCGTGAATCTGGGTCACGAAATCCACTTGATGGCGACGATCTGGCACTGTCGTCAGATGAGACGATTTAGCACCACCATTGCAGATCCAACTCCAATTAGGGTTATCGTCACCATCTCAGACAACGGTGACCTCGAACTTCATCTTTGTCCTTCTCCGACGACCGCTAAGAGAAAATAAGCAACGTTATAGGGATCGATTTCCATGGCAACCACTAGTGTAATGGGAATAGAATGTGAAGTTGGAGTAGGAGTAGATGACGGCGCCGACGATGAAAAACCACCACATTGTAGCTTCCTATAATCAACAGGACCAACATTTCTAGAGGAACACTCCCCACCAGCCAAAGTATCATGTTTTTAACATTTTTAAAAAAGTTAACTTGTATGCACTTCAACTGTTTGATGAAATGTATAAACTAAATTACCACGTTATATTCACATATGAATATGTTTTTTCACCTGAATCAATAGATGATTATTAAAACAAATATATATATATATATATATATATATATATATATATATATATATATATATATATATATGCAAGTCGGTATGTTATTCATATGTGAATAACATATAAAAATTATATATATTTGTGAAAACACCTTGTAATATTCATATGTGAATATACTGTGTAATATTCATAAGTGAATATAGCATCTAATATTCACAAGTGAATATACTATGTAATACCCACATGTGATATACCATGTAATACTATGTAATATTTACATATGAAAATATCATATAATATTCATAAGTGAATATACCATCTAATATTCACAAGTGAATATACTATGTAATATTCACAAGTGAATGCATCGTCTAATATTTAAATATGATTCTACTATGTTTATTATATGCTATATTCATATATGAATGATATTTAAATTGTAAAAAAAAATTAATCATACTTTTTATTCATAAGTGAATAACGAATGTACTGTAGTAAAAAAGCTGATGCATTTTTATTCACTTATGAATAACGATAGCTGAAAATATAAAAAAAAATATTTTTTTTATTTTATCTTAAAACTATATCAATATGGATGTCTATTTGTAGAGAATAAAAAAACATGAATTTTGATATATTTAAAATCATTTTCGATAAAAATAGCTTCTTAAAAATTAAAAAAAACGAAAAAAACTATGTTTTTATATATATTAAGGTAATGATTAGCATAGTTTAAGGAAACATGTTTTGTTGAAAAACACATGTCTATTCTTTTCTCATTTCCGCTGGTACGACGGAGGTTTTTGCGGCAAAAATAAATGAGTGGCTGAGAATGATTCCCCATTCTCAATCTTTTTTATTTTTCTCAATTGAATATATATATATATATATATATATATATATATATATATATATATATATATATATATATATATATATATATATATATAAGTAGTTGCTCTGTTCTCAACTTTTTCTGCCCCTGCTTTAACTCTGTGTTCGTAAACACTAAACATAAACTGTGAGAGTATTCCTACGAGTGCGAGAGCGACAGTTTGTAAGCCTAAAGCTTCCACGTATTAGCTTAAAATCAACTGAGAATTTCTTCTTTATTCTCAAAATCAAAGGATATGGAGATTAGTAAGGTTACCTTGGAGATATTCTCGAAGCTTGAGCAGCAATGGCTTTCTCAACGAGAAAGCAGCAAGAAGACGCGTGTCCTTAGCATTGACGGTGGCGGAACAACCGGCATACCATCCGGCGCCGCCTTGATCCACCTCGAAGACCAGATCCAAGCCAAAACAGGTAACTCTGGTTCTCGCATCATCGATTTCTTCGATATCATAGCCGGTACCGGCATTGGAGCACTCCTGGCGGCAATGCTTAACGCCGATGACGGAAACGGCCGTCCACGTTTTACTGCGAGAGAGGCGGTTAAATTTATCAGCGACAGGAACTCGGAGCTGTTTAAGGTGAAGAATGTTGGCGTAGTTCACCGTAGACGGATGTTTTCCGGCAAAAGTATGGAGAAGGTGTTGAAGGAGGCGTTAACTAGAGACGACGGAAAGGTTTTGACGCTGAAGGACACATGTAAGCCTCTGATTGTTCCCTGCTATGACCTGAACAGCTCTGCGCCCTTTGTTTTCTCCCGAGCCGACGCCTCCCAATCGGCTAGCTACAACTTCGATCTCTGGAAAGTTTGCCGAGCCACATCGTCTGATCCGTCAATGCTCAAGCCATTTCATCTCACATCAGTCGACGGTAAAGCCTCCTGCTTCGCCGTCGACGGCGGTTTAGTGATGAACAATCCGTCCGCCGCCGTGGTGACTCACGTTTTACACAATAAACGCGATTTCCCCTCCCTCACGGGCGTCGAAGACCTCTTAGTCCTTTCCTTAGGTAACGGTCCGTTGAGCAATTCGCCTCATCCAAAGGTTAGCGGTAGCGGCCATTGTCTGAATCAGTGCGTCGTTGGCATTGTTCTCGACGGTGTATCGGAAACTGTTGACCAAATCTTAGGTAACGCTTTCTGCTGGAACCATGCCGATTACGTTAGAATTCAGGTAAGCTTCTGAAGAAATTCGTTTCCTAATTACAAACATACATTTGTTTTATGATCTTCAACCGGAAAACACGCTGATCGGAGAGTTTATATTTTGCAGGCGAACGGTTACTTGAACGGCGGGGTAGGGCCGACGGTGTCGATGGAGAAGATGTTGAATGAGAGAGGAGTGGAAACGTTGCCGTTTGGGGGTAAGCGGTTAATGACGGAGACTAACGGACAGAGAATCGAAACCTTTGTACAGCGTCTTGTAGGAAGTAGTTTACCTCCGAGTCCGTGTAAAAATACTACCGTTAGTCAACATGTTGACGGTCGTTAAGCCTTACTGTTATTATTGTTTTTTTTTTTCTCCGTATTTTAGGGTTTTTAACTTTGTTTTTGTGTTTTAGGTTTCCTACTTAAAATGTTGTATCATGTTTCAGTTCTATTATCATGTTGCAGTTAGTAATAAAATTTATGATAACGACACATCGAGTATTATTGTAGCAAAAGAAACTTTGTAAGTAAAAAGAACATAATTTCAGTCTAATGTTATTTTACATATTTACAAAAGAAAATGTCGTTAATGTACTTAAAAAGACTAATAATCAAACAAGTTTATCAATCAAAAGAATTATTATTTCAAATAATTAAGGTTGTAGTTGGCACACTATAACTAAGTTATAAGTTAATTTAATTTTTAAAATTTTTAAAATTGTCGTGTTTAACAATAAGGCTAGTCGGTGTACGATCTCACCACTTCATCAACACGTTATTTTTTCCTCACCACCGTCACTAATAGGAAATTACCACATCTCACATTTTTAATTAAATATATTAAAATATAATTTAATAATTATAAAAAATTAATAAAAAAAATAAAACTATTTCATTAATTAAAAAAATACATAAATAAAAAACAATTTTATTAAAAATCAAACGAAACTAAAACTTATTAAAATAGTTCTTCACCACTCATTGTCGGTCATAATGTCGTCAAAATCCTCGTCTAAATCTTTATTCGTATCATAGTCATCGGCAGGTGTTAGTTTAATATCGATGATATGTTCCACCAAGTCAGCGCGAATGTTGTGGGGTCCAGCGCGGTCGTATACTTCTCGTTGTTCGTCACATATTTCGACATATCAATACCTACTCCTTCAAATATTGGTAAATTTTCATTTTCATTGTGGTGGCAAATTGTTTTTCCTTCATCTTCCATAATCATATTATGCAATCTCATTGTAACACCGTAAATTTTCAAACCAAATTTTTTATTTTTTAAAACAAATCAAACTCATGTATTATATTTCATAAAAACCACAAGTGTCTCAATGTAAACATAAATCCACAAACGAAAGTCAAATCCCAGAATCCTGAACATAGTCTCGAACAGGTGTGTACAATCATGCCGACGCCTTCCCGCGATCCTGAGAAGTATCTGAAACACATATCACACCACACAGTAAACACAAAGCTTAGTGAGTTCTCCAAAATACCACATACATAAATAATAAGTCTTTCATGGCTATAACTCGGCATGGACCCTCAAGTCTCATGCGTCTCGGTGTGGACCCTCTGGTCATGTGTCTCAGTGAGGACCCTCCGGTCTCACAGCTCGGTTTGGACCCTCCGGTCTTGTATCAGTGGAAACCCTCCGGTCCCACAACTCGGGTTGGACCCTCCGGTCCTATCTCAGTAAAACACAAAATATAGCATATATATCACACAGACAAAACGCATAATATCGCATAACTCAAATAAGCACATAAGACCCTCCGGTCACACATAGATACCACTCATGGTAAGTATAGTGAGAAAACTTACCTCGTAAGTAGGCTAAGAAAATGTGTACTCCTCGAACACGAATCACCAGATCTAGCCTACATGTAACAAGCATCTATAATTAACACTTAAAGGTCACAATTCCAAATAAACTCATGATAATCCCTCTTCAGCTCTTAGGATGGGTAAAAGACCATTTTACCCCTCCA
This sequence comes from Lactuca virosa, assembly GCF_052849685.1. Classification (NCBI taxonomy): domain Eukaryota; kingdom Viridiplantae; phylum Streptophyta; class Magnoliopsida; order Asterales; family Asteraceae; genus Lactuca; species Lactuca virosa. The sequence continues at coordinate 457,711,110 of NC_136430.1, forward strand.
TGGTCTCCATAAGTCCTGCCTTGACCAAACCCTAAAGTCAACAAAAGTCAACACTCAAGTCAACTGTCCATGTTGACCTGACTCGCCGAGTGCACCTATGTGACTCGCCGAGTCCCCATTGTTCCTCAGAAGATCGCGAAAACCCAACTTAACTCGCCGAGTCGTCTCGTCGACTCGCCGAGCTACCCATATCCAGACTCATCAGGGAAAACCCTAGCCGACTCATCGAGTCAGCTCATCGATTCGTCGAGTCCCTTAAGTCAACTTCTCATTCAGACGTTTTAAGGCAGATCTGCTACTCCAAACTCTAGATCTAGACTCCTAAGGTTCTAATGTAATGTAAAGCTTCGATCTTTACGTGCATGCATGACATATTTGCTCCATAATGCCACTACAAGCTCTAACTAAGGTGCTTAAGCACAATAACTATTTTATGGTTGGATAAAGCTGGGACCTTTGGACTTTATGGACCTCACAAGGTCCAGATCTGAAGTCTAGACCTACTGATAAGCTCAATGCACTCAAAGTCCCAATAAAAGGTGGTAAAAGCCCTAACTTCCATGATCATGAGATCTAACCAATAAGATGAGAAAGGTGTAGGCTTTTTACCTTCCATAGAAGCTCTGGACGAAATAGCACTAGATCCAATAGTTTCTCCTTGCTCCTTGCTGGATAATCTCCTTTTCTCCTCAAAATATTCACTAGAATACTCAAGGATTAGTTCTATAACTCTCTTAGCTCACTACAAACGTTTAGGGTTTCACACAGGGGAGTTGGGTAGCTGGTGAGGCGGAAATGAGGACATAAGTTCCTTTAAATAGGTCCCAACCCCGGAGATTTAGGATTTCATCTGACAGCGCCAACTCGGCGAGTCGACTCCATGACTCGTCGAGTCAGTCTTTAAACCCACATGCTCAAACCAACTCTACTCGACGAGTTGAACACCCAACTCGTCGAGTCACTCATAAATAAATGAAGTACCTGGGAGTCGGGATGTTACACTGATGCATGCATACATCAGTCTGTGTATTCTTGTATGCTCGAATGATCGTGTTGGTACTATGAGTATCTATCAATGTCTTTTTAAAACAGTAAAGGCCCATTCGACTTCCTTCCTAGCTGATAATTCTACTCATTTTCATAATTATACTACTCTAGAACGTCTAAATACCCATTATAAGTTCACATTTCTTAACAATATACAAGTATGGCGTTCACACTAAGTCTGTCATTGACCTGTAATTGTCTTATACCAAAGTACAAGTATAACCCTACGGATTCCAATCCTAAACATAACAATACACAATAATCATACTACTGTATTTGACACATAATCAACGCAATACAATAATAACATACATCTAAACAATATATATCTAAAACAAAGTGAGGTTACTCACCTGGTTAGTTAGTGAAGACTAACTATGATTCCGACCTCAAACTCTTTACCGCTTCCCAATCCATCACTTGTCCAGACCTATTTGGACAATATATCAATTTCATTAGAACTTGTCTCAACTCACCACTATATAAACCACAGTGATCATTTATATGATCAACGACTAAACCTGGTAACCACTGGTTATCAAACTAATCAAGTTTTCAATTATAATCACCTAACGACTAATCCCCATACTACTTTAGCCCAGTCGAAAAATCTTGGAAAACTAGTACTTGGCTAAGGGATCTCCACCCCTCTAGACATTAGTAAGAATTTGACTAATGGGTTATTAATCACGACTATATTAATGATAGGTGATTGTTAAATAAAATATTAATCACGGCTATCTTAAAGATAGGTGATTGCTAAATAAAGTATTAATCACGACTATCTTAATGATAGGTGATTGTTTAAAATATTAATCACGACTATCTTAAAAATAGGTGATTGCTAAATAAAGTATTAGTAACGACTATCCTAATGACAATTGATTTTTTAAAGTATTAATCACGAGTATCTTAAGGGAAAAGCCTAAATGATAAGTGATTGTATTAGGAAAATATAAATCACTACCATCAGTTATGAACTCTAGATAGTAAATTTACTCCCTGTAGAACTAAATTATAAGAATGATTAATAATAATTAAAAATATACTCTCGATATTCTTCCAATAGTGTTTTCGCGTCAAGCACTCCTAGTTGAATTTCGGGGACGAAATTCCTTAAAGGGGGGGGGGGGAGGGGAATGTAACAATTGCGACTTTTGGCACCGATTGTTGTTTACAAAAAGTGACAAACACTGAGTATTGTAACGCTTGATTTCCCGGTATGATTCTAATTCCGAGTTATTTATGTTCTCTTTGGGACACGGCGTGTCGATATGTATTTGTCCGTGGAGTTTAATGAACCAACAGGGCATGTTGAGGTGCCTCAACACGGCGTGTTGGCAGCTGGGAAGGAAACCCTAATTTTTAGGGTGTTGCACCTTATTTAAAGGCCTTATGTCCCCTTGACCGGCCTCCATACCAGCCTCTTTTGTTACCTAAAACCCTAAATCGAGTATTGAGCTTTCTTGGTGGTGTTCTTGAAGTTTTGAGTGAATTATTATGGATTTCGTGTGCATTAGAAGGAGCCTTGGAGTTTGAAGGTGCCTAGCTTGGAAGGAAGGCCATAGATCTAGAATCTCACCACTTGTTGCAGTCTCCTTGAGGTATCAAGTTTATACCTTGCTTTGTTGTTGATTAGATCTTCTCTTATGGAGTTTTGCTATGATTTTTGGCTCATTGTTGGGTTGTCTAAGGAGTTAAGTTGTTTCATGGGTTGTCCTGTTAGACCTGAGCATTTTGTGACCTCCTTTGGCTTAAAGGTGCAAGATTTATAAGAATCTAGGTCTCATGCATGCATTAAGTCCTTTATTAAGCCCTTCTTGAGCTTTAGAGCTTCTCTTTGGCATGCATGAACGTAAAGTTGGCAACTTTACGTGGTCTTCCAGCTCTAGGGTGTCAGATCTGCATTTTGGGGCTATGTCTTTGAAAGTGCTTAATGGTTAATCCCTCACTCTATTAAGCTTATGGTTTGGGTTTTGGACCCATTTGGTGGTCCGTAGGGGTAAAGTTGGAAACTTTACCCTTCTAGATATCATTTTGGTTGAGATCTGAGCTTTGGAGCTCTTAGATTCATTGAAGACAACTTAATGTATTAAGTTGTTGGAATTCAGTCGAACACGGCATGTTGGATTGGTTTTTCCCGATGTTGTTTATGATGGAGAAACATGGCGTGTTGAAGGACAACACGGCATGTTGGGTCAACACGGACTGTTGACCTTGAGTTTTGACCTTTTCCTTTGACCCAGTATGACCTAAGGGGTAGTTGAGGTAATCTGAGGTGTATCTAAGTATTGGTCATTGTTTGTTGTTAGGTAGTGGGTAGAGCTGATATTCGGAGACGGGACCTATTCAGCTATCGTTCGGATTTTGAGGTGAGTTTCCTTACTGGGTTTAGTGGGTCTAAGGCACCAATGTCGGACCTTATTGATCATGTTAGGATGCTAGGAGTCTGTGTGACCCTTGCATGTGTTATGTGCTGCTATGTGTGCCGGGCGGGGCTCGAAGCCAGGCGAGGCCTAAGGACTAGAATATATGATATTGTTATGATCTCTATATGTGTTAGCATGATTATGTGATATTGATTGTATGTGTATAGCGGGCAAGGCCCAGTGACAGGCGAGGCCTGAGAATAACAGATTTGTATACCGAGCGATGCTCGATGTCGGGCGGGGGCCCAGTATGTGATTTATTATGTTTGGTATGGGGTATTTTAGGGGTATCACTAACCTTTATGCTTACAATTTTCAGTTTATGTTTCTGGTACTTCTGGTTGCAAGGGGAAGAGCTCGGGTTGACTGCATCGCACACACCATTGGGATTCCGCTTATGATACTTTACTCTGATTTTATGACATTTGATACATTGGTTTTGTTGAGATGTATGGATGATATTTGGAAATATTATTCTACCTATTTAAAAAAAATGAAATTTTTGGGACCATATTTTGGGATGTTATAAGTTGATATCAGAGCCTTGGTTTGAGGGATTCGGGCACACTCTCAGGTGTTTCTGAACTCAAATTGAGGATTTGGTAGAATTTTTAAAAGAAACGTTTTATGAAAAGGATTTCTAAAAAGAGATAAAGGGTGTGGTGCATGCAATCGACCGAGCTCAAGTAAGTTTTCCCAAAATACCCATATATGTTATTTGATATGGTTGAATCTGTGAATTACATGCTAGTTAGGGCTTAGGATCTGCTCAGTTTTTCATAATAGAATGCTAGGAGAGATGACCTTGTATGCCTATTGTATGAGCTCTTAGACTTGCATGCTAGTGCTGATCAGTCGGTGATAGGATGGCCAGATTAGGTTATGCTTGATTCTGATACTTGATGCTCAAATGTTGCTTGCTTTGTGCTTTTAGGAGTTCTAACTAGCTTCATCTAACTAATAAACGAATATGCTAAGTTACATATCATGGGAACTAAATAATTTTAGAAGGTTAGGTTTTAACTCTATTGTGCAGCTCTTGTTTGAGTCCAACCGTTGTAGTGTGAGACCTCTCATTCGAAGAATTATCTAGTTGAGTATTTGAGATATTGAAACTGATTTGGCATGTTTGGTTATTTAGGGAAGCCTTTTTAGGGTTAATCGTTTTAATGATTCCCTATAGTGCCTTTACAGTAGATGTTCTTCATCGAGCTCTTTTACGACATTGGTTTTATATTAAGGCATTGGTTTTATATTTATGGTAAATATTTTATGTTCCCTATAAATAATCATTAGGTTAGTTTTTGGAAAACAAGCTTTTTCCAGATTAGGGTTTTTATTGAACGTTCATATCATAATCAATATACACAAAAACCTTTATCGGATTACTTGCATATTATGGTGATTGATTCTTGATTGTTCTTGATATTCCGCATTCTTCATCTCGGATTTATTCCCAACAAGTGGTATCAGAGCGGGTTCTTGTAGATCTCAACGATTATTGCAAAAATCGATCTTGTTTATGGCGATATTTTATCATGAATCTTACCTTGTTCTTCAAGTTTTGTAAGTTTTCTGAAAAGAAAAAGTCAAATACCTCGTATTATTGCGAAATCTTGTTCAGGTCTGTTATCTTCTACCCATTCTATCATATGATTTGTTCTTAATTCGTGTTTTGGAAGAAAAAGGAGAAGAATTTCGTGATTTGTCAAAGTATTTGTGTTCAGATCTACTTTATCTCTCTAAAAACCATCTCATATCCATTTTCTCTCTCTAGAATTCTTATCACATCCACTTTCTCTCTCTTCAATTTTTCTTTCTTGTTGAATATTTAATGGCGGATTATATGGTGTTAAAAGACAGTAAAAGATTAGGATTAAAACTTACAGATCCAAAGTTTCGACTTAAAGAAGGATATTTGTTTTGGGATGTTCCTGAGCAATCTAAGTTGAAGAATGTCATTGAGATATATAATCTCTATATTGATGAGAAGATTGATGATCTTACATGAATTTCTTGTGGTGGATTGGAAAATAATTTTTTAGATGAAGATAAAGATTTGTTAAAGCAATTTTCCGTTATCAAAGAATATTTACTTCTGAAGAAAATACAACAGAAGTTAGAGAAAGAAAGAAAAGAAAAAGATGTTATTGGTGTTCTTGGAGAAGTTCATGATGTTCTTCAAGTTTCTGAAGAAAAAGTGACTCCAAATGTTCTTGTTGAGGGGGAGTCAAGTGTTTCAAGTTTTTCAGAAGCTTCACAATCCGAATCTAGTAGTTCTGAAGAACTTGAAACACTTGACTTCCCCTCAACAAGAACATCTGGAGTCACTTTTTCTTCAGAAACTTGAAGAACATCATGAACTTCTCCAAGAAAATCTAAATGCAAAAATTTAGAAATCGTGAAAGTGAAGGTGTTTTGTTCTATTGGAACAACAACAAATGATTCTTTGTGTTATGATGATGTTTTTGAAGGAAAGGTTCCCTACAAAAAACCAATAATTCAAGATGTTCATATTTACCAAACTCCTAAGGATTGTGTTCAAAAGTCTTCAAATGCTCAGATTCAGAAAGGAGAAGAGGTTGTTCAGATCCAAAATTCGTTTCTGAAGCCTAGAAATCAGAAAAGGAAGAAGAATAAGAAGAACAAGAGTAAAATGAAGAAGGTTTAGATGTCCAAGGTATAAGTACCTAATGCATGTGAAAAGTTTCAGAAAGCTGAAGTTAAGAATGTTCAAAGGAAATTCCATTCACATTTTTCTTCAGATGAATATGTTAAAAGTTGGAGAAAAGAGAAAAGGGCTTTTGGTTGGTTTAATGAATTTTTTGGAAATTTTTGTTTTCCAACTAAAAAGCGGGTATTATTTTCAGAAGATGATCGATTCTCTTCAAATAAATGGGTGTGCAAGAAACCAACTTCAATATTGAATCTTAAATGGGCACCAAAAGTGTCATAAGAGTTTTGACCTTTATTAAAAAAAAAACGAAAATAGGGACCAAATCTGGTGAAAAATCAGTCAAAGATATGAAATTGTGTTGAAGAAATCAATTTTTATTGATTTTTAATTGTTGGAAATGAGAAAAAGCTGAAAAATGTGAAAAAGTGGATGAAAAGTGACATTTTCTGCAAAAAGAAGGCTGCCATCTGACACATTTCAGCAAAGGGGGTGCAAGTTGTCAGATCACTTCAATCAGGAGGGTCAGATTCAGAAATTATGGAAAAATAGGGGTTAGATTCGGAATTATTCCCAAAATGTTGTCACTTTCGGAATTTGGGTAAAAAAATGCGAATTCATTAAAACATTAAGGGTCAAATTCGGAATTACAATAAAAAATGAAGTTTGATCGGTATATTGGGCTGAATATGTTACTTCACTGATTCTCAGGGCACTATATACGTAACTTTGGTGTAATTGTCTCCAAACGTTCTGATATTCTCCCGTCCATGATTTTCAATCGAAATCGGAAGCATCAAAATCGGAGTTCTATGCTCAGATGGAATCAGATTCGCAACTACAACACAAGATGCGAAAGTCAAAATCGGACTCAAAAATCTACAATCAACGAAGGTTCGCAATATGGAAATCGGGAATTAACTCTAAAACGGAACATAAGAAATTGGAGTTGAAGTTCACTGACAACGAAGGTTCGCAATCGGCAGTCGATCTTCGTCGTTTTCCGTCTATAACATAGATTGGAATTAAAACATTCGCATACGAATACAGAAACCGGATTCGCAGTGTAACACAAATTGGAATATACCTTTCGTCTCCGAATACCTCCGAACGTTCGGAGGCATTCGTAGTTTACTGTTCATCTACGAACATTCGGAAGGAATCGTATTCGCATCTTATTGCATCATTCATGGAGTTCGGCATTCGGAGTTCTAGGCTCGTAGGTTGCATCAATTCGTAATCGGAAGTCATCTGCTCGGGGTTTACTGGAATCGGAAGTAAAAAAAAAAAACTTGAATTGGAAGTCGCATTCTTTCGTTGTTAACTGGTCTCGGAATTTAATGATGATTCGAAATTGACGATTGGAACGAATGAATCTGTCTCGACATTAGAGGCCTGCGTTTGAAAATTCGATTTTGACTTTTGAAGGTCAACGTAGCGTGTTCATCATATTAAACGAAGAAGATGACTCCATTTACAATTTCAGTCCTCGGAGGTTACACAGCTTAGCAGAATTAACCCTATATTCTAAATTATTTCAATCTTTTGGTATTTTACCATTTTTACACCTTTCTTTTCAAAATATTTTCATTTCTAATCCTTTTCTTTGGTCTTATTCTTTTCAAACCCTTCTAAATAATTGCTTCTTATTCCATTCTTTTTGTCTAATATTTAAAAATCGAAAAATACAAAATTAATTTTTGTTATTTTTTGGTTTTAATTTTTGAGAATTGGGGATACTAAAAGGATTTATTTCATCTAATCTGATGGGTTTTGAAGATTGTTGGTGATTCTTTTTAACTTTCTGGATTCTCTTAATGATATTTTTGTTGAAGATTCAAGGGGGAGTGATGATTTTTCAAGGGGGAGTTCACATTTGGAAGATAATTTTTTGTTTCTCTCGCTTTGAAGACCCCAAGTGCCGACGAGTCTCACAATTTAGGGGGAGAAATGCTAAGAAGATCGTAAATCGTGATCTTCATCAGTTTCAACATCTAGGGGGATATTGTTGAGTATTTGAGGTATTGAAACTGATTTGGCATGTTTGGTTATTTAGAGAAGTCTTTTTAGGGTTAATCGTTTTAATGATTCCCTACAGTGTCTTTACAGTAGAAGTTCTTCATCGAGCTCTTCTAAGGCATTTGTTTTATATTAAGGCATTGGTTTTATATTTATGGTAATGTTTTATGTTCCCTATAAATAATCATTAGGTTAGTTTTTGGAAAACAAGCTTTTTCCATATTAGGGTTTTTATTGTACGTTCATATCATAATCAATATACACAAAAACCTTTATCAGATTACTTGCATATTATGGTGATTGATTCTTGATTGTTCTTGATATTCCGCATTCGTCATCTTAGATTTATTCCCAAAATGCCAAAAAGATCGTAAATCGTGATCTTCATCAGGTTCAACATCTAGGGAGAGATTATTGAGTATTTTAGATACTGAAACTAATTTGGCATGTTTGGTTATTTAGGGATGCCTTTTTAGGGTTAATCGTTTTAATGATTCCCTACATTGCCTTTACAGTAGATGTTCTTCATCGAGCTCTTCTACGACATTGGTTTTATATTATGGCATTGGTTTCATATTTATGGTAAATATTTTATGTTCCCTATAAATAATCATTAGGTTAGTTTTTGGAAAACAAGCTTTTTCCAGATTAGGGTTTTTATTGTACGTTCATATCATAATCAATATACACAAAAACCTTTATCAGATTACTTGCATATTATGGTGATTGATTCTTGATTGTTCTTGATATTACACATTTGTCATCTCGGATTTATTCCCAACACTAGTTTTAGTGAAATGTGATAGTATTCGTGAGTTAGTTAGAAGGAGATAGCAGGAATTCCTTCTGCAGCTGATGGCGGAGAGTGGTGTGGAGTTGCCCTAGGAAAACCTAGGAGAAGATCTAGTGCTGGAAGCCTTATCTGTGAGGGATGGATAGATGGATTTGGAGTGACCTGGTAGAGTCAAAGAAATTCTTGAGGAAAGTACGGATGAATGTGGAAGGTATTATGGGCCTGTACTACTGGAAGCAGAGGATCCGTACTCGATTCAAGGAGGTTTGCAACAAAATCATGAAGCTTGTAGGGTTGTGATGCCCCGATATATTTCGATGCATAATCTGATAGTTTTTGTGGTTTATTTTTAGTATGGTGGTATTGTGAGGTAGTCCAGTCGGCAGTTCTGGTACCGGGGAGGCTTCAGGCATAGGATCCGGAGCCGGGCAGCTCGATGAGTAGACTAGGGAGTTTCTCTCGTCAGAGATTACTCGTTGCATTCTCAATCAGACTCCTGTGATCTTCGACTCGGTCAAGGAGGGTATTCTAGAGGTTTTGGAGGAGCGTCTGAGCTCGTTCCGTACTGAGATGATGGTTATAGCTGGAGCTTGATGTTTTACATTCACGGAGTTTCAGGTTTGTGGAGCTCCAGACTATCATGGGGAGAAGGATCTCATTGCGAGCATGCGTTGGTTAGCAGATGTTGCTAACGCCTTCCGCACCAGTCGTTGTCCCGAGGGGGACAAGGTCAGACTAGCATCCTGCCTTTTGAAGGACATGGTGTTGGATAAGGTGTCTAAGTCCATAACTATTTCTGGTATGTACTTGACCCGACCCGGCATGGTCCATTTGGGTTGCATGGCACCATGCAATTGGATAAACTAAAATGAGAGAAATAACACTTATGGTTTATTAATATATTATAAGTTCTAATATATTAATAATATTATTTAATTAGTTTGATCAAGAATTAATTTAGAATTAATTAAGTGATCAAAAGATAACTAATTAAATATATAGGTAGATTATGTAAATCTTCCATATCTTATATAGTGGGCTAAGAGGCTCCATGGATTATCAAGTTGGGTTCCACCCATAGGATGCTCCATGGATTCTCCATGGGAGTTACAAACCCATGGGTCATGGAAATGAAGAGTCATGACACATTAGGGTTTACATGGTGTAACCCTAGATGTGTCAACAATATATAAGAAACCCATTCTCCACCAAAATTGGCTACACATAAGAAACAAGAGGGCTAGAGCCGATTTTGCAAGTGTAAGATTCTCTCAAAGTTTACTCCTTTGCATTTGGTGTTGTGTGAAGCATTTGAGGCATCACACTTGGGGTGCTAGGCTCACAAGGTTTCAAGGATCATAATCAACAACAAGGTAAGTTATTCTATCTTTCATTCAAGTTAAAAATGTTCTCCATGTATGCTAGATAGGAATATAACCTTGGAATTCAACTTTGCATGATTATTAGACAAACATAGATCCAAGGTTATTAGGGTTGCATGTACACTTAGGAAGTGTTAGAATGCTCAAAACCCATCAGTGGTATCAGAGCCTAGGTTTGTTTGTTGTTTTTTTTCTGTGTGCAAACAGCTTGAAAAAAAAATCGTTAAATTACAAGTTTTTTTTTAAGTGTAATTTTTGATTCTTGAAAGTGTTCATATTCATGTTCTTGAACTTATGAAGATTAGATGATCATAGGAATTGTTTGTAACCTTCATGGTAGTTTAATTCATGATCATAATGTGTTTTAATGGAGTCCATAACTTGTCCTCAAGTTATGGAAAACCAAAAGTCTCACTTTTATTAAAGCCATTAAAAGAACACAAGAGTTATAAAAATGAAGAGTCTTCATTTTTATTACTCAATTAATTCATAAGTTATAAGAAATGAAAAGTTTTGGAAGTTTACAAAACTTGCCTTCAAGTTTTGGAACATGTAAAGTCTTGATTAAAACTTTAGTTCCAACCCTTAGAATTTTAAAAGTTAAAATTCAACCCTTATACTTTATAATATTATAAGTTACTAATATATATATATGTATAACAACAAGTCGTCTTACCGCTAGTACGCCTCATTCACGAAGCCGGTCTATAAGGGGGGTATAAGGTTGTTGCCTATAAAATGGCAACTTAATGGGTGTCCACTCTCACCCACCGCTTCCTTGATCGGTGGAGGGTCGTTAGCCGAACGGGTAAGACAAGGACTTATAAATTCTCATTAAAAGTATGATGAATATTATAAAGTAACTAAATGCTTTTATTAAATTCCTAATCTTAGTTACTTTAGGAAAATGTGAATAAGGTGCTAATCCATGAAATTACACTTTACACTTTGTTTAAGTCGTTGGTGGAGCGTGTGTGGTTAACCGGCACACTAACTTGGACTTAACAAGGTAGGTAAAGGGTGACTTAAGGTTTACCATAGCATCGGTGGAGCGTGTGTGGTTTACCGGCACATCGATTGAGTGATTAACCTTGAGGGTACCAAGTGATTTGCATGGTTACTTCACACCTCGTTTTGTGATCCTCGGTATCCCAGTCACAAAACTTGGAGGGCACACTCGAGATTGAAACATGCCTTTGAAAAGTTCATTGAATCTCAAAAGAATCTAGGAATTTCTAAGAACCAATTAAAAACCTAATATTTATATTTCGTTTTTCATGGTGGAAATTGATGAATCGTCATTCACCTACCTTTCAAATATGTTATAGCTTGGATTACGGCATACCTCTTCTAAGTTATAATATATTGTGATTGGATCCTAGCCTTAATATTACATTTGGGTGTTTTATTAAGGACTCTCTTAATATCTAAACTAATCTTGTTCTCTTCTTTCAGATGTCTTCAAACAATGATGCTTCTGGCTCTAATCCTAATGGCTCCTTTACCCTTATGAACTTGTGTGGGAAAGTCACTTTTGATGGATCCAACTTCAATGAATGGATCAGAAACATCAGGATGATTACCCGCTACGAGGACAAAGAATATGTCCTTGACAAGGAGCTTAAGGAGATTGATGAGACCACTGCAACTCCCCAGGAGATCGCTGACTTCCGGGCACATGAAAGGGATGCTACAAAAGTGGCATGCATCATGTTGGCCACCATGACATCGGAACTCCAAAAGTCCTATGAGGACTTCTACCCTTTTGAAATGCACCAAGATCTGATGGAAAGATACCATCAAAGTGCACGACAAGAGAGGTATGAAATCATATGCTCTATCATAACAACCATGATGAAGGACGGGGAATCCGTCACGAGCCACATGCAGAAAATGCAAAGGTATGTGGATCGGTTGCTGAAGCTTAATGTGAACTTCCCTGAGGAGCTTGCAATAGATATCATTTTGCACTCCTTACCATCGTGCTATGATCAATTCCGCATGACATATCACATGAATAAGGAAGAGGTCACACTCAGCAAACTTCAGGGACTCCTCAAGACCGCAGAAACAGGTCTTAAGGGTAAGTCGGTTGTTAACACTCCTACTCCAAACTCCGCCCCGGTTTTGGCAATCGGGAAAGGTAGAGGGAAGAAGAGAAAGAGCTCTTCGAAGGGTACCAAGGCTAGGACCCTTGATGACTCTTCTTCAAGTGGAACCAAGAAAGGTTTTGCCACTCCTTCTTCTGACCCTAAAGAGGATGAATGCTTCTATTGCCATGAAAAGTCACATTGGAAGCGGAACTGCCCAAAGTACCAGCAAGATGTGAAGGATGGGAAAGTTAAACCCAACCATGCAGGTATTTACACTATCTTATCTAATAACTCACCCCATTCTAACTTTTGGGTCCTTGATACCGGTTGTGGTATTCATATCTGTTCTGATTTGCAGGGACTAAGAAGAAGTGAGAATGTGGAGCATGGAAGAATAAACTTAATCATGGGGAATAGGAAAGCTTTACCTGTCACCAAGATTGGAGTTTATACTTTATCGCTAAGTAGTGGGTTTAGTTTAGATTTGAATAAATGTTGTTATTCGCCAAAAATGGCAAGAAATATTATTTCCTTTCATGCATTGTAGAAACAAGGTTTCACCTTTTCATTTGATAATGAAGTTGGTTCGATTAATGCTTTCTTTAATAATGTTCTTTATTTTAAAGCATTACCTTGTGATGGTGTGTATGAAACTGTATCTGTGGTTGATAACTCAGGAAATAATGTATTGTGTATTGATTATGTTAATGATAATAACTTGGATAAAGCATCATTATGGCATTGTCGTCTTGGACATATAAGCAAGAAACGCATAGGCCAACTCCAAAAGGATGGAGTATTGGAGTCATTTGACCTAAAGTCAGATGATAGTTGCGAATCATGCTTACTTGGAAAAGTGACAAAGTCACCCTTCACAGGTTCTTGTGAGAGGGGTGAAGGTTTGTTGGATCTTATACACACGGATGTGTGTGGGCCCTTCAAACATGCCACAAGGGATGCTAATCGTTATTATTTGACTTTTACTCATGATTACAGTAGATATGGATATGTCTACTTAATCAAGCATAAGTCAGAGACTTTTGAGAGGTTTAAAGAGTTTAAACAGGAAGTCGAGAATCAATTGGGCAGGAACATTAAGATGCTTCGATCCGATCGAGGTGGTGAGTATCTTAGTTCAGAGTTCCTCGACTATCTTAGGGAATGTGAGATCATCTCACAATTGACACCTCCCAGGACACCGCAGTTGAATGGTGTAGCTGAGAGGCGTAATCGAACCTTGTTGGATATGGTTCGTTCCATGATGAGTCGAGCTTCGCTACCAATCTCATTTTGGGGGTATGTCTTAGAGACTGCCGCCCATATCCTTAATCTAGTTCCCACAAAGAAAGTTGCCAAAACTCCTCATGAGATGTGGACTGGTAAAGTACCCAAACTAGACCACATTAAGATTTGGGGTTGTGAGGCTTTCGTGAGACGCGAGACTCATGATAAGCTCGAACCTCGAAGTGAGAGGTGTATTTTCATCGGCTACCCACAGAAATCCTTTGGTTACCTCTTCTACAGACCTAGTGAGAATGTGGTCTTTGTAGCTAGGAGGGCTTTCTTTCAAGAGAGAGAGTTCATAAGCCAAGGAGACAGTGGGAGGCAAGTTGACCTTGAAGAAATTCAAGAGTCAAGTGGTGAAGGAACTTCAAACCCTAGCACTCAACTTGAGGAGGAAACTTCTGTTGAGCCAATTGACAAGTCTGTACCTCTGAGGCGTTCCACAAGGGTTAGGAATGCACCTGAGCATTACTATGGATTCCATATTACTGCAGAAGGTGATACACTTATCAGTGATGAGACACTGATAGGTCCGGATGAACCTAACAGTTACGCGGAAGCCATGGCATGCCCTGAGTCAGCCAAGTGGAAAGAGGCAATGGACAGCAAGATACAGTCCATGTATGACAATCAAGTTTGGAACTTGGTTGAGAATGTACCAGGTCGTAAGACTGTAGGGTGCAAATGGATCTTCAAGAAGAAGACCGACATGGATGGTAATGTACACACTTATAAGGCACGACTGTTTGCAAAGGGTTTCTCATAAACTCCGGGAGTTGATTATGATGAGACCTTTTCTCCAGTGGCCAAGATTAAGTCTATTAGGGTTCTGTTAGCCATAGCCGCATTTCATGACTATGAAATATGGCAAATGGATGTCAAAACCGCTTTCCTTAATGGAAAGTTGGCTGAGGATGTTTACATGAGTCAGCCAGAGGGTTTTGTCAACACAGAGTACCCTAACAGAGTGTGTAAGCTTGAGAAATCCATTTATGGGTTAAAGCAAGTACCTCGCAGATGGAATCTTTGCTTTGATGAGAAAGTCAAAGAATTTGGCTTTTCTAGGAGTGAAGATGAATCTTGAGTATATGTCAAGGCTAGTAGGAGTATAGTTAGCTTTTTGGTATTGTATGTGGATGGCATACTACTCATAGGAAATGACATCCCAACTCTGTAGGAAGTTAAGTCCTGGCTTGGGAAGTGTTTCTCTATGAAGGACCTAGGAGAAGCTGCCTATATTCTAGGGATAAGGATCTTGAGAGACCGGAGTAAAAGACTAATTGGACTTAGTCAGAGTACCTACTTGGATAAGGTGCTGAAGAGATTCGACATGCAGGACTCCAAGAAAGGAGAGTTACCTATCCAGAGTAATGCCAGATTGAGTAAGACACAAAGCCCTAGTACTGAGGCTGAGATAGCAGAAATGAGTCGAATACCTTATGCTTCGGCTGTAGGATCGATCATGTATGCTATGACGTGTACTCGACCTGATGTAGCCTTTGCTTTGAGCATGGTTAGCAGGTATCAGGGGAACCCTGGCAAGGCACACTGGACTGCGGTAAAGAATATCCTCAAGTACCTACGGAGGACTAAGGACTGGGTCCTTACCCTCGGTGGGAGTGAAGACTTGAGAGTTGTAGGGTATAGTGATGCTAGCTTTCAGACTGATAGGGATAATTTACGCTCTCAGTCAGGCTGGGTCTTTACCTTAAATGGAGGAGCAATTTCTTGGAAGAGTTCCAAGCAAGAGACAGTGGCTGATTCAACTTGCGAATCAGAGTATATAGCAGCTAGCGAGGCAGCAAAGGAGGCGATATGGCTGAAGAACTTCATTGGAGACCTTGGAGTTGTACCAGCTATGAAAGAGTCAATGGAAATTTTCTGTGATAGTGAAAGTGCAGTTGCCTTAGCCAAGGAACCAAGGGATCATGGGAGATCCAGACACATCGACAGAAAATACCATTTCATCAGACATCGAATAGAAGAAGGACTCCTCGTGGAAAAGAGGGTATCATCGGATGAGAATCCAGCAGATCCCCTCACGAAAGGACTGACTCGGGTTAAGCATCTCCAGCATGCTCGGAGCATAGGGCTGAAGGATGATATTAGATTTAGTAGTTAGATAACCTTGAAATTTGTAAAGTGTAATTGACATTAGATGATGAATAAAAGGTGTTTTATTTATGAGTAAAGTGTTGCTATCTCTTGTCGATCGTTTACTATATTTCTTTTGCATGTTTTGACTTCCGGAATAATTATGTTTGGTATATCATATTATTCGAACCTCCACAGTCGGTCATATGTCGGAAGTAGGTATGAATCAAGACTGTCATGATTGGTTGCAGAGGTCTAAGTTGTTGGGCATGACTACAACACTCATGAGTGCTCATAAGTTCTGAGCATTGGACTCAACCCACGCTCACTGGAATCACTTCATGGAATTTATCTCGAGTGATCGTGAGACGGTAATATCATATAAGTCTTCAAACATAGAGATATGATTTGTTACTTATGAGTTGGTTATGCATTGATTGTACGTTAACGCATTGGTAACTCGATGTTATAAAACGTGCTTTTGTGTATAATTCAATGAGTGGTAGAACAAACATATGAGTCGAAGTTTATCTGTTCCTTCTTGGATTAGAAGTTGATATCTGGGCCCCTCGATGATTTTGTTTTGACCTATGTACCGGGCCCGGTTAGAACTAAGTTGATGTGTTCAATTAAGTTCTTTGTCAAACAAATCGGAAATCGGGAAACAAACTGCTGGACAATAAGTAAGACATTGTTCCATGTATTTGTCCGGCTGATATCTAGAACAAAGGATTATATGATCACTTATCTTAAATGGCGTATCATCATCTTCTCAGTTCCGAGAGACCTTGAAAGAGCTACGATTGCCGATCGGTTCCTGAAGTATTGCAATTATAGTTATTAGACTTATCCAAGTGGGAGACTGTTGAATGTGGAAATTATAGTTATTAGACTTATCCAAGTGGGAGTGACCTGGTAGAGTCAAAGAAATTCTTGAGGAAAGTACGGATGAATGTGGAAGGTATTATGGGCCTGTACTACTGGAAGCAGAGGATCCGTACTCTATTCAAAGAGGTTTGCAACAAAATCATGAAGCTTGTAGGGTTGTGATGCCCCGATATATTTCGATGCATAATCTGATAGTTTTTGTGGTTTATTTTTAGTATGGTGGTATTGCGAGGTAGTCCAGTCGGCAGTTCTGGTACCGGGGAGGCTTCAGGCATAGGATCCGGAGCCGGGCAGCTCGATGAGTAGACTAGGGAGTTTCTCTCATCAGAGATTACTCGTTGCATTCTCAATCAGACTCCTGTGATCTTCGACTCGGTCAAGGAGGGTATTCTAGAGGTTTTGGAGGAGCGTCTGAGCTCGTTCCGTACTGAGATGATGGTTATAGCTGGAGCTTGATGTTTTACATTCACGGAGTTTCAGGTTTGTGGAGCTCCAGATTATCATGGGGAGAAGGATCTCATTGCGAGCATGCGTTGGTTAGCAGATGTTGCTAACGCCTTCCGCATCAGTCGTTGTCCCGAGGGGGACAAGGTCAGACTAGCATCCTGCCTTTTGAAGGACAGGGTCTTGGATAAGGTGTCTAAGTCCATAACTATTTCTGGTATGTACTTGACCCGACCCGGCATGGTCCATTTGGGTTGCATGGCACCATGAAATTGGATAAACTAAAATGAGAGAAATAACACTTATGGTTTATTAATATATTATAAGTTCTAATATATTAATAATATTATTTAATTAGTTTGATCAAGAATTAATTTAGAATTAATTAAGTGATCAAAAGATAACTAATTAAATATATAGGTAGATTATGTAAATCTTCCATATCTTATATAGTGGGCTAAGAGGCTCCATGGATTATCAAGTTGGGTTCCACCCATAGGATGCTCCATGGATTCTCCATGGGAGTTACAAACCCATGGGTCATGGAAATGAAGAGTCATGACACATTAGGGTTTACATGGTGTAACCCTAGATGTGTCAACAATATATAAGAAACCCATTCTCCACCAAAATTGGCTACACATAAGAAACAAGAGGGCTAGAGCCAATTTTGCAAGTGTAAGATTCTCTTAAAGTTTACTCCTTTGCATTTGGTGTTGTGTGAAGCATTTGAGGCATCACACTTGGGGTGCTAGGCTCACAAGGTTTCAAGGATCATAATCAACAACAAGGTAAGTTATTCTATCTTTCATTCAAGTTAAAAATGTTCCCCATGTATGCTAGATAGGAATATAACCTTGGAATTCAACTTTGCATGATTATTAGACAAACATAGATCCAAGGTTATTAGGGTTGCATGTACACTTAGGAAGTGTTAGAATGCTCAAAACCCATCATAGGGCACAAGACTGGTGGGAGGAGGTGGGTAATGTTGTGGGAGATGATGAGGTTGATGGGATGACTTGTGATGGTTTTTCGACCAGGTTCTGAGCGGAGTTCACACTGATTATTGAGGTGCAGTAGTTAGTGCGGGTTCGGACCCCAAGTGGGGGAGAGTTGGTGATTCAGGGTGAGAGACCGCAGTATGGGCTGGTTATGTATTCTTCAGCGAGGGCCAGGCATTATCTTCATTAGGGTTGCTCGGGTTTTGTCGCCTATGTCATGGATACTCGGGATAAGGGTAAGGCGACCATGGATGATGTACTGATTGTGCGAGAGTATCCTGATGTGTTTTCGGAGGATTTGCCTGCGGTACCTCCGGAGAGGCAGGTGGAGTTTAGGATTGACCTGGTTCCGGGTGTGGCTCCGATAGCCAAAGCACCGTATCGGTTGGCTCCTCCCGAGATGCAGGAGTTGTCTATACAGCTAGAGGAGCTGTTAGACAAAGGATTTATCAGGCCGAGCAGTTCTCCTTGGGGAGCGCCAATTTTGTTTGTGAAGAAGAAGTACGGATCTCATCGCATGTGTATTGACTACCTAGAGTTGAATAAGGTAACAGTAAAGAACCGTTATCCCCTCCTGAGGATTGATGATCTTTTCGACCAGCTTCAGGGTGCATCTGGGTTCTCCAAGATTGATTTGAGATCGGTTTATCATCAGATGAGGGTTAGGGAAGAGGATGTGCACAAGACAACTTTTTGGACTCGATATGGTCATTATGAGTTCGTGGTGATGCCATTTGGGCTCACCAATGCTCCTGCCGTGTTCATGGATCTCATGAATTACGTGTGTAGACCGATGCTGGATCGGTCCGTGATAGTCTTTATTGATGGTATCTTGGTATATTCCAAGACTCAGGAGCAGCACGAGGAGCACTTGAGGGAAGTGCTGGAGACATTGAGGAGGGAGAGACTTTTTGCAAAGTTCTCCAAATGTGAGTTCTGGTTACACGAGGTGTAGTTTTCGGGGCACCTTGTCAACCAGAAGGGTATTCTGGTCGATCCGGCCAAGGTTGAGGTCGTGATGCAATGGGAGGTTCCAAGGTCTCCATCTGAGATTCGGAGTTTTCTTAGTCTGGCGGGTTACTATCGTAGATTCATCCAGGATTTCTCCAAGATCGCTGTTCCATTGACCCGACTAACCAAGAAGTTGGTGACATTTCGTTGGGGGCCTGAGTAGCAGGCAGCTTTTGAGACACTTAGACAGTGGTTGTGTGAGGCGCCGATTCTGACCCTGCCCGAGGGTGTTGATGATTTTGTGGTTTACTGTGATGCCTCGATCACGAGTTTAGGGGCAGTGTTGATGCAGCGGGGTCGCGTGATCGCTTACGCTTCGAGGCAGTTGAAGCCTCATGAGGCGAACTACCCGACACATGATTTGGAGCTGGGGGCGTTGTTTTCGTCCTCAAGATTTGGCGGCATTACCTTTATGGGGTTCTTTGTACTATTTACACAAACCACAAGAGCCTGAGGTATTTGATGGATCAGCCAAACCTGACTATGAGGCAGTGTCGTTGGTTGGATGTGGTGAAGGATTATGATTGCGAGATCCTTTACCACCTAGGGAATGCCAATGTAGTGGCCGATGCTCTCAGCCGCAAGGCGGTCACGGCTCTGATCAAATATATATGCTTGAGGATGACAGTGATTACTCCATTGCTGGAGCGGATCCGCGAGGCTCAGGTCGAGGCTATGAAGGAAGAGCATCAGAATAGTGGACGCATTGTAGGTCAGCTGGCTTCCTTAGATTTTGATAGACGTGGATTGTTGACCCTGTATCGGCGGGTCTGGGTTCCTTATTAGTGCATTGTACGTCAGGTTATGATGGAGGAGACCTAGAAGTCGAGGTTCTTCATCCATATCGTGGCGACGAAGATGTATAGGGATCTTCGTCCTGATTATTGGTGGCCCTGCATGAAGCGGGACGTGGCATGGTATGTGGAGCGGTGCTTGACCTGCAGAAAGGTCAAGGCCGAACATCAGCGTCCTCACGGTAAGATGCTGTAACGCCCGTGTTTCTACGATAGGCATTAATGATGATGTAATATTCTAGGTCAACCCTTGTAACTCATTTTGAAGAAATAAAGAGGAATTATGTGCATATTATGTGAATTATGTGTTTTATGCTTAATTATTAGGAATTAATTAATTAAGAATAAAAATAAACATCAAAAATAAATATTAGATAAAGCCGATATCTATTAAGAAAGTTGTAGTGGTCGTGACAAGGATTACGGATATATAAAGAATACCGAAATCCGAGTTATAAC
This sequence comes from Lactuca virosa, assembly GCF_052849685.1. Classification (NCBI taxonomy): domain Eukaryota; kingdom Viridiplantae; phylum Streptophyta; class Magnoliopsida; order Asterales; family Asteraceae; genus Lactuca; species Lactuca virosa. The sequence goes on from NC_136430.1 coordinate 457,731,525, forward strand.
GAAGAAGTTATGACCTGTCGAAGTTCCGCGACAAAACCGGCAAGGCGCCGAATGACGTAAAAAGTGAGTTTTTGATAAACTACTTTTTAGCCTTGGTGATCTAAATGAAAGTCGCAGTGTTCTTTAAACCGAGAGTATGCATAAAAAGAACGTCCAAATCTGACTTCGTATGAGGAAGTTATCATTTTTCTAAGTTTCAGCTTAGTAGTAGACAGCTAAAAACTCGAATTTTAGATCGAGTGATTTTTAGCCGACACAACCTAAACGAGAATCGAAGGTCTCGTCAATAGTAGTACAATGGTAAAAAGACAGACGAAAACGGACGTCGGATGAAGAAGTTATGAATTTTTAACGGATTTAGCTGTTCCGGTCTGTTAAAAATAATAATATAAAAATTAAATTTAAAATTAGACGACGGAGTCTAAACGAAAGTTGTAGAGCATAATTTCACCTACGCGTGCATATAAACAACGTCGAAAACGGAGCTCGTATGCGAAAGTTATGAATTTCGCAATTTTTGGGCACAAAAACCGAAAAATCACTAAAACCGAGGAATTTCGCATGGCCAGGCTTCGGCCACGTCACCCTCGCCCGCGAAGCGCCCTGTGTCCGCCTGCTGATTCGACCGAAACCGAGGTCCAGTTGATTTCCGACGCGTGTCGCAGCCGTGGCAGTTCCGAACCGAGCCACGCAGCGCGTCCGAGCCTCTGACGCGTGCCCCCTTCCCTTCGCATGCGAGGCGCCAGCTGCCTCCCTCCCCTTCGGATTCCAAGCCTTCTCACCCTATATAAGGGAGGTGCGAATCCTCCCGGTAGGGGTGTGCAAAAAAACCGCAAAACCGAAAAGCCGAGCAGAACCGGCCGATCCGAAACCGAAAAAAACCAAAACCGAAAGAAACCGAAGCTTAAAAAAACCGAAACCGAAAAAACCGGATATCAACGGGTCGGTTTTGGTTTGGATACTTAGGTATCCGCGGATAACCGAACCGAACCGTTTGATATATATATATATATATATATATATATATATATATATATATATATATATATTATTCATTTTCATTGAACTTTTTAGCCATATCCCAAACAAAAATCATGATCGGCAATACCAGTTTTACACTTCTACATTATGTTTTCTTTTATTTTTATTTTTATATTTATTATACCAATTATAATGTATGTTATTTGACCTTCATTATGTTTTTATAACTCTTTGGACTTAGTAATTTTTAGAAAGAAATCGTTGAAATGAAGTTTGTAATTTTGATTGTATTTGATTTTTTATATTTAGCGGGTATCCGTGAACCGAACCGTGGTTACCCGCCATTATACGGTTCGGTTCGGGTCGGTTTTTTTGCTAATTCGGTTAGGTTTCGGTTAGTGGACATGAAGTACCCGCCCCGTGGTGACGGTTCACAATTTTATTACTATCCGAACCGAACCGCCCCGTTAACACCCCTACCTCCCGGTTTTGGTTATATTTTTGCACACTTTTTTACTTTAAACTTTATTTCAAGCCACTTTTAAACCCCCAAAGCCCCAGTATCATACCAAACACCCAAAACACGTTCCAATGTGCCCGAAGACCCGGAAAAATTTATCTTTTCGGTTTTGAAGCTCCACCCTCGCATTCATTAAAAAGCTCCCGGTTTCATCGAAAACGATCGTTTTAGGAAACGAAGTGCTGCCCGATTATCGTTAAATCAAGTGAGTGTATAGTCATTTTCATCTTACACATAGATATGAAGTATTTTATATAAAATACGTGCTATGTGAATATATATTGCTTAGTTATTTGAGATGGATGATGAATGAATGATTTATACAGGTTTTTAAATTGTATATGTATTTTTATCTACAAATATGTTGGGTATAACATGGGCAGATAGTTGATGTGTGATGAAATAAAACGATGAGAGGCCTCGATGTTATTGTGATCCAGTCATCTAGCGGAGTATGGATGACGACCACAGACTTTTCTAGATAGTCCTGTGGAACGCTGGCAGGCTCGCAACCTGTAGGTGTTAATGAGTTTGGGTGTTCATTTGTTGTACCCCATCCCCCACATGGTTGCCTTATTTGACATAAATTGCTGGGAAACCCCCAAAGCAGTGTTGTCACCCCGATGAAAATCTTTAGACTAGGTCCCTTGTGATAGTTGTTTTAGGGATGTAAAGTGAGGATAACGGGAATGAGTAATCGGGTTATTGTTGTTTGATGAAAATAATAAATTTATTTATTGTGGGTTGAAAACCCTATATGCTCACCAGGCTCCCAAGCCTGACCCACTCAGTTTTCTTTGTATTACAGGTAGTGGCGCGAGAGCATAAGTTGAACAACTTATCAAAATATTTTGATTATAGGCCTGTAGTGTATATAATTGTTGTAAGGCTTATAATGTGCCGTTTATGCTTTTGGTCTGTATCGGAACATGACATCCCGAGTTTTGTTATATAATGAAAATACATTTCTTAAAGAAATGCTTTGGTAAATCTTATTTTATCATATTTCGTTTGGGAACAAATTCCGCAACTCTTTTAATCAGAGGATTACTTTGAAATTATTTTAAAAGCATAAATTAAACCGGTCTTTTCTGGCCGTGAATTTGGGGATGTCACAGTTGGTATCAGAGCATCATTTTAAGCGAACTAGGAATTTGTAGGATTTCTAGACTTAAACTTAGAATGCTAAGTGATGATCGTGAGATGAGTGTCTACCATATTTTAGACACGAGCACTAGAATATTTTAGGAAAATGCCTAAAATGCTTTTATGTGCTAAATGCTATATGTTTGCCATATATGATATTATTTGTTCGGATCTTTGGTCTGGTGCCGACCGGATCTGGAAACCTTATGTGTGTAGGATTCTAAGCGTATGACTACGATATTAGAACTAGCATATAAACGTTTCGGAGTGATTAGAAGAATCTAAATATCGATTGTGAATAAAGATCTAAATTCACCTTATTCGGTGTATAGATCAAAAATGGCAAGAACACAAAGTGGAGTTGGAAACGCAAACGGAAACAGGAATCAACAGCCGCAACCCCCAGTACTTGAGCAAGTACCTGTTGTAGCAGCTGCACCTGAGCTAATGCCAATGGCTGGAGTACAAGAAATGATGCAGATGATGTTGGATCGCCAAATGGAAGAGACCAGGCGATTACTACAACAGAATAGGGAAGAAACTACGATACATGTTGAACAGCCCGAATTGAATGAAGGGCAAGCAGAAGGAGGGAACTACAGTGGGACTGTTGGTCAAGCCAACCCACCGATAGTTAGACGAAACAACCAGCATGGAGGAGGTGATGGACGTGGATGCAAATACAAAGATTTCATGGCATCCAAACCACCGTGTCTATCTGGAAGCCCGACACCGGTGGAAGTCATGAATTGGATCTCCGAAATGGAGACAATGTTTGAAAGTTGCGAATGCAGCAACAGACAGAAAACCGCTCTCGCGATTCCTCTGTTAAAATATGGAGTACTGAGCTGGTGGAAGCTACTAGCTGATTCGATGCCTAAGGGAGAAGCTAGTAAGATGTCTTGGGAGGATTTTCTGGTACAGCTGAAAATGCAATACTGCTCTGAGCAGGATCTTCTGGAAATCAACAATGAGTTCCAGAATTTGAAGAAGGGAAAGATGAGCGTCACTGAATACGCTGCTAGTTTTACGGAAAAGATGAAGCTTATTCCTTATCTAGTTCCGACTGAACTCTCCAAGGTCAACAAGTTTGCCCACGGATTACCAGCGGACTTTGGTCCGATGGTCAAGCAAGCAACCACTTTGAAAGCCGCCATCTGGGCTGCTAAGAATGTTGAGACCCAGATCAGAGAGAAGGGTCTGGAGAGGGCAGAAGTTGGCGAAAAGAGAAAGTTTGAAGGAACTTCAGGTTCCAACAAGAAAAGCAAATTTTCAAAGTCTAAGAAGTTTGGAGGAAGAGGAGGAGGCGAAGTGAAATGGTGTGAAAAGTGCAAGAAAAAGCACTCTGGGAAATGTAGTGAGGAGGTGACTTGCTACAAATGTGGAAAGACTGGGCATTATGCCAATGAGTGTCCGTCCAACAAGAGGGTATGCTTTGGATGTAACGAGGAAGGGCACGTGTTGAAAGACTGTCCGAATAAGAAGGATGCAGAAAAGCCCAATCTTCCACCAAAGCCGAAGGCGAGAGCCTTTCAGATGAAAACTTGAAGCTGCGAAAGAAGAAGCTGATGTCGCTTCAGGTACCTTTCTCGTAAACGAATTGCCTGCCCAAATTTTGTTTGATTCTGGAGTCAATTACTCCTTTATTTTGCATGAATTTGGTAGAAAACTAGCTTTGCCTGTCGATAGACTAGTTAATGCTTTAATAGTCGAGGTTGCTAGTGGCAAGTTTATACCTGTTAGCGATCGTATGAAAAACATCTTCATTGACTTGAATGGGAATAAGTTCCACGAGGAATTATTGCCTATCGAGTTAAATGGTTTCGACATCGTTCTAGGAATGGATTGGCTTAGCACCAATGATGCCGAAATATTGTGCAGAAAGAAGATAGTAAAAGTAAAGCCGCCAGGGAAAGAGTCATTTATGGTGTATGGGGACAAACGCAGAGTAAATTCTGGAATCATTTCAACAATGAAATCCAGAAAGTGTTTGGCCAAGGGATGTACATCATATCTGGAATTCGTAATAGATGCAAAGAAGGAGAAAAAGGAGGTCCAGAGTATACCAGTGGTGTGTGATTATCCAGAAGTATTTCCCGAAGATCTTCCTGGATTACCGCCTGATAGACAAGTGGAGTTCAGAATAGACTTGGTACCAGGAACGACGCCAATAGCAAAAGCACCGTACCGATTAGCACCAACGGGGATGAAGGAAATGATGACACAACTTCAGGAATTATTGGACAAAGGTTTCATTAGACCTAGTTCGTCACCCTGGGGAGCTCCGGTGTTATTCGTAAAGAAGAAGGACGGGAGTATGAGAATGTGCATAGATTACAGAGAGCTGAATAAGGCAACGATAAAGAATAAATATCCACTGCCGAGGATTGATGACCTGTTCGATCAGCTGCAAGGCTCAAGCTATTTTTCAAAGATCGACCTAAGGTCAAGATATCATCAGCTAAAGGTGAGAGAGCAGGATATCGAGAAGACTACATTCAGAACACGATATGGACACTACGAGTTTTTGGTTATGTCGTTTGGACTAACCAATGCTCCAGCAGCATTCATGGATTTGATGAATAGGGTTTGTAAACCATTCCTCGATAAATCCGTGATACTGTTCATATATGACATTCTGATTTACTCGAAAATCCAAGAGGAGCATGGCAAACACTTGTGAGAAGTGTTAGAAGTCTTAAAGAAGGAGAAGTTGTATGCAAAGTTCTCCAAATGTGATTTTTGGATTCAAGAAGTCCAATTTTTGGGTCATGTGGTTAACCAAGAAGGGATAATGGTTGATCCAGCAAAGATTGAAGCTGTCATGAAGTGGGAGCAACCAAAAAGTCCTACGGAGATCCGTAGCTTTTTAGGATTAACTGGATATTACCGAAGGTTTATCCAAGGCTTTTCTTCGATCGCTACTCCATTAACAACTTTGACCCACAAAGGAGCTATTTATACTTGGAGTGATAAGCACAAAGAAGCATTCGAGTTGCTAAAGAAGAAATTATGTGAAGCACCGATTCTTTCTCTACCCGACGGAGTTGAAGACTTCGCTGTCTATAGCGATGCGTCTGGTGTTGGGTTGGGTTGTGTTTTGACCCAAAGAGAAAAGGTGATAGCGTATGCATCTCGACAGTTGAAAGAGCATGAAAAGAACTACCCCACTCATGATCTGGAGTTGGCAGCGGTAGTATTCGCCTTAAAGATATGGAGGCATTATATTTATGGCACTAAATGCAAACTTTTCACTGATCATAAGAGTCCTCAGTATCTATTTAATCAGAAGGAATTGAACATGAGGCAACGACGTTGGCTAGAGTTACTCAAGAACTACGACTGTGAGATACTTTACCACCCTGGTAAAGCAAATGTTGTTGCTGATGGGTTTTAGGTAAAACAAATAAACTAGAAAAACAATTCCTAAGTTCACATGCAACCTACTTTGGATCTATGTTTTAACTATTGAACATATAACTTTGAATTGCAAAACAAGAACCCTAGAGGAGAGAGGCAATTTTCGAAAATAGTAAACTAGGGTTTAGGGTTTACATACCTTTCAATTGTTATAGCAAACAATTGATATTCCCTTGATCTTGATCTTGATCTTCTTGGAAGCTTTAGCACCACAAGTGTAATGCCTCTAATGGAATCACACCCAATGACTAGCAAGAAGGAAAGTAGAAGAAGAGAGAGGGGAGGGAGTATGCAATTTCGGCCACTAGGGTTTCTTCTAAAGAATTCAGTACACAAAATGTGAGCCAGGAGGCTCCTTAAATAGTTGAGGGAACTAGGGTTTAGGGAAAACCCTAGTTATCCTTTGCTTAGGGCCTAAGCAAGACCCAAGGCCTTATCTTGGAGCCCTTGGACGAATTCTCTAGGGTTTCCCCTAGGGTTTTCGTCCACCCCCTTCCAAGGGGGTTCTGGAACCTTCCACTCAACTATTAGTTAATTGCAAACTAGTCCCTGCACTTTATAATTAATTCTTTTAACCCCAAAATTAATTCTGATTAATTTCTGGCTAACAATTAATTAAACATAATGATTTCTAATTAATATATTAATCCATTAACATATTAATAAATCATTTATATTAATTTATTAATCTTATAAATTAATATCTCTCCTTTCATAATTTCCTTGTCCAGTTGCTAGGTTGAGGGCAACCCAAAAGGACTGTGCTGCTATCAATTCAAGTACATACCAATTATAGTTATGGGCTTAGACACCTAATCCAACAGTTGCTGATGCTCTCAGTCGGAAGGTAAACCTTGAAAAGAAAAGGCCAAGAGCGTTGAGAATTGAAGTTGTCTCGACAATTGTGGAAAGTATAAAGAAAGCTCAAGAGGAAGCTTTAGAGAAAAATGACCGAAAGGAAGAACGTTTGGGAAAAACGTTAATGTTCGGTACAAACGACCAAGGGTTGAAGGTATTCCAAGATAGGATTTGGGTACCTAAGACAGGAGGAATAAGAGATCTTCTGATGGAAGAAGCTCACAAGACCATGTACTCGATTCATCCCGGCAGCACAAAAATGTATAGGGATCTAAAACCCTACTACTGGTGGCCGACGATGAAGCTCGATGTTGCTAAGTATGTGGCCAAGTGTGTGACATGTGCTAGGGTTAAGGCACAACATCAGAAACCGTTTGGGAGTTTAGAACCTTTACCTGTACCTATGGGTAAATGGGAAGACATCACCATGGATTTCGTGACTAAACTGCCCAGAACAAAGAACGGTCACGACATGATTTTGGGTGGTCGTTGATCGCTTCACTAAGAGTGCGCATTTCATAGCAGCCAACGAGAAATTGTCTATGGATAAGCTTGTGAATTCTTACGTGAATGAAATTGTGAGGCTTCATGGTGTTCCATTAACGATTGTATCAGATCGTGACAGTCATTTTACCTCAAGGTTTTGGAGAAGTCTACAAGAGGAATTGGGTACGAAATTGTGTTTGAGTACAGCTTACCATCCGCAAACCGATGGTTAGAGCGAACGAACAATTCAAATGTTGGAGGATATGCTAAGAGCATGTACCCTGGAATTCCAAGGTAACTGGGATGAACATTTACCTCTGGTAGAATTTTCCTATAATAATAGTTTCCACTCAAGCATCAAGATGACACCTTACCAAGCTTTATATGGAGAAAAGTGTCGAACGCCGTCATGTTGGCTGGAAGCTGGGGAGAAGCATTTTATGGGACCTGAAATAGTCCATCATACTGCTGAAAAGTTGAAAGTGATTAGGGAAAGGATGTTAGTTGCTCAAGATCGTCAAAAGAGCTATGCTGACAAGAAAAGACAACCGATAACATTCGAAGTTGGAGATTCGGTTTTACTTAAAGTCTCGCCGTGGAAGGGACTTATAAGATTTGGTAAAAGGGGAAAGTTGAGTCCAAGGTTTATTGGACCGTTTAAAGTTCTTCAGAGGATTGGGAATCAAGCTTACAAGCTAGAATTACCAGAAGAACTAGATGGTATTCATAACACCTTCCATGTGTGTTATTTGAGGAAGTTCACGGGAGATGTACCCGACATAATTCCAATTTCTGAATTAAGGTTGGATGAAAACAAGAGGTTAATTGAAGAACCAGAAGCAATCGTTGACCATAAGACTAAGAAGTTGCGACGCAAGATGATCGATTTAGTGCTTGTGCGTTGGAAACATACGAATGGGCCAAATCTCACCTGGGAAACGGAGAGTGACATGATGAGTCGCTATCCGCATTTGTTATTTGATGTGTGATTCCGGGGACGGAATCATCCTAAGGGGGAGAGAATTGTAACGCCCGTGTTTCTACGATAGGCATTAATGATGATGTAATATTCTAGGTCAACCCTTGTAACTCATTTTGAAGAAATAAAGAGGAATTATGTGAATATCATGTGAATTATGTGTTTTATGCTTAATTATTAGGAATTAATTAATTAAGAATAAAAATAAGCGTCAAAAATAAATATTAGATAAAGCCGATATCTATTAAGAAAGTTGTAGTGGTCGTGACAAGGATTTCGGATATATAAAGAATACCGAAATCCGAGTCATAACGAAGAAGTTATGACCTGTCGAAGTTCCGCGACAAAACCGGCACGGCGCCGAATGACGTAAAAATTGAGTTTTTGATAAACTACTTTTTAGCCTTGGTGATCTAAATGAAAGTCGTAGTGCTCGTTAAACCGAGAGTATGCATAAAATGAACGCCCAAATCTGACTTCGTATGAGGAAGTTATGATTTTTCTAAGTTTCAGCTTAGTAGTAGACAACTAAAAACTCGAATTTTAGATCGAGTGATTTTTAGCCGACACAACCTAAATGAGAATCGAAGGTCTCGTCAAAAGTAGTACAACGGTAAAAAGACAGACGAAAACGGACGTCGGATGAAGAAGTTATGAATTTTTAACGGATTTACCTGTCCCGGTCTGTTAAAAATAATAATATAAAAATTAATGTTAAAATTAGCCGACGGAGTCTAAATGAAAGTTGTAGAGCATAATTTCACCTAAGCGTGCATATAAAGAACGTCGAAAACGGAGCTCGTATGCGAAAGTTATGAATTTCGCAAGTTTTGGGCACAAAAACCGAAAAATCACTAAAACCGAGGAATTTCGCATGGTCAGGCTTCGGCCACGTCACCCTCGCCTGCGAAGCGCCCCGTGTCCGCCTGCTGATTCGACCGAAACCGAGGTCCAATTGATTTCCGATGCGTGTCGCAGCCGTGGCAGTTCCGAACCGAGCCACGCAGCGCGTCCGAGCCTCTGACGCGTGCCCCCTTCCCTTCGCATGCGAGGCGCCAACTGCCCCCCTCCCCTTCGGATTCCGAGCCTTCTCACCCTATATAAGGGAGGTGCGAATCCTCCCGGTTTTGGTTAGATTTGTGCACACTTTTTCACTTTTTCACTTTATTTCAAGCCACTTTTAAACCCCTAAAGTCCCGGTATCATACCAAACACCCAAAACACGTTCCAAAGTGCCCGAAGACCCGGAAAATTTATCTTTTCGGTTTTGAAGCTCCACCCTCGCAGGGCCCGGTTTTCATTAAAAAGCTCCCGGTTTCATCGAAAACGATCGTTTTAGGAAACGAAGTGATGCCCGATTATCATTAAATCAAGTGGGTGTATAGTCACTTTCATCTTACACATAGATATGAAGTATTTTATATAAAATACGTGCTATGTGAATATATATTGCTTAGTTATTTGAGATGGATGATGAATGAATGATTTGTACAGGTTTTTAAACTGTATATGTATTTTTATATACAAATATGTTGGGTATAACATGGGTAGATAGTTGATGTGTGATGAAATAAAACGATGAGAGGCCTCGATGTTATTGTGATCCAGTCATCTAGCGGAGTATGGATGACGACCACAAACTTTTCTAGATAGTCATGTGGAACGCTGGCAGGCTCGCAACCTGTAGGTGTTATTGAGCTTGGGTGTTCATTTGTTGTACTCCATCCCCCACATGGTTGCCTTATTTGACATAAATTCCTGGGAAACCCCCAAAGCAGTGTTGTCGCCCCGATGAAAATCCTTAGACTAGGTCCCTTGTGATAGTTGTTTTAGGGACGTAAAGTGAGGATAACGGGAATGGGTAATCGGGTTATTGTTGTTTGATGAAATTAATAAATTTATTTATTATGGGTTGAAAACCATATATGCTCACCAGACTCCCAAGCCTGACCCACTCAGTTTTCTTTGTATTACAGGTAGTGGCGCGAGAGCATAAGTTGAACAACTTATCAAGATATTTTGATTATAGGCTTGTAGTGTATATAACTGTTGTGTGGCTTATAATGTGCCGTTTATGCTTTTGGTCTGTATCGGAACATGACATCCCGAGTTTTGTTATATAATGAAAATAGATTTCTTTAAGAAATGCTTTGGTAAATCTTATTTTATCATATTTCGTTTTGGGAACAATTTCCGCAACTCTTTTAATTAGAGGATTACTCTGAAATTATTTTAAAAGCATAAATTAAACCGGTCTTTTCTGGCCGTGAATTTGGGGATGTCACAGATGTAGTCGTTGTAAATTCCCGTATGGAAGTGGGAAGAAATCACTATGGATTTTATCACAAGCTTCCCACGACCGTGCGCGGAGTGGATTCTATATGGGTCATCGTGGATCGTTTGACCAAGAGTGCGCATTTCATTCCGATCCAGGAGAGCATATCTGCAGAGAAGTTTGCTGAGATTTATGTTCGGTAGGTAGTGGCACGTCATGGGGTGCCGGTATCAGTGGTTTCGGACAGGGATATTCGTTTTACTTCTAGATTTTGGAAGCAATTTCATGACGAGATGGGCACTCGTCTCCCTTTCAGTACATCATTCCATCCGCGGACCGATGGTCAGAGTGAGCGGACTATTCAGACTCTTGAGGATATGATGTGTGCGTACGTATTGGATTTTGGTGGGAGTTAGGATACGTATCTTCCGTTAGCGGAATTTTCGTATAACAACAGTTATCACGCTAGCATCGATCGACCTCCTTTTGAGATGCTCTACGGGAAGAAGTGCAGGACCCCGATTTGTTGGGGAGAGGTCGGTCAGCGAGTCATGGGGAGTACCGAGGTGGTACTCAAGACCACTGAGTTGATTCAGGAGGTTCGCAGCAAGCTCCAGACAACTCATAGTCGGCAGAAGAGTTATGCTGACAGGCTCCGGTCAGACTTGGAGTTCCAGGTGGGAGATATGGTTCTCCTGAAGGTGTCGCCTTGAAAAGGTGTCATCCGGTTCAGGAAGCGGGGCAAGCTGGGCCTCGGGTATATTGGTCCCTTCAGGGTTTTGTCTCGGGTGGGCCAGGTTGCTTACCGTCTTGATCTTCCAGCCGAGCTCAGCTAGATTCATAGTACATTTCATGTCTTTCAGCTGCGGAAGTGTTTAGTGGATAATTCTGCAGTTGTACCATTGGAGGATATTTAGGTGGATGACCGCCTGAATTAAATCGAGAGACCGGTGGCAATTTTGGATCGGAAGACGAAAACCTTGAGGAACATGGTTGTAGAGCTGGTTGGCAGCTGGGAAGGAAACCCTAATTTTTAGGGTGTTGCACCCTATTTAAAGGTCTTATGTCCCCTTGACTGACCTCCTTACCAGCCTCCTTTGTTACCTAAAACCCTAAATCGAGTATTGAGCTTTCTTGGTGGTGTTCTTGAGGTTTTGAGTGAATTCTTGTGGATTTTCGTGTGCATTAGAAGGAGCCTTGGAGTTTGAAGGTGCCTAGCTTGGAAGGAAGGCCATAGATCTAGAATCTCACCACGTGTTGCAGTCTCCTTGAGGTACCAAGTTCATACCTTGCTTTGTTGTTGATTAGATCTTCTCTTATGGAGTTTTGCTATGATTTTTGGCTCATTGTTGGGTTGTCTAATGAGTTAAGTTGTTTCATGGGTTGTCCTGTTAGATCCGAGCATTTTGTGACCTCCTTTGGCTTAAAGGTGCAAGCTTTATAAGAATCTAGGTCTCATTCATGCATTAAGTCCTTTATTAAGCCCTTCTTGAGCTTTAGAGCTTCTCTTTCACATGCATGAACGTAAAGTTAGCAATTTAACGTGGTCTTCCAGCTCTAGGTTGTCAAATCTGCATTTTGGGGCTATGTATTTGAAGATTAAGTGCTTAATGGTTAAGCCCTCACTCTATTAAGCCTAGGGTTTGGGTTTTGGACCCATTTGGTGGTCCCTAGGGGTAAAGTTGGAAACTTTACCCTTCTAGATATCATTTTGGTTGAGATCTAAGTTTGCAGCTCTTAGATTCGATGAAGGCAGCTTAATTTATTAAGTTGTTGGATTTCAGTCGAACACGGCATGTTGGCTTGGTTTTTCCCGACGTTGCTTATGATGGAGAAACATGGTGTGTTGAAGGACAACACGGCGTGTTGGGTCAACACGGATTGTTGACCTTGACTTTTGATCTTTGTCTTTGACCAAGTATGACCTAAGGGGTACTTGAGGTAATCTGAGGTGTATCTAAGGATTGGTCACTATTTGTTGTTAGGTGGTGGGTAGAGCTGATATTCGAAGTCATAACCTATTCAGCTATCGTTCGTATTTCGAGGTGAGTTTCCTTACTGGGTTTAGCGGGTCTAAGGCACCAATGTTGGCCCTTATTGATTATGTTAGGATGTTAGGAGTCTGTGTGACCCTTGCATGTGTTATGTGCTGCTATGCATGTCGGGCGGGGCTCGAAGTCAGGTGAGGCTTAAGGACTGCAATATATGATATTGTTTATGATCTCTATATGTGTTAGCATGATTATGTGATATTTATTGTATGTGTATAGAGGGCAAGGCTTAGTGACAGGCGAGGCCTGAGAATAACAGATCTGTATGCCGAGCAGGGCTCGATGCCGGGCGGGGCCTGATGTCGGGCGAATCTCGATGTCGGGCGGGGGCCTAGTATGTGATTTATTATGTTTGGTATGGGTATTTTGGGGAACTCACTAAGCTTTGTGCTTACGGTTTTCAGTTAATGTTTCAGGTACTTTCATTTGCAAGGGGAAGAGCTCGGGTTGACTGCATCACAGACACCATTGGGATTCCGCTTATGATGCTTTACTCTGATTTTATGACATTGGATACATTGGTTTTGTTGAGATCTATGGATGATATTTGGAAATATTATTTTACCTATTTTTAAAAAATGAAATTTTTCGGACCATATTTTGGGATGTTACAAGTATAATAGACTTAATAAGTTATATGTATCAATATATAATAAAAAAAATATAAGTTTTGTTTTAAGAAAGATAGGAAAAATCAAACAAAGCGTCCGTAAATCGTAAAAATTAGTGCGCCGAAACATATATATATATATATATATATATATATATATATATATATATGTATATATAATGTGATAATTATGGAAGAAAACGTAAGGATAGGCAATGTACTTAACTGTACCATAACCTATGATCAAAATAAAGATCATTATTATGTATATAGGATTAAGTATATGTAACATCCTGTTTCAAAAAGTTCTTATTTCAAGATTGTGGACAATAAATGGATCAAATGGAGGTCTTGGGATTCAATGGAATGGACTTTAGACTCTATTAGAGGTATATGATGTTGGAAAAGTGATTTAAACATTGGATTGTTCGATGGAAGTTAAGGGATAAAATGGGAAAGGTTATGTTTCAGGATTCTAGTAACGACCCAAAATTATGAGGTAAAATTTTCATTTTTAATTCAACCAAAACATTAGTTATCTTTCAGTCAACATTCAATAGCTGCTTATCCAAATATTCAAAAGTACTTTTTATAAGAAAACAGTTATGAGAGTACAATCCCAAAATCATCATGATGCGGAAACATGGGTGGATGCGTTGCGATCAAGTCGGGCCCTTCCCTTTCAGACCGGAAGTACCTGAAACCATAACCATAAAAATCGTAAGCCCAAAGCTTAGTGAGTACCCCAAAATACTGTTGGATTAGGTGTCTAAGCCATAACTATATTTGGTATGTACTTGACCCGGTTGTAGCATGGTCCTTTTGGGTTGGCGTCACCGAAGCAACTTGACTGGACGAATAATAGAGAAAGAGGTTATTATGATTTATTAATATATTAAAAGAGAAATCATATTATTTAATTAACATTGGTCAAAAATTAATTTAAGAATTAATTTTGTGGTCAAAAGAGGTTAACTGAATTAGGGGGACTGATATTGTAATATGGGTTGTAGATCCTTTATGAAAGGGATGGACGATTTTATATGTAAGCCCATGTAGAAATCGTCCAAGCTAGGGATTCTGGAAGGATCTAATGGGCCGCTTAGGGATTAAGCAACCAGATTAGGTATTTTACTGAAACCCTAACTCTGCAGCTATATAAGGAACCCTTGGGCATTAGAATTCGGCTACCACAACCCTAAAGGATTACTAGAGCCGACTTTGTTCCCTCTCCCTCTCTCTCTTGCATTCTACAATTGCTTTGGTGTTTGTGATCTACTACAGGCATCACACTTGTGGTGCTAAAGTTCTCAAAAGCTCAAGATCTTCAAGCTTCAATTGAAAGGTAACATTCTTACTAGTTATTTATGTTGATTTCGATTTTGTAGTATGCTAGATTAGGGTGTGAAAGTCTTGGACAATTATGACATGTACAATTAGAAAAACTAGATACAAGCATTAGGGTTTGTATGTGCACCATAGGATTGATGTAATGCTCATAACCCGACAGTGGTATCAGAGCCTAGATCATTTTTTTCTTTTGTATTTGATGCATTGCTAATTTGTTCAAAGCTTGAAAATCAAAAAATTGAACCTCTGACTGATGAACTCGTCGAGTCACCTGATGAACTCGACGAGTCCAATTAGTGACTCGGCGATTCGGGTTGTCTGGTGGCTGATTTTTCAGGATTTTGACTAAAATTGAATTAGGATAATTACCAAAAACGTTTTTGATTGATAAAATCCGATTTTTTCAATAAGGTATTGATTATCCTAATGCAATTCAAATATAATTGTCATAAATAAGATAATTACTTGTTTTATATAAAAAAAAATTGATTATTTGTATTTTGATTTGAATTATCTTGTCAAGTAAATAGATTAGGTCAAATTATGTGACAAATATTAATAATATGATTAATTGATTAATTTTCAAATTTGATCTAAAAGATATTTTGAAAAGTTTCAAAACTTGCCCTCAAGTTTTGGAATTTAAATTTTGATTAATAGTTTTAATTTTGAAATATTTAAATTCTAAACCCTAGAGTTTAAACGTTAAAATTCAACCCTTATACTATTATAATATTAAAAGATTAATTATATATATATATATATATATATATATATATATATATATATATAAGATAAATATAGTCTTACCATTAGTAGGCCTCATTCACGAAGCCGATCTATAAGGGGGTATAAGGTTGTTGCCTATAAAATGGCAGTTTAATAGGTGTCCACTCTCACCCACTGCTTTCTTGATCGGTGGAGGGTCGTTAGCCGAACGGGTAGGATAGGGCAACAAATTCCTCATTAATAAGTATAATAATTATATAAAGTAACTAAATGTTTTATAAATTCCCAATCTTAGTTACGTTAGGAAAAAAAATGTGAAAATGTATGCTATTCCATGAAATTACACTTTTCACCTTGCCAAGTTGTTAGTGGAGCGTGTGTGGTTAACCGGCTCACTAATTTGCTACTAGCAAAGGTGGCAAAGGGTAACTTAATGTTTATCATAGATCAATGGAGTGTGTGTGGCTAACCGGCACATTGATTAGGTGGTAAATGACATCGAGAGTACCAAGTATATTTGCATGGTTATTCACACCTTGTTTGTGATCCTCGGTATCCCAGTCACAAACTTGAAGGGCATAATCGAGATTTAAATATCTCATTGAAAAGTTCAATGAATCTCAAAAGAATCTAGGAATTTCAATTCATTTAAAACTTATAGTCCTTTTTCGTTTTTCATGGTGGAAATTGGTAAATCGTCATTTACCTACCTTCATATTATTTGCAATTAGATTACGACATCCCTCTTCTGAATTGTAAATAATCATGTTGGATCCTAGCCCTAATTTCTCATTTGGATGTTTAATTGGGGATTATTTTCTAATCTAAACTTTGTTCCTTTTCTATTTCAGACGTCTACTCAAAACGACAATGCTTCTAGCTCGACCCATTCTGGCTCATTCTCACTCATGAACTTGTGTGGGAGGGTGATATTTGATGGGACCAATTTCAATGATTGGATCCGCAACATTCACATGGTCACCCGCTACGAGGACAAAGAGTATGTTCTCGACAACGAGCTGAAGGAAGTCAACGTGAACACTGCTACTCCTGAAGAAATTGTTGTGTACAAAACTCATGAGCGAGATGCTATGAAGGTTCATCGCATCACGCTCGCAACAATGACTGCTGAACTCCAAAAGTCCTACGAGGACTACTATCCCTACGAGATGCACCAATATTTGATGGAAATGTACCATCAAAGTGCCAGGCAGGAGAAGTATGAGATCATCACCTCGATGATCACTACCAAAATGAAGGATGGAAAGTCCATCACGACCCACTTACAAAAAATGCATAGATTCGTGGACCGCTTGCTGAAGCTGAATTTCAACTTCGATGAGGAGTTGGCCATAGATATCATTCTTCACTCATTGCCTCCATGTTACGACCAGTTTCGTATGACCTATAATATGAACAGGGAGGAGGTCACTCTGAGAAAGCTTCAAGGCCTACTAAGGACTGCTGAGAGTAGTCTAAAAGGCAAATCTACTGCATCTACTCCTACTAATGATGCCCCTGTCTTGGCTATTGGGCAAGGGAAAGGAAAGAAGAGGAAGGCTCCTTCTAAGAGCCATAAGGGTAAACCCCATGACGGATCCTCTTCTAGTGGGACCAAAGCTGGTTCTGCTACCCCCTCTTCCAACCCAAAAGAAGCAGAGTGCTTCTACTGTCACGAAAAAGGGCATTGGAAACGAAGTTCCCCAAAGTATCTGCAGGACATCAAGGATGGGAAGATAAAGCCATCCTTTGCAGGTATTTATACTATTTAATCTAACAACTCATCACATTCTATTTCTTGGGTCCTTGATATAGGATGTGGTTTTCACATCTGTTCTGATTTGCAGGGTCGAAGAAGAAGTAGGGATGCGGAGCATGGGAAGATGAACCTGATCATGGGAAATAGGAAAGTGTCGCCTGTCACCAAGATTGGAGTTTACTATTTAGTGCTTAGTAGTGGGTTAGCTTTATATTTGAATGATTGTTGCTACTCGTCAGAAATGGAGAGAAACATTATTTCTTTTCATGGTTTGTACAGACAAGGTTTTAGATTTTCGTTTAATAATGAAATTGGTTCTATAATGCTTTCTTGAATGGTACTTTCTATTTTGAAGCATTGCCTTGTAATGGAGTATATGAAACTGTGAATGTTGTAGACAACTTAGGAAATAATGTGTTACACATTGATTCATCTAATGGTTTGGACAAAGCATGCTTGTGGCATTGTCGTCTTGGACATGTCAACAAGAAGCGCATAGCCCAACTCCAAAAGGATGGAGTGTTGGAGTCATTCGACCTCAAGTCGGATGATACGTGCGAATCTTGTTTGCTTGGAAAGATGACCAAGTCACCCTTCACTGGTACTTGTGAAAAGGGTGAGGGTTTATTGGATCTCATACATACGGATGTATGTGGACCCTTTAGATCCACCACAAGGGATGCGACCTGCTTCTATGTGACTTTTACTGATGATTATAATAGATATGGGTATATCTACTTAATCAAGCATAAGTCAGAAACCTTTGAAAAGTTCAAAGAGTTTAAGCAAGAAGTGGAGAATCAGCTAGGCAGGAAAATTAAGATGCTCCGATCCGATCGAGGAGGTGAGTACCTTAGTATTGAATTCTACGACTATCTCAAGGAATGCATAATCGTTTCGCAATTGACACCACCTAGGACACCGCAGTTGAATGGTGTGGCTGAGAGGCGCAATCGAACCTTGTTGGACATGGTTTGTTCGATGATGATTCGAGCTTCGTTACCTATCTCATTCTGGAGGTATGCCTTAGAGACTGTCGACCATATCCTTAATCTAGTCCCAACTAAGAAGGTTGCCAAAACACCTCACGAGATGTGGACAGGTAAATTTCCCTCGTTAGCACATATCAAGGTTTGGGGTTGCGAGGCTTTCGTAAGACGGGAGACTCACGACAAGCTCAAACCTCAAAGTGAGCGCTGTATTTTCATCGGCTATCCACAGAAGTCCTTTGGATATCTCTTCTATAGACCGAGTGACAATGTTTTCTTCGTTGCGAGGAGAGGGGTTTTCCGAGAGAGAGAGAGAGAGAGAGAGAGAACTCATATTACAATAGGACAATGGGAGGCAAATTGATCATGAAGAGCTTCAAGAATCAAGCGATGAAGGAACCTCTAACACTGGCGCTCAACCCGAGGGGGAAACTCTTGTTGAACCGATTGACAAGTCCCTACCTCTTAGACGTTCCAGTAGAGTTAGTGTTCCACCCGTATTATATGGTTTCCATATAATTGTTGAGGGTGATACGTTTATTAGTGATAGCACACTAATAAATTTGGATGAACCTAACAACTACAAGGAAGCCATGGCAGGCCCGGAGTCTATGAAATGGAAAGAGGCTATGGACAACGAGATTCAGTCCATGTATGACAATCAAGTTTGGAACTTGGTTGACAATGTATCAGGTCGTAAGACGGTAGGGTGCAAATAGATCTTCAAGAAGAAGACCGACGTGGATGGGAAAGTACACACATATAAGGCGCGATTGGTTACGAAGGGCTTTACTCAAACTCCTGGATTTGACTATGATGAGACCTTCTCACCAGTAGCGAAGATTAAGTCTATAAGGGTTATGCTAGCCATAGCTGCGTTTCATGATTATGAAATATGACAGATGGATGTCAAAACCGCTTTCCTTAATGGGAAGTTGGCTGAAGATGTTTACATGAGTCAGCCAGAGGGTTTTTCAATGTGAAGCACCCTAATAAAGTGTGTAAGCTTGAGAAATCCATCTATGGATTGAAACAAGCATCTCGCAGATGGAATCTTTGTTTTGATGAGAAAGTCAAGGAGTTTGGTTTCTTAAGAAGCGAGGATGAGTCATGTGTATATGTCAAAGCCAATGATAGTATAGTTAGCTTTCTCATTTTGTGTGTGGATGACATACTGCTCATAGGAAACGACGTCCCAACCCTGCAGGAGGTTAAGTCCTGGCTTAGGAAGTGCTTCGCTATGAAGGACCTCGGAGAAGCTGCCTATATTCTAGGGATAAGGATATTAAGAAACAGGAGTAAGAGGCTAATAGGACTTAGTCAAAGTACTTACTTGGATAAAGTGTTAAAACATTTTACCTTGGAAAATTCGAAGAAATGGGAGTTAACAATCCAATGCAATACCAAGTTGAGTAAGACTCAAAGTCCGAGTATCGATGTTGAGATAGCAGAGATGAGCAGAGTACCTTATGCTTCCGTTGTTGGCTCGATCATGTATGTTATGACGTGTACTCGCCCTGATGTGGCCTTCGCTTTGAACATGGTCAGCAGATATCAAGGGAAACCTGGTAGAGCACATTGGACTGCGGTAAAGAACATTCTTAAGTACCTGCGGAAGACCAAAGACTGGGTTCTTGCCCTCGGTGGGAGCGATGACTTGAGAGTGCAAGGGTATAGTGACGCTAGTTTTCAGACTGATCAGGATAATTTCCGATCTCAGTCGGGCTGGGTCTTTACCCTAAATGGAGGAGCAGTGACCTGGAAGATTTCCAAGCAGGAGACCGTAGCTGATTCAACGTGTGAATCAGAGTACATAACAGCGAGCGAAGCGTCAAAGGAGGCAATATGGCTAAAGAACTTCATCGGAGACCTTGGAGTTGTACCGACCATAAAGGAGCCTATGGAGATTTTCTGCGATAACGAAGGTGCGATTGCCTTAACCAAGGAACCGATGGATCATGGCAGATCCAGGCATATCGAAAGGAAATATCATTTCATTAGACATCGGGTAGAAGAGGGACTCCTCGTAGTAAAGAGGGTATCGTCAGAGGATAACCCAACATATCCCCTTACGAAGGGACTGAGTAGGGTTAAGCACTTGCAGCACGCTAGGAGCATTAGACTGAAGGACGATATTAGTTTTAGTGATTAGATAGATTTTAGAAACTTGTAATAGATAAATTGTAATTGACATTTGATGATTAAATAAAAGACTATTATTTATAAGTAATGTTACTGTCTTATGTTTATGATTTACTATTGTTTCATTTTGCATGTTTTGACTTCCTAAATAATAAGATTATTTAAACTATCCACAGTCGATCATACGTTGGAAGTAAGTATGAAAGAAGACTGTCATGAATTGGCTTGTAGATTGTCTAAGCGTTTAGACATAGCAAAAGTTTGCTGCAACGTTTATGAGTGCTTATGAAATATGATTTGAGTATTGGATTAAACCCATGCTCACATAAATCACTTCATGGAATTTAATCACGAGTGATTGTGAGACGATAATATCATATAGTCTTTAAACCTAGATATATGAGTTGTTGTTTACGAGTTGGTTGTGCATTGATAATGTGTAAACGCATCAGTAACTTGATGTTATAAAACGCATTGTTGTGTACAATTTGATGAGTAAATAGTACAAGCATATAAGTCGAAGTTTATCTGTTCCTTTTATCCTACGAGGTTAAAAGCGATATCCTGGGCCCCTCGATGATTTTGTTTTGACTTATGTGTCGGGCCCGGTCAGGACTGAATTGATGTGTTCAATTAAGTTCTATGTCAGACAAATCAGAGATCGAGAAATAAACTGCTGGACAATAAGTATGACTACGCTCCATGTGATTGTCCACATGATATCTTGAGAACGGAGGACTATACGATCCCTTACCTATAGGACGTGTCAGAGTTCGACAGCAGCTTTTGAGAGCTACGATAGCTAATCGGATTTTAAATTCGTACTTGCATTTATAGTTATTAGACTTATCCAAGTGGGAGACTGTTGGATTAGGTGTCTAAGCCATAACTATATTTGGTATGTACTTGACCCGGTTGTAGCATGGTCCTTTTAGGTTGCCTTCACCGAAGCAACTTGACTAGAAGAATAATAGAGAAAGAGGTTATTATGATTTATTAATATATTAAAACAGAAATCATATTATTTAATTAACATTGGTCAACAATTAATTTAAGAATTAATTTTGTGGTCAAAAGAGGTTAATTGAATTAGGGGGACTAATATTGTAATTATAACATAGTTGCAATATGGGCTGTGGATCCTTTATGAAAGGGATGGACGAATTTATATGTAAGCCCATATAGAAATCGTCCAAGCTAGGGATTATGGAAGGATCTAATGGGCTGATTAGGGATTAAGCAACCAGATTAGGTATTTGACTGAAACCCTAACTCTGCAGCTATATAAGGAACCCTTGGGCACTAGAATTCGGCTACCACAACCCTAAAGGATTACTAGAACCAACTTTGTGCCCTCTCCCTCTCTCTCTCTTGCATTCTACAATTACTTTGGTGTTTGTGATCTACTAGAGGCATCACACTTGAGGTGCTAAAGTTCTCAAAAGCTCAAGATCTTCAAGCTTCAATTGAAAGGTAACATTCTTACTAGTTATTTATGTTGATTTTGATTTTGTAGTATGCTAGATTAGGGTTTGCAAGTCTTGGACAATTATTGCATGTACAATTAGAAAAACTATATCCAAGCATTAGGGTTTGCATGTGCACCATACGATTGATGTAATGCTCATAACCCGACAAATACCATATATGGGTTACCCCCATGGTATTTCCTTGCAATGACGAAGGCCAAATCTCAGTCTTACATACAAGTGTCAGGGGCCAGATCCTGGTCTTTCACACACCTGTCAGGGGCCAGATCCTGGTCTTTCATACACCTGCCAGGGGCCAGATCATGGTCTTTCATAAAATTGTCAGGGGAAATATCTTGGTCTTTCATGCAAGCATCACAGAGACAACTAGCATTCCACATAACAAGTAATGGGCCAACATCGGTGCCTTCGACGCATGGATACAGTGAGAAGACTCACCTCAGTCCGCTGATGATCAAATAACTGCTCGAACCGCAGAACCGGATACCCTCGCGCCAACTATCAATAAATACAAACTTAATCAATAATTAACCCGATAACCCAAAATCTAAGGCCTACTCCATAAACCAACTTCCTAAAGGGTAAAAGACCATTTTTACCCTTTTCTTACTTGTTCCATAACCAAGGCCCATCCCAAAATGCATAAAAAGCCCAAAACCCAAAATGGCAACCCAAAGCCCAATATGGCCCAACTTCCTAATTGGGTCAACTATCAGGGGACCAATACCAAGAAAGCTCACAATCTAACCATGGCCCAAAGCCAGAAGCTCAATGGCCCAACAAGGCCCAACCCTCAAAAAGCCCAAAATGACATGCTGGGGAGTACGCCCCGCGTACTCACCCTCGAAGCACGGAATACAAGTCGATTATGTACAAAAACAGCATTACGTTGGCGTACACTTATGTATGCCCAACATACTCCTCAGGGACTCAAAAATCCGAAATAAGCTCTTAATGGTTAAAACAATGACTTCCAAACTCATATATGACCCTAGTGCGAAATCTTAACCCGTAAAGTTGGCAAATTTACTCACTTTTCATGGCTTAATGGGTCTAAAACCTTAATACAAATCACAATAAGCACCTAAACTCATGCATGATCCAACACAACTCATCAAGATGACATTTTTATGAACAAGAGACCTCTTAAAAGTCAAGATCCAGCATACAAAGCTCTTGGATTAGTCCATAATCACAAGGATGACTCTAAGGACCAAAATGAACGGAAAATACACCTTAAACTAGATCTAACACCTAGAGTCATTGATATTGTCATATTTATACACATTTTTAGGCAATATTTTAATACATTTTATTCAATATTTTGGTTATTTGCAAAGATATGTGGTACTTATTGAATTAAATTGTATTTTGCAGCCAAAAGGAACACTCTTGAAGAATAGGGACCAAAATTAACAAGAATTGGAACTTTGGAGGATGGAAGCTTAAAAGAAGAAAATTCCAGCAAAAAACCCAAATCTCGACCTGGCCATCAACATCACGATGTGAATTGAGTATTCTAGAAGATAAGTCCGCGGGAAGTCAGAATCCTTGCCCGATAAGGATTTGTACCCAAGTCACGACGTGAAATCCTTGTTCACGTCGTAAAGCACGAAATTCCCAAAACTATAAATACTCCTTCACTCTTACGATTTGAGAAGGCTTTGTTTTTTGGAGGAGAATTATTCTGAGAAACTGATTTTAATGACTAGAAAGTGCACAAAACATCTTTGGAAGGAGAATTGCTTGGAGATCAAGAGTTTGAAGAACACCTCATTACATTTGGTTTGATTACTTTCATTATGTCGATTTATGTTGAACTTGTGTCTAGGTTTTCAGCCATGAGTAGCTGAATTTAGTTGCTTTCGTTTCGCTAGATGAAGCTTTAACTCTATGGTTTAGTTATCTAATTTATGGATTTTAATAGTTGGATCTATGCTTGTGTTTGATTATCACTACCTAGCATGTTAATATTTGTGACTTTGATTGCTTGAATTCAGGTTCTGTGTAGGTTAGTGACCATTAAATTACATGAACTTGTTACCTAGTAGTTTAGTGACTATTAAATTACCAGAGCTAGGATCGACCAAATCTTAGATAAGTAATAAAAATAACGAATTTAGCTGTGTTGGATAACATAATTTGTGACTATAATTGTGTTTTCTTAGATAAATCTTACATGGCTCAACTATAATTAATAACTATTTATGTGTTTTGCCTATGTATGACCATACAAGGTAGTTCATGAATAGGTGAAAAGATTAGTAAAATTGGACTTGAATTGCTAATTGAATAATAATTGGTAACCAACTTTAATAATCCATAATTAGTAGCAAACCATAGAGGAGAAGTGGATTCGAACTAAAAACTATTAGTTAATTGTTTAAGTATGTCTGAACTTGTAGAATCAGATAAAAACAATTTTACACTTTTGCTAGTTTTAGATTAATCTATTAGTAGTTAGGTTAGTAAATTAAATTTGTTCCCTGTGTTCGGCCCTAACTTACTTTACTATACTATAATCCGACTAGGTACACTGCCTATAGGTGCAATAGTAGATAAGTAGTTAGGATATACAATTAAAACTAGATAGATATAGTCTGCACGCACATCAGTCATCAAGATAGAAACTTTATACCTCCAAAATGTAGATCAAGATGCAACAAGCCTGGATCCAAAAGCTTCAAGCAATCCCTCACTTCTCCAAGAAGTTCCTTCTTCTTCTATGAACACCAAAAAGCATGAAATACCACCAAAAGCTCAAAAACCACTCAAATGGGGGCTAGGGTTTCATTTCTAGGGTTTAGAGGGATGGAGGCTGAAGATAATAGGGTTTGGTGGTGAGTTAAGGAGCTTAAATAGGGTCCAAGACCCTAAATTAGGGTTTGGGCCTGAATGGAGTACGCCAAACGTACTTCTGGTACGCCCAAAATACTCCTTAAAGAACCACAATCAATTTACTTAGTACGCCCAGAGTACACCAATGTTCGCCCCGTGTACTGGCCATCTCACTAGTACTTCATGCGTACACATGTGTACCCCCCGCGTACTTGGTTTAACCCTGAAACCACGAATCTTTCGAAGGCCATAACTTCTCTGTTATAAGTCTGTTTCCGACGATCCTTATATCCACGAAGAGGTAACGAGAAGCTCTACACTTATATAAAATCATACTTTCCTTAAAACTTCCCGAACAAAAATCCAATTTCCATAAAAGCCCGAAGTGACACTTTACCGAAATACCCCTAGGCTCCAAAACATAAACCGAACTCCCGGGTCGTCCAAATTACATTATCCACACCCAAATGGGTCTAAATCTCTTTTCCTCAAAAGCCCTAAGCCGGATGATACCCAACCTTCTGATCACCACCCTGCATTAGGAAACGATTCGGAACAGGGCGTTACACTTCTTGCATAAATTAAGGATCTTAGTTCAAGATTTTTTTAGTTATAAGTATCAATATAGAATTGTAGAGCTCGTTGATACCTTTCCGTGGATGTAAAGATCATCGAAAACGGAGTTGAAACAAAGAAGTTATGGTTGTTTGAAGTTAAACTGGAATAATGGAGTCTGGCAGTACGTTGGGCGTACACTAGCTAGTACGTTGGGCATACTAGGCTGAAGGAACACGTTTTTAGGGCATTACATTGGGCGTAACTTTAGGTACGTTAGGCGTACCACCACATAGTAAAAACTCTATGTTCATGGTTTTGAGCCCTATTTAAGGTCTTTAACCCTTTAGGGGTCCTTCCTATCATGAGTATCCACCAAAGTTCAAAACAAGAGAATAATAAATAATATACTCTAATATATTCATACAATTGTTGAAATTATATACATACATAAAAACAATAAGAGAATAATAAATAACTAAAATTATTAAAAAAAAATAGAAAACAAAAGGTGCAATAATGAAAATGATAAATTAAAACATAAAGTTGCTAACGATATTAACTATAGAGCATCCAAGTAAAAGACATAAACCGTAACATCATAAAATTTAAAAAAAAAAAAAAAAAAATTAACACATCAGTTCACAAAAAAAAACGGTTTAGACATGGTTTATTGAATTTAAGTTTATTTACTTCAATCAAAATAAACAAAAAACATTAAAAAATCATAAATAACTAATATTATAAAATAAAAATAGAAAACATAATGTCAAAAAGATTAAAAAAAAGTTATCAAATTGCTGAAATTATATACATACATATATGTAAAATTTATATTTATAATTTATATATATACAAAATTTATATTTATAATTTATATATATACAAAATTTCAAATTTACAAATTACGCAAATGGTCCTTGTGCGTTGTAGTATATTACAAATTTGGTACAAGGGTAAAATAGTCTTTTTCATTAAAATCTAACAGCTAAAAAGTTAGATTTAACGGTAGGATTACCTTTCATGTAATTTTGCAAACCATAGGGGCCAGTGGCGTGACGTTTTCCTTGAAAGTCGTCAAAATTAGATATTTTGCAAACCATATGGACCAATTATGAAATTTTGTCTAATATTTTCCATTCATACTTTTTTTGAATCATATTATTTTCTGATCATAAAAAATTGAATCAAATTATTTTCAATCATAGTATTTTAAATCAAAGCAGTTTTTAATAATATTATTTTTGATCAATAATATATTGAATTAAATATAATTTTGGTTCAAAAAAAGTATGGATCATTATATATTTTGAATCATTTAATTATGAATTATTTAACTGTCCTTGTGATAGTTGCCTGGGTTTGCCACTATCTGTTATGTTTTATGTGCTAGCCTGGTATGATGCCATGTGATAATGGTAGTAGGGGGAATAGTCCCCGTATCAGGTCGAAAGGACCCAAGGGGTATGACAGGCACCCCGGTATGCCTGACAGTATGTTTATGTTATGTTGCCATGTGGTAGTGGTAGGGGTGAAATAGTCTCCGTAACCGGTTGATATACACCGGAGGGTAGGTCGGGCACCCAGAAATGCCTGACATGGGGTAGGTTAGGCACCCCGGTATGCCTAGCAGGGGTAGGTTGAGCACCCCGGTATGCTCAACAGGGTAGGTCGGGAACCCATTTATGCTTGGCAATATGTTTATAGTTTGGTATGTGGTATGAGGAGGGAACTCACTAAGCTTTGTGCTTACGGTTTACATTTTTTTTTCAGGTCCTTCTTCTTCGAAGGGAAAGGAGCCGGCTCGGTAGCAGCGCATCACACCATTATTCTCCGCACCATGATGTTCTTGGGATTGTACTCTGATGTTATTATTCCATGACATGTTTTATGAGATTTGACTTATAGGTTTATGGGTTTGATATGATCTTGATGATGTTTTCAGTAAACTTTTTTTTACATTACTTAATTAAAAACAAAATTTTTGGTCTTGAAATTTGGGATGTTACAAGTTGGTATCAGAGCCTTGGTTTGAGGGATTCGAACACACCTTTGGGGGTGTCTGGACTCAAATCGAGGGTTTGAAAGATTTTTACAAGAAAATAGTTTTTCTAAAAAGTTAAAATAAATAGTTTTGAGAAAGAACAAGGTGTGTGATGCGTGCAACCGGCCGAGCTCAAGAAAGTTTTCCCCAAGATACCCATACATGTTTGTTATGATATATGATATGATTATGAGAATTGCATGCTAGATTAGGGATAAGGATCTAGGAAGATGCCTTATGTGCCTGTTATATGTGCTTATTGAGTTACATGTTAGAACTGATTAGTCAGTAATATGACGACCTGGATAGGATATGCTTGGTATGGTTACTCAATGCTCGAATGCTACTTGCTTTGTGCTTTTAGGAGTTATAGTTATCTTTAACTAACTAGTAAACGAATACGTTAAGTTACATACTGGAAGGACTATATAATTTCAGAAGGTTAGGTCTAGCCCTATTGCGCAGCTCTTGTTTGAGTCCAACCGTTGTAGGGTAGGAGCTCTCATTCGAAGAATTATCTGATCTTAGTGATATGTAATGATATTCGCAAGCTAGTTGGGTAAAGGTAGCAAGGATTCCTTATGAAGTTGATGGCAGAGAGTTACCCTAGGGTAAGCCTAGGATGAGATCAGTGCAGCGAGCAGTAGTAGTGGAAGGGACTTGGTGAAGTAAAGGCAATCCTTGAGGAAAGTACGGATAGATGTGGAAGGTAGTATGGGCCCGTACTAATGAAAGCAGAGGATCCGTACTCGAGTCAAGGAGGGCTGAGATAGAACCAGGGAACTTGTAGAATGTGTGAGACCTCTCGAGGTTATGTATGACCCCGACGATTATGTGTTTTGTTTCTGAATGGTGGTGATTACGTGACACAGAGGGGGAGGTTCAGGGTCAAGATCAGGGTCAGGAATTAGGTTCGGGATCGGGTGCCGAGCCAGTCGATGGGGGACTACGTGAGTTCATTGCTTCTGAGATCACGAGAGGCATCCTTGAGTCGACCCCGGTGATTTTCGGGTCGATCAAGGAAGGGATTATCGAGCTGATGGAGGATCGCCTCAGGGAATTTCGGAGTGACATGGCGGCCACTCAGTCAGGGACACACGCACTCTCCTTCAAGGACTTCAGGGGATGTGGTGCGCCAGACTTCCACGGGGTGAAGGAACCCATTGTTGCCAGGAGGTGGATTGCAGACATGGAGTCTGCTCAGTTGACGAGCTTCTACCCTGAGGGGTCGAAGGTCCGGTATGCTGCAGGTTGTTTGAGGGACAGAGCTAGAGATTGGTGGGAGGTAGTAAGTGATTCGCTGGGAGCCCCAACCATTGAGGCTATGACTTTGTCAGATTTTGTGACCAGGTTTAGGGTTAAGTTGGTGCCGGCTGTGGAGCTTCAGCAGCTGGCCAGGGAGTTTATGGACATGAGGCAGACGACTGAGTCGGTGGTAGAGATTACCACCAACTTCAGGGAGAGGGCCTTATTGGTGCCTCAGTATGCAGGTGATGAGGAGATGCGGAAGACTCGCTACCACGGCATGTTGAGGGCTGACATTCGGAAACATGTCAGCTACTCGGCTTGTCCGACACTAGATGACATGATTGCGAGGGAGAGAGAGAGAGAGGGAGATTGACATAAAGCACATCAGGAAGAGGAAGGAAGAGATTGAGCAGGGTACTGGGGTTTCGGGGAAGAAACCCAGGGGTTCGACTCTAGATCGAAGGGCCATCAGGGTCGGAGCCGCTGTGGGAAGTGTGGCAAACCACATGAGGGGGTTTGTAGACTAGGGTCATCGGGCTGCTACAAGTGCGGCAAGACTGGGCACTTGGGCAAGGATTGTACAGCTTCTACACCTAGCTTTCAAACATCATACCTGATTTTCTTTCATTGCAGTCAGAAGGGCCATAAAAAGGCCTACTGCCCGAGACTGACAGCAGTAGCGCCAGTGGCGGCGCCAGTACCAGCGACCATGCGGATCACAGATGGACGACAGGGCAATACGGATGCTCCAGTGGTGAGGAGACGACCCTTCCAGCTGACCGCCGAGGAGGCGCGTGCCGCACCTGATGTGGTGATGGGTATGTTTTCTTCTCATTAACTTTTATTACATGTCGGTTATGATATTTATGTACTGTATTTATGTGTTATATTTAGGATCGTTCCATGTGAACGACATCCCAGTTCAGTTGTTATTCGACTCGGGGGCTAGCCGATCGTTTGTCTCTCTTGCTCTTAGCAAGAAGTTTTCTGAGTCTTCAGGCATGTTAGACTATCCTTTAGAGGTTGAGATTGTTGACGACCAATCTGTCCGAGCATCAGAAGTTTTTAGAGACTGCGTATTGAGGTTATATGACGAGCGTTACCTCATAGATTTGGTTCTCATTCCGTTACGTGGGAACAAGGTTATCATATGCATGGACTGGTTGAGCCCTAATGGGGCGGTGATCGACTGTACGCAGCAGCTGGTGCGTATCAGGACCTCGAGTGGGGGAGAGCTGGTGATTCAGGGCGAGAGGCCGCAACGAGGACCAACTTTGTGCTCAGCAGCGAGGGCCAGGTGCTACCTTCTGCCGGGTTGCGCAGGGTACGTCGCCTACATTTTGGATACCATGGAAGCGGGTAAGGCGACCGTGAGCGATGTGCCAGTGGTGCGAGAGTACCCGGACGTATTTCCTGAGGAGCTGCCTGGGATACCTCCGGAGAGGCAGGTGGAGTTACGGATCGACCTAGTCCCTGGTGCGGCTCCGATAGCCAAGGCACCATATCGGTTGGCTCGTCCCGAGATGCAAGAGTTGTATACACAGCTGCAAGAGCTGTTAGACAAGGGATTTATCAGGCCGAGCAGTTTGCCTTGGGGAGCCCCGATCCTATTTTTGAAGAAGAATGACGGGTCGCATCGGATGTGTATAGATTACCGGGAGCTGAACAAGGTAACGGTGAAGAACTGTTACCCACTCCTGATGATTGATGATCTTTTCGACCAGCTACAGGGGGCATTTTGGTTTTCCAAGATAGATTTGCGTTCAGGCTACCATCAGACGTGAGTCAGAGATGGGGACGTACAGAAGACTACTTTTTGGACTCGCTATGGCCACTACGAGTTCGTGGTGATGCCCTTCGGGCTCACCAATTCTCCTGCTGCGTTGATGGACCTCATGAACCACGTGTGCAGACCGATGCTGGATCGGTATGTGATAGTTTTCATTGACGATATCTTGGTTTACTCCAAGACGCAGGCGCAGTACGAGGAGCACTTGCGAGAGGTGTTGGATACCTTGAGGAGGGAGAGCTTGTACGCCAAGTTCTCCAAGTGTGAGTTTTGGTTGCGCGAGGTGTAGTTTCTGGGGCACCTTGTCAACTAGAACGGGATTTTGGTTGACCCGCCCAAGGTGGAGGCCGTGATGAGATGGGAGGTTCCGAAGTCTCCATCTGAGATTCGGAGTTTCCTAGGGTTAGCAGCCTATTAACGGAGGATCATTCAGGACTTCTCCAAGATAGCACTACCCTTGACCCGACTGACGAAGAAGGTCGTCGTATTTTGTTGGGGGCCTGAGCAGTAGGCAGCGTTTGAGATTTTGAGGCAGAGGTTGTGCGAGGCGCCGATCTTGGCCCTGCCAGAGGGCGTGGAGGATTTTTTAGTTTATTGTGATGCGTCCATTTCGGGTTTGGGTGTAGTATTGATGTAGAGAGTGCACGTCATCGCTTACGCATCAAGGCAGCTGAAGCCTCACGAGGCGAACTACCCGACACACGATCTGGAGTTGGGGGCGGTTGTCTTCGCCCTCAAGATTTGGAGACATTACCTCTATGGGGTCCGTTGTACCATTTACACGGATCACAAGAGTCTGAGGTACCTAATGGATCAGCCGAATCTGAATATGAGGCAGCGTCGGTTGCTAGATGTGGTGAAGGATTACGACTGTGAGATCCTCTACCACCCGGGGAAGGCCAATGTTGTGGTCGATGCTCTTAGCCACAACGCAGCCCCAAACAGAGATATTTGCTTGCGGATGATAGTAGTGACTCCGCTTCTGGAGCAGATCCGAGAAGCCCAGTAGGAGGCTATGAAAGAGGAACATCGGAAGAGTGAGTATATCGTGGGTCAGATTTCCTCCTTCGACTATGATAGCCGTGGGTTGTTGACACTACACCGTAGGGTGTGGGTTCCATATCATGGAGGTGTGTGCCAGGTTCTGATGGACGAGGCGCACAAATTCAAGTTTTCTATTCATCCCGGGGCGACGAAGATGTACAAAGATCTTCGTCCTGATTACTGGTGGCCCTGCATGAAGCGGGATGTAGCCTGGTACGTCGAGAGATGCCTGACCTGCAGGAAGGTCAAGGCCGAGCACCAGAGGCCTCACGGAAAGACACAGTCGTTGGATATCACTATGTGGAAATGGGAAGATATTACATGGATTTTATCACAAAGCTTCCCAGGACCGCAAGAGGGGTGGATTCGATTTGGGTCATCGTGGATCAGTTGACCAAGAGTGCTCATTTCATACCGATCCAGGAGAGCATCTCGGCCGAGAAGCTGGCCGATGTCTACATCAGAGAGGTAGTAGCCCGACATGGAGTGCCAGTTTCCGTGATTTCTGATCGAGACGTGCGATTCACTTCCAAATTCTGGAAGAAATCCCATGACGAGTTGGGTACTCGTCTACACTTTAGCACGACTTTTCACCCTCAGACGGATGGTCAGAATGAGCGGAACATCCAGACCTTGGAGGACATGTTGCGGACATGTGTATTAGACTTCGGTGGTAGTTGGGATACCTACCTTCCCTTGGCAGAGTTTTCCTACAATAATAGCTACCACGCGAGTATCGACCGTCCTCCCTTTGAGATGTTGTACGGGAGGAAGTGCAGGACCCCGATATGCTGGGGAGAGGTTGGGCAGAGGGTCATGGGGAGTACCGAGGTGGTACTCAAGACGACAGAGAGGATCCAACAGGTCTGGAGCAAGCTCCATACTGCTCAGAGTTGGCAGAAGATCTATGCCGACAAGCGCCGATCGGACCTAGAGTTTCAGGAGGAAGATAGGGTTCTCCTGAAGGTGTCACCTTGGAAAGGTGTCATCCGGTTCAGGAAACGGGGAAAGTTGGGCCCCAAATACATTGGTCCTTTCAGGGTTGTAGCCCGGGTGGGCAAGGTGGCGTATAGGTTGGATCTGCCAGCCACGCTTAGTCAGATCCACAGTACCTTTCATGTCTCCACGCTGCGGAAGTGCCTGGTAGATGACTCGGCGGTGGTGCCTCTAAAGGATATCTAGGTTGATGACAGCCTGAACTACATTGAGCGACCAGTAGCCATCCTCGACAGGAAGTCGAAGGATCTGAGGAACAAGAAGGTCGAGTTGGTGAAGGTGTAATGGTAACACCGCAAGAGCTAAGAATAGACTTGGGAGCCAGAGGACGAGATGAGGGAGCACTACCCCGAGCTTTTTCCGGATGCAGCAGCATACTTCGAGGACGAAGTCAAAAATAAGTGGGGGAGATTTGTAACGTCCGGTTCCTAGTATATATTTAATTAAGAATTATTCATTTTTGCTAAGGGACTCGACGAGTTGGAGGCCCCAAACTCGTCGAGTAGGAATTGGATATGTTGGACGCGGGACTTGAAGTCTACTCGACGAGTCGAGGAGCCTCGACTCGACGAGTAGGGCTGCCAAAGTGAAACCCTAATTTTTAGAGTTTGTACCCTATTTAAACACCTTAACACCCCCATTGTGGCCTCCCTCAGCGCCTCCCTTAGTCTAGAAAACCCTAATTCGAAACCCTAACCCATTTTGAGTGTTTTTGAGCCATTTTTGTGTGTTTTTGGTGGTTTTGAAGCTTGAGAAGGAAGAAGAAGCTTGGGAGTTCGAGAGGAAGCAAGTAGATCCAGAGGTTGTGTTCCATTTCCAGCTCTTTTGTGGTATAAAGTTTATACCTTTACCATTCATCTATTAGATTTCTCTTTGGGGTAGTTTAGGGCTTTAAGGAGCCATTTTTGGAACCATTCATGGATGCAAGCATGTTATGGGGTTTTGACTTCAGATCCAGAGTCTTTGAGGGACTCCATGGCATAAAGGTGCCAACTTTATGGCCATGGGAGACCCATGCATTCTATGAACCACTTTTTAGGGCTTTTTGAGCTAAATAGCCCATGCATAAACGTAAAGTTTGTAACTTTACGTGTTATATCGACCCTAGGAGGCCATATCTATGTTTTGGATGAGTTAAGCCCGACTGAAATCGAATGTATAGATTTGGGTCATGGGGGACTCGACGAGTCGTTCTTAGGACTCGGCGAGTCGGGTCGTGGTTTCCCCCAACCTTCTTTGTTACTTAGCAAACTTGTCGAGTCTAGAAGATGACTCAGCCAGTTAGACGTGTTTTGGACTTAAAGTTCAAGAACTCGACCAGTCCAAGGATGAACTCGTCGCGTCAGTGAGCAAATGTCCCAACTGTATGAAGGAGAACTCGACGAGTCCAAGGAAGGACTCAACGAGTTCAAATGGAAAGTCCCGATTCTGTCATAAGGAGAAACTCGGCGAGTTAGAGGGTAACTCGACGAGTCCGATCTCAAATTTGAGATTCTCTGAATTGTGGAAATCGAAGTGTTGATGGACCAACTCGGCGAGTTGAGTCAACCAGGATGATGAATTCGACCAGGGCGTTGACTTTGACTTTGACTTTGACCATTACCCAAGATTGACCCTTAAAGGGGATATGAATATGAAAGAGTAATTAAAGGAGAGTGTTATGTGTAGGAGTTTGAGGAGAGTTGATCCTAGCACTGAGGACAGTTCAGTTACTGCAAGACATTGAGGTGAGTTACCTTCCTGTAGAAGTGGGTATACGGCCACAATGTCGGCCCACTAGTAGGAGTTGTATGTCAGATAACTGTCCTTGTGATAGTTGTATGGGTTTGCCACTATCTGTTATGTTTTATGTGCTAGCCTGGTATGATGTCATGTGATAATGGTAGTAGGGGGAATAGTCCTCGTATCAGGTCGAAAGGACCCAAGGGGTAGGACAGGCGCCCCGTTATGCCTGACAGTATGTTTATGCTATGTTGTCATGTGGTAGTGGTAGGGGTGAACTAGTCCCCGTAACCGGTTGAGATACACAGGAGTGTAGGTCGGTCACCCAGATATGCCTGACATGGGGTAGGTTAGGCACCCCGGTATGCCTAGCAGGGGTAGGCTGAGCACCCCGGTATGCTCAACAGGGTAGGTCGGGCACCCAAATATGCTTGGAAATATGTTTATAGTTTGGTATGTGGTATGATGGCGGAACTCACTAAGCTTTGTGCTTACGGTTTACAGTTTTGTTTCAGGTCCTTCTTCTTCGAAGGGAAAGGAGCCGGCTCGGTAGCAGCGTATCACACCATTATTTTCCGCACCATGATGTTCTTGGGATTGTACTCTGACGTTATTATTCCATGACATGTTTTATGACATTTGACTTATGGGTTTATGGGTTTGATATGATATTGATGATGTTTTCAGTAAACTGTTTTATAAATTACTTAATTAAAAACAAAATTTTTGGTCTTGAAATTTGGGATGTTACAAGTTGGTATCAGAGCCTTGGTTTGAGGGATTCAGACACACCTTTGGGGGTGTCTAGACTCAAATCGA
This sequence comes from Lactuca virosa, assembly GCF_052849685.1. Taxonomy (NCBI): domain Eukaryota; kingdom Viridiplantae; phylum Streptophyta; class Magnoliopsida; order Asterales; family Asteraceae; genus Lactuca; species Lactuca virosa. The sequence goes on from NC_136430.1 coordinate 457,766,365, forward strand.
GGGTTTGAAAGATTTTTACAAGAAAATAGTTTTTCTAAAAAGTTAAAATAAGGAGTTTTGAGAAAGAACAAGGTGTGTGATGCGTGCAACCGGACGAGTTCAAGTAAGTTTCCCCAAGATACCCATACATGTTTGTTATGATATATGATATGATTATGAGAATTGCATGCTAGATTAGGGATAAGGATCTAGGAAGATGCCTTATGTGCCTATTATATGTGCTTATTGAGTTACATGCTAGAATTGATTAGTCAGTAATATGATGACCTGGATAGGATATACTTAGTATGGTTACTCAATGCTCGAATGCTGGTTGCTATGTGCTTTTAGGAGTTCTAGTTATCTTTAACTAACTAGTAAACGAATACGTTAAGTTACATATATGATTATACATGTTTGTATGTATATACCTAATCATAAATGATTATACATATACATTTGTTCACAGACTGAGTAATCATATATGATTATGATAGGTGGTTGTAGAATAGGTGATGGTGACAGAGGTAACGAGGGTATAAGTGACGGAGGTGACAGTGGTATAAGTGACGGAGGTGACAGTGGCGGGGTCGGATGGTATTAGAGGTGGTGGTGGCGGTGACAGTTGTAGTGGTGGGGATGGTAGCGGAGAAGAAAGGAACGGTCGGAGCTATATAATCATTTGTGATTATAACAGGTATGTCGCGCCGGTACGCCGGAGGGCTAGAGCGGCATATGTGAAATATGTGGCTGAGGTTGAATCTTAAAATCTCTATTTTATTTTTAATCTCAACGAAACCTACCTACCTACACACATACATATATATATATATATATATATATATATATATATATATATATATATATATATATATATATATATATATATATATATATATAGAGTTAGGTTCATATGAGATCATCATGTTTGTGAGACATGAGGACGCAATTATAGTCATTCATTTTAGAAATAAAATAAAAATATTTTTAAAATGCAAAATAAATGAAAATTTTCGAAAATGAATTTTTTAAATATTATTTTCATCATTTATTTTATCTAAAAAATAAAAAAATTACCGTTTTTTTCAAAATATACGTGAAATATTCTAAAAGAATATTATACTATAATTATTCAAATTGAATTTTTAGAATGTTAGAATATTCTACTAGAATATTAAACTATAAATATTCAAAAAATTCTAATAGAATATTAGAATATTTTAACAAATCTAACAATTCAAGTAGAATATTAGAATATTTTTAACATATCTACTGATTTTAGTAGAATATTAGAATATTATAACATTCTAAAAATTCGATTTGATTATTTACAGTGTAATATTCTATTAGAATATTTCACTCATATTTCAAAAAAAAAAAACGGTGATTTTGTTTTTTGGATAAATTAAATAACGAAAATAATATTAAAAAATTAATTTTTGGATTTTTCCTTTTACTTTGCAATTTATATATTTTTTTGATCTATAAGATGAGTGGTTAAGATCGTATCCCCATGTTTCACAAAATTAGTATGGTCTCAAATGAATCTCTCTCTCTCTCTCTCTCTCTCTCTCTCTCTCTCTCTGTGTGTATATATATATATATATATATCATTATTATATATAAAAACTCTTTTATTCTGGTGCTTTCTAAAACAAATCGGTAAGGTTCTAATGCTTCCACGTAACCCACTACCGAATGACACTTCTGCCCAAATGTCGACTCAATCCTTCATGATCATCGCATCCATTCTAACAGTAACGAAAATACCAACTACCCATCCTCTCAAAGAAGAAGCCTACTCCAACGGAAACAGTTTACCATAAAGTTGATTCAATCCTTCTCATCTTCCCTTTCTCCTTCAACGCTTCACATTTGCACTTCCAAAACCGGTTCTCCATCTCCTCCAATCGAAAGTCTGGATTCGTCCCCAACAAACACTCCGAACAAATCATACGTAAAAAAAAACCCTAATTCCGGGAACTGTAAGTTCTCAAATTGACTGCAATTGACCGCTTTATGCTTCAGTGGCTACTGGATTGACGCGTATTACCATATGTTCTTATTGAAAATCCTTGGGTCTACAGGTAATTCTCATTCTTATTCTTTTCGATTTGTTCCCTGTGTATTCATGAATCTGTGTGCTTGCGTGTTTTAGATTTTGGGATCTAATTTAGGGTTCGTTCATTTTATTTCTTTTGGTTTAATCAATATTGGTTTTTATGATATAAATGGAAGCATTGATATGATTATTATGTGATTTTTATAGTTCAATGAATCCGGGGTTTTAATTTGGGGTATACAGAATAATATGCTGAATGTTTGCTATCTGGTACTGTCACAAACTAATTGTCTGATAAGATTGGTAAAAAAAATAATGTTATGTTCAAAGTCAAAAAAGAAAAATATCATAATTAAATTCAGTAAAGCTAACGTAAATTTTCAATATTAACTCCATTGCCAGGTCATTTACTGATGCGTCCTCTTCTATCCAAAAATCAACAAATGTAAAAAGTACTTCCCCAGATTCAAGCATGAAAATAATACAAAAAGTGACAAAAAAACAATACATTGAAACATACCGGGACAATGTTAAAAATAGTCTATTAATCATTTCCCTGATAGCTATATCGGCAGTGGCATAAACATGAGGATTGTCTCTGGATTTACTTTTATACCCTTCAGTATCAAACAAGCTTACGGAGGTTGAAACTAACTATGGAATAACTCCTTCACTTGAGAAAAGGTTAATATAAGATACAAAAAAGTACATGACTCTGTTCACAAAAGTTGGCACAACCTAAGTCTATAGTTGAAGCAAGAAAGTGCACGATGTAATTAATAAAGGGAAATGAATGTAAGGTACTATAATAAACAAATGAATGAAATTACATTGCTATTTCGTCATAAAATATAACACACCCTTTACTAATATGGAAATTAGAAGCGGGACAAGTTAGTTAGATAATTTGATTTTTAAACATAGAGCCGTATCATTATTTTGTAGATCCAAAAACTGAAAATACTGGGATAACGCATTGGGATTAAACAGTCCTTCCACAGGTCCTTTTCCAATAAGTAGAGTGCCTTAAAAGATTTAGTATATCAACCTGCATCACAAGGATCATCCATTTCTTACACTTAACCCAAATACCCAATAATCATCTATTAAAGACTCAGACGAAAAGAAAGTATAAAATCCCTTGAATAAAAATAGATCAAAAAATTAATGCCTTTGAATCCAGATGCATAAAACTATCAAAGTAAGACAAAACTTTACTTCATCTAGCATTATAAATTTAAACTCAATTTGTCACCTACACACTAATATTAACCAACATATAATTAATTGTTGTGTATTTTTCCTGAAAGGAATTCACCACTTAACCAGAAACAACTACAACTTGAAGATAAAAGAACAACATCAACTCACATAAGTAGTTTACTTTATACTCGCATAAAAGTATAATAAAGTTAATTTTTTTAATCATTTTTTTTGTTAATTGATCCTGATCAACTCTTTTTATTAAACCAGATATTGAACTTGTTTTGCAAGTAATGCCGACCAACAAGCCCAAATGTGACATGTAGGGCAATGGGTTTACTGATAATTCCCACTCTTCTCTTTTCCCTGAATTATAGTGCCAAGATGAGTTTTTTTTTCGTCGATTAGGGCTAAAATACATTTAATATTGCTCTGGTAACTTTTTTATGTCTTTAATTTATTTTGTAATCTAGGTATAGGTTAAACCTAATGTTTGATATTCTTTTGTTTGTTTTTTAAAGGGACGAACAGGAACAACATATGCTTATTTCATACCAAAAATTCATATGGAGACAAAAAAGGTAAACTACGATAATACCCTATGTTATAATGTTTTTAACACTTGAGCCGGTACGATTTCATTCTCGTTATTCAATATTTATTAAGATTGCTTTCGGTAGTTGATATATTTTTTTATTAAACGAGAGGTAAAGAAATTATTCACATGAACTATCAGAATGAACAATAATTTTATGTTATCCCAGGATGGTGAACTACAAAACACTTGCAAGCAACTATGGAAAATGTGCATTTTCTTGTTGGTTTTTCTTTCTGATAGTTGTACGTACTGATAGTTTTGTTGTAGTTAAAGTGTCAACAAGTTTGGGCTTATTCTCTGTGTCCGTTATTTAAGACTTCATTGTAAGTTGTATTTCAAATCGACTACATGCCCTTTAACTTCATACATGCATCTTGATAATCGATGGTCTTTGTGATTATCGCTATGTTGCATATTTTATGTTGCGGATGGAGTTGCTGAAACCTCATGCATTATACATTGAAAATCTACCCATTTATAGCATTGTACTTTTACTTTGTTGGTTATTAGCACAATATACTTTAGATAAAGGTAAAAGAAGTACCTAAATTACCTTCCATGGGTCGTGCTTAGCACGGGCCTCAAACTTTTCTAGTGTGTATATATATATATATATATATATATATATATATATATATATATATATATATAGAGAGAGAGAGAGAGAGAGAGATAATCTTACTAATATGATTATATATATATATATATATATATATATATATATATATATATATATATATATATATATATATAGAGAGAGAGAGAGAGAGAGAAAGAGAGAGCTAGGTTCATTTGTTTAAACTAATTATTGTGTTATTGTATGCATAAATGTGGGCCAATCAAAATTAAATAAAAAATTAAATAATTAAATAAATAAATAAGGGTAATTTAGTAATTTGATTAGTAACTTCCAATAATAATCCCTATAATCATGGTATTGACTTTTAACCTAGTTTCTCCAGGTTTATATCTAGAGTCGCTCAATCTCCACCGATTACAAGCCCTAGCCGATTATACAAAGCCGTCGCCACCATCGACCGCCCCAAACACCTTCCTTCTATCTTCCTTCTTCTCGATTTTGTTTCTCTGACCTAGGACCATCGTGGTTACTCTGTACTTTTCAACTCAATCCTCCCCAAAAAATCCAATCAATTCAGCAATGTCGTCCTTAACAGACCAACCTAGCCCTAAATCCTTTTGTGGCGTGTATTTGCTTAAGCGGAGAAAGAAAGAGGAGATTGTGATATGGAGAAAAGAGCAGAAGCTGTGGTGTCGATCCAAGGAGGAAGACGATGCATGAAAGTTCAAGCAAGAAGAAGGATTTGGTTGTGCGATCGGCTACGGCAGGTAAAACTTCTCGATTCTTTTGTTCTTTCTTCTTTTCATTCTGAAACGATTAATTAGTCTTGATTATCGATTCAATGATTTTCCTAATTTCTCTATTCTCCTTCTGAAATCTCCACTTCTGTCGACTGTCGCTCTCTCTTACCGATTTTGATTTGATTCTCGAGCTTCAATCATTATCAATTCATTGGTTTTGATGTGATTCTCGGGCTTTAATCATTATCAATTCATTGGTTTTGGGGCTTATATAACTTTTTTTGATTATCTGATGTATGCGTTTTCTGATTACAACTTCTCTTGTTTTCTTAATTTTTGATTATCCACAGGCAAAGATTTCTCAGCATAGTATTGAGGTTGTTTCTAACTGAGTTGATTTTTTCTTTCTGTTTTTAATGAACGATGATTTCTACAAATTATTTTCTGAATTGCTGATTATAAGTCGTATTAATTTCCTTTGTTTTGGGTTTGATTGTTCTTGATAGAAATGGATAAATGGAATGGATTTTTGGGGTTAATGTTTTACAGGAAATTGTTTGTTTTGCTTGACAGAATTCGATGTGGTGTTTATTGCTTGAAATTGTCATGGAAAGAAGATTAAGCAATAACAATGAGTGGTTGTATTTCTCATTTGCAGGTATACATGAAATCAAGAACAAGAATGTCAGAATAGAATCTTGAATTCCGATTATGTCAGAATAGAATCTTAAGATGAACATTCTACGGGATGAAGATGAACAATGACCACCAATCTTCCAAAAAGAATGGATTATTCTAGAAGAATAATATACAATATAATAAAAAGAAATATATGTAATAGTATATTCTGGTAGAATGATTTATATATTTGTATTTCTTTTTTATTAATAAGTGTAACATTCTCATAGAATAGTATATAATTTTTTTTCTTTTCTACGAATGTAATGAAATTTTTTTAACTTGTATCCAAAATTTTGTTATTCTTCAAGAAGTTCATTAAATCAAAATATATATTATGTCAGAATGTGTATTCTTATATGGTTCAATAATTTTTGTTATTTTTCTATATATTAATAAACATATTCCGTCAGAATTTCCGAATTAGGAGAATTATCATCCATACAATCAGATTTTTAAAATTAATAGAATCTATTTTCCCTTAAAATATGCAATTTTCCTTAAAATATGCAAATTTCATTTATTAAATCTATATTAACTGACTAAAATACCCTTCTAGTTAAATTAGATGGTATTTTTCAATTATATTTAATTCAATAATATGTAATAATCACTTTCTTAAAATAAGTAAAATGATTGGCTCACAATCATTCATACAATAACACAATAATTAGTTAGAATAAAATAACCTAGGCCTATATATATATATATATATATATATATATATATATATATATATATATATATATATATATATATATATATAATCGTATTAATAAGATTATCATCTCATAATTAAACTAAAAAAATCATATATCAATAACTTGTTTGGGCTAATAACATAAAAAATAAAAAAATAAAAAAAAACCTATATTTTATTATTTTTTTCGATTTAATCATCTAATTTTAATTTTTGTTAAAAAAATTCATTCTTTAAAAAAAACCATAAATTTTAAATTGGTAGTTTTAAACATGTAATGTTTTTTACAATTTTTTCTGTATTTTGTTTAATTTAGAGATATTGTTAAAGGCAATATTTTGTTGGATTTTTTTGGTGTTTTTTTTTTGAATAACTGGTTTGTATTCAAAATAACAATTTTTTTATTATTTAAAATGATTTTTTGGTTTTTTTTGAAGAAAATGAATTTGCAGTGGATTTGTTTTTATGAACAAAACCAACCAAATAAATATAACTGAATTGATACCCGTAATAATTTAATATTTTTTAGACTAAATTATAGAATTTGTTCAATTGTTTATATGAAAGTTGCACTCTCATGTTAAATGATAGGAACAAACTGTGTGGTTTGGTTTTTTTCATACAAATTGAATGGTTTCTCAACATAAAAAAATGAAATCATATCATATAAATCGAAATCAAATGGTTCTTCAAAAAAATGGAATTAAATCATAAAAGTTAAAACCACCAAATGGGTTTCGAAAAAAAAAAGAAAAATTTACGGTTTGACATCAACATACATCGATATAAATATGTGTTTGTGGAGAACAAAAGTTTATATATTTTTATATATTATCTTTTTTCAATAAAATAAGCACTAAATTTTTTTTTAAAAAAAAAAAGACAAACAAACAAAAGCTTATAGAAGTTGCGATTGGACTTTTTAAAATATGGGTGGGTTTTTAAGAACAAAAAGGAAAGGTAAAACCGTATTTGCATATCATAACTATCGCAATAGAAATTTATCTAAATATAGATGGTTTTTCAAACACAAATTAAAATTAGGTTGTTAAATCGAAAAAAGTCATATGGTTATTATGAATTAAATATTTAATATTAAACATTAAAATGGTAAAAAATAATTAGTTAAAATTTAATAAAGGTTTAAAGGTTAAATAAATAAGAGAGTAAAATGGAATATTAATAAATATAGAAGGTTAATTTTGTCAAACATTAAACTAAAAAAATTAGTAAATACAACCATTTTGTATTATTGACTGAAAAACAGTTATCTCCAAACAGTAAAAATATTGTTTATAACATTTATAATTTTTAATCAACTTAACAAACTATATTAGAGACATAACTAAAAAGATGTAATTAAATTTTATACAAGCTAAAGGTTGTTCATTATTGTCTAGAATCCATATGTATACAAATCGATTATCGATTTCAAATGTATTATGTTTCTTGGGAGATGGATCATATCTTAAAACACAAGTTTGGTATCAAACAAAAAATCTTAGTGCCAACTAAACCATATATAAAACTTCATTTGTTATGCTAATCCAAGATAAGAAGAAAGAAAAAAGTTGTACCGTTAAAAATGCTTTGAAACCCAAACTTTATATGGCAATGTGTTGTTGCACAACGCAACATTTTCTAAAAGTAATGCTATGAAAACCTAATCTTACATGACAATGTGTTCTTGCACAATGCAACCTTTTTTTAAAATGTGCATTTGACTGTAACACCCGTTTTCAGATTAGATCTGTTGAGGGCTTAGAATGATCAAAGATAAGGTTTTTGGGAAAAAACTTGTGTCACAATGTAATGAATGGAGCATCACGACATGACATGCCAATTGGATGAATGTGTATCTAGGATGGTTGTCACGACGTGATAAAAGGAAGGTCACGCCGTGACCGCAACTGCATCCCAAGGTCATGATCTTTTAGGGTTTCTTCTATATTTAAGCCCCTAAATTCAAGGTTTAGGAAATCCTCTTCAGCATCCAATCCTTTCAATGAAACCCTAGCTTCCATTGTGGAGTTCTTTAGCTTTTGGTGGTGTTTTTGGTGTCTTGAAGAAGAAGGGATTATCCTTGGTTCATATATCCAGCTTGCAAGCATCATCATCATCTTCTAGCACTTACTCTATACGTTCGTGAGTATTCAAGCTCCAAGATTTATAATTCTATGTTGCTAGATCTAGAATTTTATGCATTATACACCATGTTTAGACTAGTTAGAGTGTTGAGATTCCATAAAGTTGGCAATTTTATGGATCCTTAGAGTCCTTTTGTAGTTAGATGTGTTATATATGAAGTTTGGTAGAGTTTTGAACTCATGCATGAGGTTTTGTCCTCTTTTTCATCATTTGAGACCTAACTTGAGCTCAAGACTTACATAGGGCATGCATGACTATAAAGCAACGATTTTTATGGCTATTTGGGTGTAAGGAAACCTTCTGGATGAGATGAGTGTGTGTCTTAATGGATTAAGGACTTAATCCATTAAGCTGTCTAGAATCAGTTCCCACGACATGACGATATGCATGTCATGTCGTGACGATTGAGGTCCTTGTGACTGTTTTGTCCAGATGTTCCCACGACGTGACCAAGAGTCATCCACGTCGTTTTTGAATAGTTTGACTTTCAGTCAAAATCGAAGGAATTGGAGAATTATTAAGGTTCCACCTTGGTTTGGTGTTATTCGGCTCTTGGGAGCGATCAGTGCAGGGAGTGAGCGTGTTGTTGTGTTTCCTTGGGTATTCGATTCAGGTGAGTTTCCTCACTATACTATATATTACAGTGTATATCCTTGTATGTTAGGATAGAGGAGTAGTGGTATGTTGGTTAGAGTACCAGTAGTTTGGTGATAGTCTACTTGAGTGCCCTAGGGGATGTATGTAGTCACGTAGGATAGCTCGAGAACTCTTAATCTAGGATTTCTTGTATGTTCCTTGTTTGGTTGTGGCTCTAGAGTGGGATCTCCTGTTCGAATATCTATCTCACATGTGGTTACATATAGCTATGCATTCCTTAGAGATCTACCAGTAGTGGCATAGTATATTGTATGAGGCCTGGTATGCGGTAGTAAATTGTTAGACATATAGACTATGGTAGATAGCTACCTGTGTTTATGTGTTTACTTGATTGCTTGATTGTATCATATGTCGACATATTGTGGTGGGGTGCGTTAAGGCGATCCTGCTTTATGTTGTAGGCCAACATACTCGAGTGAGCCAGTAGTGTGCTATAGGCCAGTGGTGGGTCAACTGTATGCCGAGAGAGAGTGGTCCAGATGTATTGTAGGCTTTGTTAGGTGGTTCAGTCAAACTGTAGGCTCAAGAGCGGTCCAAGCATGTTTTAGGCCTTGCGAGACGGACCAAACAGACTGAAGGCTCATGTGTGTATGTGTGTGTGTGCATGCATTGTATCTATATTGTGGTGTGTGGTATTATGGGGGAACTCACTAAGCTTTGGCTTATAGTTGTGGATTAAATATTTTTTGCGTACCAATGGTGATCATGGGAAGGCGAAGGCGTTACTGTACACATTCATCAGCAGCCATGGAGATTCCGCATTTATTACATTTCTCTGGTTTTCAAACAAATGTACTTTGTGTAACATCCGGACATTGAGGCATATTTTAATTAAGTAAATTATAATTTTTTGGTATTGCCATGACGTGGTGGAGGAACCACCACGATGTGGCCAAATGTTATTAAACGCGTGTCCGGTTTTGGTTCCTACGGCGTGGCGGTATTTGGGCACAGAGTGGTGGCCGCATGATGACCAAAACCCTAATTTGTCGGGTTTCAACCCTATTTAAAGGAAAGAGAGGGCTATGGTTTGCTCATCCCCAGCCTCTATCACTCTCTAAACTCAGAAACCCCAACCCTAGCCTTTCTTTGGTGAATCTTGGACCTTTTGGTGCTCTTGGTAGCTTGGAGAAGAAGAAGAATGTGCTTTAGAGTGTGGATTCAGCAAGCAAGCCTCATCATCTTTCTCTTGTGCATTCTCTGGACCTTTGTAAGTGTCCAAGATCCAATTTTTATGTTACTTACTTCTAGATCTAGGCCTTTTTCCCCTTAATCTTCATGGGTTGGAAGTTTGGAAGGTTGGATTCCATAAAGTTGGTAACTTTATGGATCCTTGTGGTCATCTTAGTGTCGTATGTTCCAGATTTGAGGATCCTTGGAGTTTTGGTCCCATGCACAAGCTTTGAGTTCGTAATTGCCATGTTTTTACCTAAAATATAAGGGACATGCATTAGGCATGCATGTCCATAAAACTACGATTTTTATGGTCCATTAGGTGTAGGAAACCCTTTTGGAAACTTTGGAGGAGTAACTCTAATGATTAAGTACTTAATGAGTGTTTGCATGACTTGAGTTGCCTTTAAGGACTTAGGGTTTTAGATCTTGACATATTAAGATGTCTTAATGGATAAAGTTGGAAACTTTATCCATCAAGACCGTGGGAAGGACAAGATCTAAACTTTTGAGCTCTTGGAAATGTTGGAAAACAACTTATTATGTTAAGCTGTGACATCCCTAATTTCTCGGCCAGAAAAGACCGATTTAGTTTATGCTTTTAAAATAAAATCAGAGTAATCTTCCAAAAAGTGTTGCGGAATTTGTCCCCAAAACAAAATATGATAAAAATTTATCAAAGCATTTCTTAAAGAAATGTATTTTCATTATATAATAAAACCTCGGGATGTCATGTTCCGATACAGACCAAAAGCATAAACAATACATTATAAGCCTTACAACAGTTATTTACATCTACTGGCCTATAATCGAAAAATCCCTCGTCATCATCCAACTATGCTTTGGGTCCACTATCTGTAATATAAAAAGCTGAGTGGGTCAGGCTTGGAAGCCTGGTGAGCATATAGGGTTTTCAACCCACAAATAATAATAAATTTATTAAATTCATCAACCAATAATAAATTTATTAATTTCATCAACCAACAATAACCCTGATTACCCGTTCTCATTATCCTCACTTTACGTCCCTAAACACCTATCATAAGGGACCTAGCCTAAGGATTTTCATCGGGGTGACAACACTGCTTTAGGGATTCCTCAACAATTTATGTCAAATAAGTCAACCATGAGGGGGATGGAGTATACCGGTGAACAGTAAGTTCAAAAACACCTACAGGTTGCGAGCCTACTAGCGTTCCACTGGACTGTCTAGAAAGGTCTGTGGTCGTCATCTATACTCCTCTAGATGACTGAAACAACAACAACTTCGAGGCCTCTCATCATTTTAACACACATCAACTATTTGATCTACCCATGTTTTACCCAACATATTTGTAGATAAAAATACATATACAGTTTAAAAGTTGTATAAAACATCTATTTAACACCCATCTCAGATAAACAAACAATATAATTACACATAGCACGTATTTTATAGAAAATACTTCATATCTATGTGTAATATGAAAGTGACTACACACTCACATGATAAGACGATGGTTGGATAGCTCTTCGTCCCTTGAAACAATCTTTTTCGATGAAACCGGGATGTTTTCTCAAAAACCGGGCTTCACGCGGGCAGAGTTTCGTCTCGAAAAACTCTTTTCTCGGGATCTTCGCGCTCTCCGGGGTTTGCTTACGATGCTAGGATGATATTATAGGCTTGGGGGTTTAGTGTAGCTTGGAAGAGACTAGACGGGTGAAAGAAGTAAAATTTTCTAAAAAAATCGGGCAGCCTCGCATCCTATTTATAGGGGATCGAAGCACCTAATTACGGTAGGCGTAATTCTTCAGTATGCGGGGCGTACTGCCTCGCAAATCTCTTCGCTGGGCGTAACTTCGTACGTTGGGCATACGAAGTGGATCAGCTCGGACGCGTCAAGGCTATGACACATGTCTCTCATGCGAAGGAGTAGGGGGTGACAAACTCCGGATCACTTACACGAGTACGCTGGGCGTACTTCGGTACGTTGGGCGTAATCCTTCGGACCAGCCTCAAAATTTGTGCCCAGAACTTCAAAATTTTGTAACTTTCACATACGAACTCCGTTTTTGACATTCTTTATATCCACGCGTAGGTGAAATTATGCTCTACAACTTTTGTTTAGACTCCGTCGGCTAATTTTGACTTTATTTTTAAATTTATATTTTTAACAGGCCGGGGCAGGAAAAGTCCGTTAAAAATTCATAACTTCTTCATCCTGATGAGAATAAAGTTCTCTTAGATCGATAGATTCAAACATATATCAACACAATAATAACAAGTAATAGAAAATGAAGAACACCAATATGAATCAAACAGATGTCGAATGATTAAAACAGCATGTAACACCCAGAATCAGAAAGACCAAGAAAAGAAAGGAAAAGCTCTAAGTCAAGGAGTCAACTCGTCGAGTCCAGGGAAGAACTCGACGAGTCGGAGCGGGATCTGGGTTATAAAATAAGTGACCGACTCGGCGAGTCGGCGAGTGGACTCGGCGAGTCTGGTCTGGACGAGAAAAGCCCTAATCTTAGGGTTTGCACCCTATTTAAAGGACCTTATGTCCTCTCCTCAGCCCCCCTTGTCGGCCAGAAGCTTCTTTAAGCGATTCCAAACCCTAATTTGAGTAAGAGGAGGAGGAAAGTGAACTTGGGGCTTTTGCAAAGAGGAAGATTTGGAGGATTTGACCACTAAGGAGCTGGAGGATTCAACTCTTTGGTTGTGAGCATCAGTTTGAAGGTAACAATCTGTCACTTTGCCTTTGTTGCTTCTAGATCTTTTCTTGGATGATGTTTTGGGGCCATTTTGGCATGTAAAGGAGCCATTTCGAGTTAGAAGTCCAGATCTAAGATTGCTACTTCAGATCTAGGCTTGTCCTGGTCCAAAAACCCGTAAAGTATCAGCCCTTGGTGTGTTGGTGAAGCATGTTTGTCTTAAACCCTAGCCCTAGAGTGTTTTAAGCCTATAGCTCCTTGGTTTCACGTAAAGTTTGCAACTTTACGTGAAAGGTGGGCCTTAGAAGAGTGGATCTACAGTTTGGAGCCCCTGCATGGCTCGAAAAGCCACTGTATGGTTTAAGAACTGAAGCGACTCGGCGAGTCACATGGGTGGACTCGGCGAGTCGTATGAAGATGGGCAGGAACTCGACGAGTTGGAAGAACAACTCGACGAGTCTGTTGAAGATTGCCTAGGACTCGGCGAGTCTGTTCTTGGACTCGACGAGTCGGGTCGCAGAACCCCCAACCTCTTCTGGTTAAGACGCAGATTAGTGAGTTGAGCGGTGACTCAGTGAGTTGGACAGGATGGGACTCAGAGATCGTTGAACTCGACGAGTCCTGGGGTGACTCGGCGAGTTGGGTAGTATTTTGAGAGCTTCTGAGTTTAAGGACTCGGCGAGTCTTCGGGTTGACTCGGCGAGTCGAGTCAACTGGAAGGTTGACTTTGACCAGGACTTTGACTTTAACCAGAGTTGACTTAGTTTGACTTCTAGAGTTCAGTTTGGAACTAAGTGTTATATTGATAATAGTAGCTCGGGGAGCTAGAGGAGCAGCGGTTCAGAGAGTTGTCAGACAGCAGCCAGAAGATTATCAGCAGCTTCAGCAGTTTGAGTTGAGTTTCCCTTTGTGTGAATGGGTCTACGGCCACAATGCCGGCCCATGTAGTTGTGAGTAGGAAGACCCGGGGGTTAGCCCTAGGCACTATTTGCTAGCATGATATTCAGGACCAAGGTCCAATGTCGGGCGGGTGCCCAAGGAATGGTTTGCATGATAGAGTATACTTGTTGTCTGTGTGATACTTGTATGTGCCTGGTAGGGAGGTGAGTGTGGGCGAGGTCCCGTATCTCACCAATAGCAGAGTGTGGAAGGTGTTCCATATCTCATTAGCAGCAGAGCAGGGGCGAGGCCCAAGTTAGGAAAGGAGTGAGTGTGGGCTGGGCCCGTATCTCACTATCAGAAGAAGCGCGGACGGGGTTCCATGATTCATCAGTAGCAGGACAAGGGCGAGGCCCAAGATAGGCGAGGCCTTAGAACATGATTCAGTAGTATATATATTTAGTTATGTGTTGTGGTATGTTTATGTGTTAGTATATGTTAGCGGGCGGGGCCCAGGGACAGGCGGGGCCTAAGAGAAACAGATATGTATCCGAGCGGGGCTCGAAGCCAGGCGGGGCCTGGAGCGGCGGGGCCGTTGAAGCGGGCGAGGCCCGAGGTAGTGGGCGAGGCCCAAAGTAGCGGGCGTGGCTCGGTATTTGCAGTATGTGATTATGCAGGGTATGTGGTAGGTTGGGGAACTCACTAAGCTTCGTGCTTACGGTTTTTTCAGTTTTGGTTTCAGGTACTTCCGGTAGCAGAGGGAAGAGCTCGGGGTGATCGCATGGCACACACCATTGATTAGACAGCCTGGGATGTTTTACTCTGATGAAATGAACAAGTGTTTTGAAAAGATACTCTGATTTGTTATATAACTCTTTTAGTATGTTTGAAATGATTTAATACTATGGTTTAGTTATGATTTAAAAATGAAATTTTTGGCCTTGAATTTTGGGATGTTACAAGTTGGTATCAGAGCCTTAGTTTGAGGGATTCTGGCGCACTCTCGAGTGTGTCTGAACTCAAACTAAGGAAGTGGTATAAAGTTTTCAAAAGAAAAGAGTTTTAGAAAAGCAAAAAAAAAGAAATTTAAAAAGAAAAGAGTTTTAGAAAAAGCGAAAAGAAATTTTAGAAAGAAAAGAACTTTGAAAAGAGAAAAAGGTGTGGTGCATGCAATCAGCCGAGCTCAAGTAAGTACCCCAAAATACCCATACAAGTTTATGTTATGTTTATCAGTTTCAGTTAGTAGAACAGCATGCTAGATTAGGGCTAAGGATCTAGGAAGGATGCCTTACGTGCCTGTTATATGTGCTTTTGAGCTGCATGATAGTATTGGTTAGACAGTAGTAGGATAGCATGTTTAGGTTATGCCTGAGTATATGATATTATGTCGCATGCTAGTACAGTTTCTCGTTATGAGAATAGATTTGCTTGAGTAGTTTCCTGTGTCCGAATGTTGCTTGCTTTGTGCTTTGTAGGACTCTGAGTGATGGGAGTTAGCCATCAGGTGCATACGTCACGTCACATGTGATCAGGGTTGAATAATCTCAGAGTGCTGGATTTGGCCCTATTACGCAGCTCTCGTCTGAGTCTAACCGTTGTAGGGACGAGTATTTTACTCGAAGGATTATCTGAGCCTCGTCACATGTGATGGTATTCAGGTGATGGCTAATTGGCATTACAAGGAGGCCTTTAGCAGCTGAGGACTGGATTGGGTGGAGTCAGAGATTTCCCTAGGGCAAGCCTAGGATGAGAGTAGCAGAGATCAGTAGTAGTAGAAGTGACCTGGTGGAGTCGAAGCGGTTCTTGAGGAAAGTACGGATAGATGTGGAAGGTAGTATGGGCCCGTACTACTGAAAGCAGAGGATCCGTACTCGATTCGGGAAAGGCCGAGATGAGACCGGGAAACTTGTAGTATGAGTGTGATCCCTCAGTAGAGATGTGCATGTTAATGACAGTTATGATATGTTGCAGAATGGTGACACTACGGGGTAGACCAGTTGGCGGATCATGCGCCGGAGAGGGATCAGGCTCGGGTTCAGGGACCGAGCAGCTCGGGGAGCGGATGAGGGAGTTTGTATCAGCCGAGGTTACGCGCAGTATTCTAGATCAGACTCATGTGATCTTTGGCACGGTCAAGGAGGGCATACTGGAGATATTAGATGAAAGACTGGGAGCCTTCCGTGCAGAGATGGTGGCTATGATAGGAGCGCGTACTTTGACATTCCGAGAGTTTAGAGCTTGTGGCGCACCAGATTACCATGGGGTTAGGGACCCCATCGCTAGCAGCAGGTGGTTGGCCGATGTTGCCAACGCCTTTCGTACGAGCCGATGTCCCGAGGGGGACAAGGTCCGACTTGCCTCCTGTCTTCTGAAGGACAGAGCACGGGATTGGTGGGAGGAGGTTGGAGATGCCATTGGAGATGATGTCGTGTTGGACGCGATGACATGGAGTGATTTCTCGGCCCGGTTCAGGGCTGATTTTGCACCAGTTATTGAGGTGCAGCAGTTGGCACGGGAGTTTCAAGACCTTCAGCAGACGACTGAGACTGTGGCGGAGATCACCACCAAGTTTAGGGAGAGGGCTCTTCTGGTTCTGCAGTATGTGGCGGACGAGGAGATGAAGAAAGCTCGATATCACGAGATGCTGAGGAGTGACATCAGGCAGTTCGTGAGCAGGTCCAGCTGCAAGACGCTGGAGGACATGATTGCACGAGCCAGAGAAAGGGAGATTGATTTGGAGTTAGAGAGGAAGAGGAAACCGGATGAGATACAGGTAGCCACAGGTTCAGGCAAGAGACCCAAGGGGTCAGACTCGAGATCGAGGGATTTCCAGAGCCGCAACCGATGCGGGAAGTGTGGCAGGACACACGAGGGTGCGTGTAGGAGTGGCAGTGGTGGGGATTCAGGCTGCTTCAAGTGCGGCCGAAATGGTCATTTTAGCAGAGATTGTACTACTTCCACCACCCAGGGAACATACCTTATATGTTTCCATTGCAGTCAGAGGGGCCACAAGAAGGCCCAGTGTCCGAGTTTGCTTTCAGCAGGACAGGTGATAGCACCTGCTCCCGCGACTTTGAGGGTCACCGACAGTCGACAGGGTCGGGCAGAGGAGCCTACGGCACGGAGCAGGGCGTACCAGTTGGTTTCAGATGACATGCGAGCAGCCCCAGATGTGCCAGGTGCGTATCCTTTATCGGTTTGACAGTTTTATCTGTGATATAATTGCTATGGTACTGCATCGATATTATTGATTGTACTTTGGATTCTGTCTCCTGCTTATGATTGAGTTATATGTCATCTGCATACCATGGGTTTAGAGTAGTAGTCTGTAGTTGTATCCCTTTAAGAGCAGGTCACTCAGGATGCGGTCGCTGTAGCAAGCGTGAGATTGGGATTCTAGAAGTATTTCACCAGCTTTCAAGGACGGTGGCGTCGGGGTATTGGGTAGTTTTGGAGCACCAGCAGCGGTAAGCATCAGTTTTTAGCAGATCGACCATGGAGTGGTAAGAAGGATTGGGAATCCTTTCCAGACAGTGAACTGTAAGGATCTAGTTGAATCGAAGTGGGGTAGGAACCCTCGTATAGTCCAGAACGGAAGAAAGTGCGAAGCTGGGATGAGTTCGCAACTTTGTTGAGCAGGATAGTAGTCCGAGTGGCTGATCGGATTGAGAAATGCGTGAGTTGGGAGTTGGGAAACTCCCCAGTGTTGAGTGCGTGTAATAGAGATCAGTAGAGGATTGGTTTGGGAAACCAGGTTGAAGATTTTCTCGGCAGGACGTGATTTTAGTTAGGATGTAAGACTACGGGTCAGCCGTAGCATTCCCCAGTAGCAAGTTAGTGAGGGAAGTGATGTAAGACTGCGGGTAAGCCGTAGCGTTCATTAGCAGTTTAGATAGCGGAGTGTGGGCGGGGGGGCCGTATCTCCTAGTTGGCAAGGTAGGGATCAGTAAAGGGTAGTTCGTTGTGATTAGTATGGAGTTGGCCTGCGTAGCCCTAGAGAGATAAGACCTTGGGAGAGGCCACTCCAGGATGTAATTAGGCGAGACCCGTGGGCGAGGCCCGTATGTGAGTAGCAGTATAGGTGACACCTAAGAGCAGGGTTGATCAGTAATAGGGTTTCGGGTGAGACCCGTGGGCGGGGCCCGTGAGTTATAGTAGCACAAGTGGGACCTGGTAAGGACCTTAGGGTCAAGTTAGGGGATCGAGGATCCCACGACTTGTAGCGCCAGGGTAGCAGGATAGATAGAGAAGTTTGGATAGTCGATTTTCCTTCGGAAGTCGCTGGGAGCGACTAAGAGATTGTGCTAGTCGTAGTAGCTGGTGGGTATCCAGTGACCCAGTCATCAGAAGAATCCGTTGAGAGCAAGGTGGTCTCGGTTCTTCTGGAAGGCAGATGAGAGACAGCGGAACTTTGAGGCGGGGAAGTAATGATAGAGAGGTATGGTATGAGACAGCTGGATGACCGGAGAGTGCTATGCATCTCAAGGGAGGGTCAAATAATCTCAGAGGGAAGGGTTTGACCCAGTTGCGCAGATCTCGTTTGAGTCTAACCGTTGCAGGGATGAATCTTTTACTCGAAGGATTATCTGAACCATTTGTTGGGATGGGTGCTCAGCACTAAGTTATAGTAGTAAGAAGTGTCCAGTGAGTACTGGCAGTAATGACCCGCACTGGAAGTAGCGGGAGTAATGGATTCGGTGAAGTATAGGTCCTTCACAGTGATAAGCGAGGTAGTTGGTTATGGAACGTTGCCTAGGGAAGGCCAGAAAACGCACAAGGAAAAAGGGGTGAACCCCTAGAATGTCCAGCATAAGTACTCGGGGAGTACCGAAAGGATTGTCAGTTGAGTAAGTTGTGTTCCCAGGATGGGCAGGGTTAGGGTGAACCCGAGAATACTATCCGCAAGGATTAATGATCGTCAGAATGATCGGGCGGAAGGCCAGCGGAGGTAGGCAGCTGGTATTAGATTTTTAAGCAGGGTGTTGAAAGAAGATTGCCTGGCGATTGGCCGTAGAGAAACTTCGAGGACGAAGTTTAGTTTAAGTGGGGGAGAGTTGTAACACCCAGAATCAGAAAGACCAAGAAAAGAAAGGAAAAGCTCTAATTCAAGGAGTCAACTCGTCGAGTCCAGGGAAGAACTCGACGAGTCGGAGCGGGATCCGGGTTATAAAATAAGTAACCGACTCGGCGAGTCGGCGAGTGGACTCGGCGAGTCTGGTCTGGACGAGAAAAGCCCTAATCTTAGGGTTTGCACCCTATTTAAAGGACCTTATGTCCTCTCCTCATCCCCCCTTGTCGGCCAGAAGCTTCTTTAAGCGATTCCAAACCCTAATTTGAGTAAGAGGAGGAGGAAAGTGAACTTGGGGCTTTTGCAAAGAGGAAGATTTGGAGGATTTGACCACTAAGGAGCTGGAGGTTTCAACTCTTTGGTTGTGAGCATTAGTTTGAAGGTAACAATCTATCACTTTGCCTTTGTTGCTTCTAGATCTTTTCTTGGATGATGTTTTGGGGCCATTTTGGCATGTAAAGGAGCCATTTCGAGTTAGAAGTCCAGATCTGAGATTGCTATTTCAGATCTAGGCTTGTCCTGGTCAAAAAACTCATAAAGTATCAGCCCTTGGTGTGTTGGTGAAGCATGTTTGTCTTAAACCCTAGCCCTAGAGTGTTTTAAGCCTATAGCTCCTTGGTTTCACGTAAATTTTGCAACTTTACGTGAAAGGTGGGCCTTAGAAGAGTGGATCTATAGTTTGGAGCCCCTGCATGGCTCGAAAAGCCACTGTATGGTTTAAGAACTGAAGCGACTCGGTGAGTCACATGGGTGGACTCGGCGAGTCGTATGAAGATGGGCAGGAACTCGACGAGTTGGAAGAACAACTCGGCGAGTCTGTTGAAGATTGCCTAGGACTCGGCGAGTCTGTTCTTGGACTCGACGAGTCGGGTCGCAGAACCCCCAACCTCTTCTGGTTAAGACGCAAATCAGTGAGTTGAGCGGTGACTCAGTGAGTTGGACAGGATGGGACTTAGAGATCGTTGAACTCGACGAGTCCTGGGGTGACTCGGCGAGTTGGGTAGTATTTTGAGAGCTTCTGAGTTTAATGACTCGGCAAGTCTTCGGGTTGACTCGGCGAGTCGAGTCAACTGGAAGGTTGACTTTGACCAGGACTTTGACTTTAACCAGAGTTGACTTAGTTTGACTTCTAGAGTTCAGTTTGGAACTAAGTGTTATATTGATAATAGTAGCTCGGGGAGCTAGAGGAGCAGCGGTTCAGAGAGTTGTCAGACAGCAGCCAGAGGATTATCAGCAGCTTCAGCAGTTTGAGTTGAGTTTCCCTTTGTGTGAATGGGTCTACGGCCACAATGCCGGCCCATGTAGTTGTGAGTAGGAAGACCCGGGGGTTAGCCCTAGGCATTGTTTGCTAGCATGATATTCAGGACCAAGGTCCAATGTCGGGCGGGTGCCCAAGGAATGGTTTGCATGATAGAGTATACTTGTTGTCTGTGTGATACTTGTATGTGCCTGGTAGGGAGGTGAGTGTGGGCGAGGTCCCGTATCTCACCAATAGCAGAGTGTGGAAGGTGTTCCATATCTCATTAGCAGCAGAGCAGGGGCGAGGCCCAAGTTAGGAAAGGAGTGAGTGTGGGCTGGGCCCGTATCTCACTATCAGAAGAAGCGTGGACGGGGTTCCATGATTCATCAGTAGCAGGACAAGGGCGAGGCCCAAGATAGGCGAGGCCTTAGAACAGGATTCAGTAGTATATATATTTAGTTATGTGTTGTGGTATGTTTATGTGTTAGTATATGTTAGCGGGCGGGGCCCAGGGACAGGCGGGGCCTAAGAGAAACAGGTATGTATCCGAGCGGGGCTCGAAGCCAGGCGGGGCCTGGAGCGGCGGGGCCGTTGAAGCGGGCGAGGCCCGAGGTAGTGGGTGAGGCCCAAAGTAGCGGGCGTGGCTCGGTATTTGCAGTATGTGATTATGCAGGGTATGTGGTAGGTTGGGGAACTCACTAAGCTTCGTGCTTACGGTTTTTTCAGTTTTGGTTTCAGGTACTTCCGGTAGCGGAGGGAAGAGCTCGGGGTGATCGCATGGCACACACCATTGATTAGACAGTCTGGGATGTTTTACTCTGATGAAATGAACAAGTGTTTTGAAAAGATACTCTGATTTGTTATATAACTCTTTTAGTATGTTTGAAATGATTTAATACTATGGTTTAGTTATGATTTAAAAATGAAATTTTTGGCCTTGAATTTTGGGATGTTACACAGCAACACCTCAGAAGAGCTCGATGAAGAACTTCTGCTGTAGAGGCGTGCCCGGGTTACAGTACTTGTTAAAGGAAATAATCAATAAGCATAATTAATATAATGCATGCATGCACTATATATACTAAACCCTAAAAACAAAACACATGGTTGGACAAGCCCAAACCGTGAATACAATGGACCGAACTAACTAAGCCCAATGGCGCAACCCATATACTCAACAATCTCCCCCTTTGCGCCAATTGAGGCGAGAGATCACTTCGGTTGAGCAACGGTGGTTTTCTTCACAGTCTTGAACAGCGTGGGGATGATGTCAAGAAGAGTTTGACGAAAGTTAAGGTACCATCGAAGCATATCTGAAAACATCTTCTTATCTGCTTCACTATTTTGATTGCACCTGTGTATGATATCGAGAATATGCTCCAAGCAGGAAGTGGAGAACAGGTGTTTGTCAACAAGAGCAAACAAGCATTTTTGACCTTCGCCCCTGATGAACATGACTGTATGGAACTGTGGGTCAATTTTACCCTTCATCATCAAGTTGATGTCGCTTGCCTTTCCTATTGGCTTGATAGAGGGCTTCCTTCTCAAGGCAGAGGCGATTTCCTGATCCATTTTTGCGACTTCAATAATGTAGCACACCAGCATTCGCTTAATGTGATCAATAATAGGCTCATACTCTTGTTGATTAGTCAACAAAATATTGTTCAGGAGAATCCAATCATGAGGATTCAAATTTGGCAAATCAGCCAGGGAGATCATATGAACCGAACTGTCTAAGCCTCGGGTCACTTTGAACTTGATATTGATAAACTTCCCTGCTGAAGTGGGTTTCAACACCTTGACTGTTGTGATCTTCTGATTACTCCAAGTCAGGTATTGAGGTTGAGAGAACGTGAGATAATATTCGATTAGGTCTCTATCAACCTTCGGGTCAGGAGAAGGGATGGAAACTGCTGACTCAAAATAATGAAAAATGAACGCCTTTCGGGTGATTGGCATATCAAATTGAGAATCCTTGGAATTCTCAAGATCGAACGAAAGGACCGGTTCAAGCCAATGTGTACTTGGAGCTTCAATCACCTCCTTCGGAAGCTTTTCCATAGTCCACAGAGGGAACATAGATTTCCTTTGTTCTAATACATCGTTTGTTTCTTTTTGTTTCCTCTCCCTATCAACTTCTTCCTTCGCTTTACGAACCTTTTCCATAAGCTCTTGATCATTTGGCTTGATTTTGAGGCTTTCGGTTTTGGAAGCTTTTTCTTCTGTATTAGTCACATCATCCATTTCATCATCATCATCATCACCAATTTTCTTCTTTCGTGTTTCCTCAAAGTGCTTCTTTTCAGCTTGGAGCGAGCTGGTAAGAGTATCAACATAAGCATTCACCATTTGAGCATTCTTTTGAGCTGCAGCCTGAAGAGATTCAAGAAAAAATTGAGCATCAGAAACTAGTTTTTCGACGTTTGCAGTCGCTTGCTTGCAATCTTTTGTGGAGTCTTCAACTGCAATAGAAGCTTTCTGACATGTGGAAGTGGAAGCATCGATAGCTTTGACAGCATTAGTAATGGAAGTGTCATGCTCCTTGAAAAAGGTTGCCAACAGAGCCTTGATAGCTGCTTCAGAGTATGCATTACTGGAAGTAGAAGAGGAAGAAAGAAATTGGTCAAGCTTGTCATTCAGATCCTTTAAATGCTTCTTCGTGACAGGAGCGTCATCATCATCATCGCTCTGTACTCGATATGGACTAAAATAAACAAAATCAAATTCCATTTCTGCTCCTCCAAGAACAGTGTCAGATTCATGTGTGGGAAGTGGGGATAAAGGTTTTGAGGTAATTGGGGGTTCAGATTCAGAAGTAGGTGCCCCCGTATCAGATACGTTGAGACAAACATTAGGTCCGGTTGTAGTAGTAGTAGTTGTGGTAACTTCGGTGAATAAAGGGGTAGGAATGGGAATTGAAGTTGTAGTTGAGGATGAGATGGGAGGTGGACAAGGAGCAATGGTAATAGGAACCGATTTTGTAGGAGAAGGAGGAGGTGAGTTTCGGTTACCTTCATGAGTTGGTGAGGGTGGAGGCGAATTACCTCGAGGCGGGCTTTCGTGTTGAGAAGCATCATCCTCACTGGACTCTGGTTCGCATTGAGGGTCAGATGGAACATAGTCAAAATCACTTGAAGAAGGAGCCTTCGGCTTGTGTGCCTTCTTCTTAGTCTTTCGTTTCTTTGGAGCAGTAGGGGCTGCTTGTTCAAACTTTCGCTTCTTGGGAGTTGAAACTTTAGAGGACTGACCTTCCTTCTCCCCTTTTCTTTCAGGATTCTTCCTTCTTTTCGCTGGTTTATCTGCTGCGTCTAGGGAACTTTGCATTTCGGGAGTAAGCTGCCTTGGCCCTGTAGGGGTAGCTTCTTGTACTCAGCTATCACTTTGCTTTCACTGGAAACACACATGTACATGGATTCCGGAACCGACCCAATAAACATAAATTTCGATGGATCAGAAACAATTATCTTCGTCGTGTGGAAAGTAGCAATAGACGACATCAGTGAATCCGTCATTATTGGAACGTCAAGCTTCTCCATCGCCCATTGAGTAACAAGAGTCCAAAACCTAGCGCAAGAGATTTCAGAGAAGCGTGAAGTAGAACTAATACTTTGAACCAGTTGAGACCATAAGATAGATCCAAAGTCCATGTTAACCCCATGGTACAGACCATAAAGAAGGGTCATGAACGCCTTGCTCGCGCCATCAGAACCTGCAACCCTCTCCGATAAACCCTTAGAGAGGAGGGTAAATAGACCATTCCACTGAGGAGGAAGGCACAATTTCTTGAACTTTGTGACAGTGGTGAGAACCTCAGTGTACCCCATATCATAGAACATGGTGAAGAGTTGAGTGGTGGTAATGGAATCAGGGTTGATCATTGAATCGTCGATAGCAATCCTTAGCAACAGACAAAACCTAGCTTTTTAAATCGACGTTTTGTGATTGACGGTCTCAAAGAAAATTCGCTCCTTGGCTTTACCGTAGACAGCGGTTGAGTAGACCTGAGAAAGTAGCCACATTGGAACACACTCCACCTTGGTTAGGGCTACTACAAGTGGTGAATATTTGAGGCATTCAACCACTTGAAGCATGTAGGGATCATACTGGAAAGGTGAGAGATTAATGATGAGGTTTTGATTTTGTTTAATGGTGAGAAGAGAGGACTGGGCAGATTGCTCATAAACAGATGAAGATTCAGCCATTGTTGCAGTTGTGAAGAAGAAGATGAATAGTAGAAATTCGCCGGTGTGTTCTTGAGAGAGTTGGGAATCGGTAAAGTGGTACAACGGGTGTGAGAAAACCTTATATACCGTCTCTAGGAGAGAGAAAGTATCCACAGTAATGATTCGACGATCTTCTGAATCGGCACTTGAAAAAGCGCGATTTTATAGCTGTGTTTCCCTAGGAAGACGTCATCAGGCGTGATGTTAGGAACCGTTTCAAATTCACGCGCCCGTTGCAAATCTTATCCTGTTACCGCCGTTTCAACTGCGAAAACTTTTCAAATTCCTTTTCAAACAATGACAAACCCTTTCGCTTCAGATAAGGCAGGCAATGTTCGCGCCTTTACATTGTATACCACCATAGCATTTACAACCGAAGCATCAAAACTAAAAAATTGCCATTAGTACCACGAACAAGAATTGGGAAAATCATAAGGATCTTCATGCAAGAGTGTGCCAATGGAAAAGAAATAAAGCAAAGTATTTGTGAGATTTAAGTGATGTCTATTTAGACACGAAACTATGGACCCCGGACACGAATCTCTTCCTTCAAAGTCAAGAGAGACTTAGAAGTGTCTGTGTGGTTTCCCGTTGAAATACGATCAAATGTTTATTAAGAACCATTGAAAGGCATCTTTTCAAATTTAAGCTAAAAGGGGTGGCTCAGCTTCAACCGAACTTCAGTAGTTGACATAATACCGAAAGTTGGATGAAGTACTTGTGAGACCGGTGTGGCCTATTAAACAAGTAGGTTAGAGAATATATGTAGTGACTTGGTGAGCTTTGTAGAAATCTAAAAAACAAAAATAAAATTGGATCTTATGGGAAGAAAATCCTTGGTTACAGACAGTTTCATAAAGATCACACAAAAATTAAAAAGAGATTTCTTGGTACCATCCACTAAAGGTTTCGTTAAGACGTGGGTGAAAACTAGAACGTTTGATTGTTCACCGTCAATTCGTTATAGATGTTGGATTTTGGGTTTCACTTAGTACATGGTGAAACGAAGATAAGATAATTAACATAGATGTTGTGTAACCATAAACCTCAGTGGTAAATTCTGAGAGTCTCAAGGGTTACGATTATGAACCGAAATGAGATGGAGAAAAGTGAGAAGGAGGTTAAAGAACCGAAAGTACCTTTGCTATATAGTAAGGACCGAGCAGACAACTCTTAACTCAATAAGAGACGAGTAAGGTAGCTCATGACATAAGTGATTTTATCAGCCTGATTGGGAAGATTTGATTTGTGTATATCAAATCAGAAAGGCTTCACTTGAAGTCTAGGAGACTTTGGTCAACATACAGCAGCATGCTTCTAGGGACACTTAGCTAGTACAAAGATAAAGAAATGTATACATGTCCCAGCTCCATCATTTGAATGATCGATGATACCTTCAGTGATATTTTTGGAATTTTTGATTTTAATGAAAAGCAATAAAAACAACAAAAAAAATATATATTTTTGGATTTTTTGAATTTTCTGAAAAAGAAATAAAAACAGAAATGAAAATATTTTTGAGTTTTATAAATTTTCTGAAAAAGAATTAAAAACAGAAAGGAAAATATTTTTGAGTTTTATAAATTTTCTGAAAAAGAATTAAAAACAGAAAGTAAAATATTTTTGAGTTTTATGAGTAGAAATGAAGTAAGAAAAGATATACATCGTGTACAAAGTATACAACCGAAACTTCACCAAAAAGTAGTGAAGCGAAATGGACCGAGCGTTCGGTGCATTTCGGTTCCCGAAAAATCAGGAGCCGAAATAGACCGAGCGTTCGCTCTATTTTGCGTTCGGTCCATTTCGGTTCCCGAAAAATCTGGAGCCGAAATAGACCGAGCGTTCGCTCTATTTCGCTTGTTCAATTTTTTATGAGGCGAAAGTAGTTTCGGTACTGATTCAGCTTCCATCATTCCTAGCCTTGGAGAATTTTATTAAAACTTACTTCAGGTAAGGCTTTCGTGAAGATGTCAGCTAGTTGATCAACAGATCTAACAAAGTGAATTTCCACATTACCATCTTCAACGTGATCTTTGATGAAATGGTATCTCAGTGATATATCTTTCGTTTTGGAGTGTTGCACTGGATTGTGACATATCCGAATAGCGCTTTCTGAGTCACAATAAAGTGGAATCTTCTTCATGTTTAAGCCATAGTCTCTAAGTTGGCTTTGTATCTAAATGACCTATGAAGTACAAGATGCTGCAGCGATATATCAGCTTCGGCTGTAGAGAGTGAAATGCATGTTTGTTTCTTGGATTGCCAGCTGACAAGTTTACCATCGAGGAATTGACATCCGCCTGTAGTGCTCTTTCGGTCCAATACACATCCTCCAAGATCAACATCAGAGAATGCTTGAACGAAAAATCCTAATTTAGCAAGATACCATAGACCGAGAGATGAGGTTCGCTTCAAATATCTGAAGATGTTCTTAACAGCCACCATATGAGGTTTGCGTGGATTAGTTTGGAACCTGGCACAATAACAAACAGAAAACATAATATCTGATCTGCTAGCTGTCAGATACATTAGAGAACCTATCATTTGCCGATAAAGGGTCATATCAACAGCCGGTTTCTCCAAAGATGGTGTTAACTTCATTCCAAATGCCATGGGAACCTTTACTTTGGAATCTCCCATCATGCCAAACTTTGCCAGTAGGGTCTTTGTGTAATCCTCCTGATTGATAAATATGCCTTCGGATCCCTGTCTAACGTTCAAGCCAAGGAAAAAGTTAATTGGACCCATTGAGCTCATCTCAAACTTAGTCTCCATCAACTTCCTGAATTCAGCTGTGACGCTGGGATTCGTGGAACCGAAGATGATATCATCGATGTAAATTTGGATGATCATTAAGTGGTTACCCTCTTTCTTGCGAAAGAAGGTTGGGTCAACCGAACCTTGTTCAAACTTGGACATTTTTAGAAATCGAGTAAGAGTTTCATACCAGGCTCTAGGAGCTTGCTTCAAACCATAGACCGCTTTATCCAGAATATAGCAATGATCAGGATACTTTTCGTTCACAAAACCCGGTGGTTGCTCAACATATACAGTCTCCTCTAGTTCTCCATTCAGGAAGGCACATTTGACGTCCATTTGAAAGACTTCAAAATTCTTGTGAGCAGCGTATGCCAGAAAGATCCGAACTGATTCTAACCTTGCTACAGGAGCGAAGGTTTCTTCGTAATCTATACCTTCTTCCTGACAATATCCCTTGACTACCAGCCTTGCCTTGTTGCGAATTACATTCCCCTCTTTATCCATCTTGTTCCTGAATACCCATTTCAATCCAACCACAGATGCATCCTTCGGTGTGGGAATCAGTCTCCAGACTCGATTTCGCTCAAACTCGTGGAGTTCGTCTTGCATTGCATGTACCCAATCGGAGTGATCGAGTGCAATATTAATCGTTTTTGGTTCTATTTTAGAGACGAACGAATTAAACATGCAAAATTCTACTTGAGAGAACAGAGCAGTTTGCTTCGCTTTTATTTGAGACCGAGTAAGAACTCCTTCAGATGTTTCACCGATTACTTGTGTTTTTGGATGATCTTTTGTCCATTTTGTGAGAGGAGGGTAGTTTGGATCATAGGCAGGATCCAATTCGGCATTTATTTCTTCTTCGAATTCTGATTGAGAATCTTCGTCATTTGTATTGTTTTTCTCCCCCTCGAATGACGAAACAAGTTCAACATCCGGTTCATAATTCTCCCCCTCGATTGGACTTTCATGGGTCATTGTTGGAGATGGGTTCTCCCCCTCGAATGGTAAGTCAGGTCGCCTTGGTGTAGATGAACTCTCCCCCTGGAATGTAGAACATTTATGAGTAGGTTCGCTCGAGCTTTGGGGTTCGCCTTGATCTTGAGGTTCACTTAGACCTGGCTATTCGGTTGGTCCTTGATGTTCGCTTTCCATTTCTTTTGCTGCTTCATCGATAATTTTCTTCAAGTTGTTGATCTTGTTGTCAGCTGCCTTTGCCTCAGAATGAATTTCTCTCTCTGGTTCATCAAAGAGCAACATGTATTCTTCAAATAGATTGGAAATTAGAAGCGAGACTTGACCTGATTTTGGAAAGATTTCCTCCGTTGGTACTTTGCTGGATTGCAGTTTCTTCAAAGAGTTATCATCAAAGGTGACATAGTAGGTTTCTTCAAGTTTCTTTGAACGTTTATTCAGAACCCTATATGCCTTTGAAGTAAGTGAGTAACCATGAAAATTCCCTTCATCTGCCTTTACATCGAACTTGTTTCGGTTCTCTTTAGAGTTGAAAATAAAGCACCTTGAACCGAACACATGGAAGAACTTGACATTTGGCTTGCGGTTATTCAAGATTTCGTATGGAGTGATGGAAAATCTCTTGTTGAGGAAGGTTCGGTTCTGGGTATAGCAGGCAGCAGCAATTGCATCAGCCCAGAAGTACAGAGGTAGAGAAGCGAAACTGGGCATGGTTTGGGCCGCTTCACACAACGAACGGTTTCGCCTTTCAACTACTCCATTTTGCTATGGAGTATAGGGAGCAGAGAAGTTGTGAGACACTCCCTTTTCAGCGAGAAAATCTTCAAACTCTTGGTTTTTGAATTCCAGCCCATTGTCACTTCGGACATTTCTAACCAACTTTCGCAATTAAAGTTCCACCTGCTTTATAAATGCTTTGAGCTTTGGAGTTGCCTCAGATTTCTGTTTAAGAAAGAAAACCCAGGTGAAACGTGAAAAGTCATCAACAATAACTAAAATGTACTTACTACCACCGATGCTTTCTATGGCCGAAGGACCACATAGATCGATGTGAAGAAGCTCAAGAGGTTCGATGATCTTTGTGTTGACAATTGTGGGATGACTCTTTCGGCTTTGTTTTCCCATTTCGCATGCTGCGTACAAATGTTCCTTATCAAATTTGAGAAGTGGAAGTCCTCGTACATGATCATCGATAACCAACTTGTTGATATCCTTAAAGTTGAGATGTGAGAGCCTTCGGTGCCATAGCCAACTTTCGTCAGAGTGTGCTTTTGTTAAAAGGTATACAGCTGGCTTTCCTCGAATTGGGTTAAGATTTAGAGGATACATTTCTCCTTTTCGCTTGGATTTTAACAGGACAACTTTTGTTTTCTTTTCAACAATCTCCGAACCTTCATCATCGAACGAAATCTTCAAGCCAGTTCCCACAACCAATTGAGAGACACTGATGAGATTGTGATGCAATCCCTCTACATATGCTACTTTTTGGATTGAGAATTCCCCGTTTGTGATCATTCTGTAGCCTTTGATCGTGCCATATGAATTATTCTAGTACTTGACACATCCACCATCCTTAAGAGCCCGAAACTCCCTTAGCTCTTCCCTCCTTCCTGTCAAGTGCGTGAGCAGCCACTATCAATGTACCATTCGTCGTTGAACTGCTCTTCACTTATAACCTGCAAAAATCAAGCAGATTTAGGAACCCAAAGTTGCTTGGGTCCACGTGAGCCTTTTACAGAACAGGGAATAGCAATAGAAAGATCAACCATATAAGTTCGTTTTATTAGTGTGGTTTCGTCTTTCTTTTTCATGGTAAAGACCTTGAGTTTGTTTAAATTAGATTGAGGATTTTTGTTTTGATTCTTAACAGGCTTATTTGTGTGATTCTTAGGGTTAGTTAACGTCTTCTTTGTTTGCGTGTTGTCTTCAGAGACAAGCTTCCCTTTTCCCTTGCTATCCTTGACATCCTTGTTAGGATTCTGCTTTGGTCGAGAATGAGGAGGATGGGATTTAGGACCGAAAATAGTTTTTCGATTCTTGTCGCTGCAAGGATTGGGACCGAACCTAGGCTTTTGGTTCGCTTGACTGGAAGATTGGCAGTGAGTGCATGGACCAGAATTATCCTTTGATCCAGCTTTCTCCTTGAGATTTGACGCCTTTTCTGTGCGAACATAATTGGAGTTTTGGGAGTTCCAAAACTGCTTTCTTTCATTAAGATTCTTTTGATATCTTTTGTTCTACTGGCGTTTTTGTTCAGCAAGCTGCTTTTGAGACTTGTGTATGTTTGCTCTTGGCTTCGGTCTCTCAGCATGAGTTTCGCTCTTCAATGAAGAGGTTTCGCTTGCAGCCGTCATTGGTTCACTTGGGATTTCTTTGGTACCACTTGTGCTTGGTACATCAAAGCTTGTAGGCTTGTTGAGTGGTTCTGCCACATATCTGCCTTTAACCCTCCATGAGGTTCTCTCTGATAAACCGACAGTCTCATATGCATTGTTGATTGGAGCAGACCAAAAATAATTATCACAACCACCTGCGTTATCTTCGTTTACTATGGCTGTCAGTTCGACTGTGTGTTTTTGAGTAACCCCTGAAGTGGTGTATACCTGGTTTGGTACAGTTTGTACCTTTTGATAAACCACTGCTTTCGGTTTCAGAACTTTGGATTTATCTTGGGACACTCGAGCGAACTCAACCGAATTCTTAGTTATAAGACCTTTGGTAGGTTCGGTTTCGCTCTTGACAAATTCTGAACAGTCAACCACATCCTCTACAGAAATTTCACTCATATCACTGTCCTCGTCAAATTCAGAAGTGTTTTCAACATTTATTTTGTTTTCTGAACTTAACTTGGCATTCAATGAGTCAAATTTCTGAATGGTTTCGGTCTTGATTTTCAATTTATCATTCTCGTCCAAAAGATTTTTGAGCATGTCCTTATGGTCTTTGGACTTGATAAAGGACTCGATTTTGTCCAGACCAACCCTGTAGGCGTCAGAGATATTATCTGAAGATACAATAGATTCACAGTTATAACCATAAATATCAACTTCGTCCTCCTTTAACTCTAGGGAGGGCAAAATCATTTTGTGAATCTTTTTGCCAATTTCACAATCTAAATGCAATTGAGTGATATTTGTATATAAACGTTTAGCAATCAAGCAAAAAATGTTTCTTTGTTTCATAAGTTTCTAGTTATCACGTTGCAAATAAATAACTTCATCTCTCGTCCTAACTAACTCTAACTCCGTCTTCTATATCCACATCCTTCGCTCCTCATTCTTGGATGTCACCCTGCTAATTTGATCGGTTAGGTTAGCATTTGTGAGGCGTGTTTGCATTAGACTGCCACTTAAACTAGAAAATTTGAATTTTAATTCATTTAATTCCTTTTCATAGTTTGTTACAGGTATTTTAAGTGATTCGAGAAAGGATTGTACCTTCTTGATCAACTGATCGCAGTCGTTGATCCTCTCGCTCACAGGTTTGGCAGCAAAACACTTATCTTCCTTATGATTCGCCTCATCATATTCGCCTTCGGTTGTGTAGCCCCTCATTTGCGACACTCCAACTGTCACCATCAAGCATTTCCCTTCAAACTCAGTACTATCTTCTTTCGCCACAAATGCCTTGCCATGTGTGGGTTTATGTACTTCTTCATCTTCAGAGTCTGTAGACCAGACCTCTACGCCATCGAACTCATCATCCACAACGTTCTCCTGCACAATCAAAGCATTCATTGAACTGTTAGAGGCTTTCTTCTTCTTTATCTCCTCCAGCTTGCGCATATAGTATGTTTCATCATCTTCACCCTCCTTCTTCTCCGGTAGCTTTCTTAACATGCAATCTTTGGCAAAGTGGTTTTTGCCATGGCAGAAGTTGCAATCGTATCCAGAGTCTCCTACCAGTTTGCTCTCCTTCCTCTCTTCCTCTTTCTAAGGAGTATTTTTGATCTCCTCTTTCGCCTTTTCTGAGCTATAGCTTCCCTGCCATTTTCGGTTCTTGGCAATAGGAAACTTTTTGCGATCAAACCGCTTTGGGTTGGAAACCATCATTGCATTCTCTTCGCTTGTCAGATCACATTCTGACATTTCGTACTCTTCTTCATCTTCTGCCACATTCTTCGCCTTAGAGAGAAGGTCCAAGGATCCCATACCAGACACTACTTTCGCTTCCTTTGTCACAACACTTTCATGAGACTTGAGAATACCTACCATCTTCGCCAATGAATAGGTTTTGAATTGCTCGTGGGCCTTCACAGTTGATACCACAGCCATCCATTCGGGTCTTAAACCATTCATAAATGTGACCTTCTGTTTGATCACTTCTCTTCCAATACCGTGCTTGATCATCTTGCTTAAAAGATGGTTGAAACGATCGAATGCCTGAATAAGTTTTTCATCTGGCTTTTGTTGGAAAGCACCGAACTAAGAAAGCAATAGAGTTTGGATAGAATGCTCTAGGTCTTCATCAGTGGAATACAGCTCTTTAAGTCTATCCCATATCTCTTTTGCCGTGGTGCATGGGCTTACCAAAAGAAAAGTATCAGACTGTAAAGCGAATCGAATCATTCTCATGGCTTTAACATTACACATCAACTTATCTTTTTCGTCTTGAGGAATCTTTTCCACATCAGTTAGGAATTTGTTCTACTCCTTTTGAGTCTTGATAGTTCTATTTGTACCAGAATGAACAAAAGGACCCAATGATATTGCTTCCCAGATAAGATAACCATTGTCTTCGGAACCAACGACGTAGTCCTCAAAGTGATGCATCCAAACTTCATAATCTTTAATGTATAGAATCGGAATTATGGTTGTAGATCCAATGTTGTTGGAGATATTGATCGGATTGGTTTGTGAATCTTCATGAGACATGATGACCTTTTTCAGATATCTGCTAAGAATCAGACTTGTAAAGATTGAATAGGGTAATATCGAGATCTATGAACAACGTCAATGAAGGAATGACGGCTTAACATATCCAATAAAAGCGGAAACCCTAAGAAAATTCTTCAAACAGAAGAGATGCGTATGATTTACACAGCCTCCTGCTCTGATACCAATTGATGAGAATAAATTTCTCTTAGATCGATAGATTCAAACAAATATCAACACAATAATAACAAGTAATAGAAAATGAATAACACCAATATGAATCAAACATATGTCGAATGATTAAAACAGCAACACCTCAGAAGAGCTCGATGAAGAACTTCTGATGTAGAGGCGTGCTAGGGTTACAGTACTTGTTAAAGGAAATAATCAAGAAGTGTAATTAATATAATGCATGCATGCACTATATATACTAAACCCTAAAAACAAAACACACGGTTGGACAGGCCCAAACCGTGAATACAATGGACCGAACTAACTAAGCCCAATGGCGCAACCCATATACTCAACACATCCGACATCCGTTTTTGTCTGTCTTTTTACCGTTGAACTACTATCAACAAGATCTTCGATTCTCGTTTAGGTTGTTTCGGCTAAAAATCACTCGATCTAAAATTCGAGTTTCGGGCTGCAAACTGCTAAGCCGAAACTTAGAAAAATCATAACTTCCTCATACGAAGTCAGATTTGGCCGTTCTTTTTATGCACGCTCTCGATTTAACGAACACTACGACTTTCGTTTAGATTTCTAAGGCTAAAAAGCAATTTATCGTAAATTCACTTTTTACGTCACACGGCGTTGTGCCGGTTCTGTCGCGAAACTTCGACAGGTCATAACTTCTTCGTTATAACTCGGATTTCGGTATTCTTTATATCTCTGGAATCCTTGTTTCAACCACTACAACTTTCTTCATAGATATCGGGATTATCTAACATTTATTTTCGACGCTTATTTTTATCCTTAACTTATTAAATCATAATAATTAAGTATAAAACACATAATAATCAAATAATACATCTTATTATTTCAAAACAAATTACAAAGGTTGGCCTAGACTATTACATCATATTTAACGCCTAGCCTAGAAACACGGGCGTTACAATTCTCTCCCCCTTAGGATGATTCTGTCCCCGGAATCATACATCAGCAAACAAATGCGGATAGCGACTCATCATGTCACTCTCTGTTTCCCATGTGAGATTTGGCCCATTCGTATGTTTCCATCGCACAAGCACTAAATCGACCATCTTGCGTCGCAACTTCTTAGTCTTACGGTCAACGATTGCCTCTGGTTCTTCGATTAACCTCTTGTTTTCATCCAACCTTAATTCAGAAATTGGAATTATGTCGGGAACTTCTCCCGTGAACTTCCTCAAATAACACACATGGAAAGTTTTATGAATACCATCTAGTTCTTCAGGTAGTTCTAGCTTGTAAGATTCGTTCCCAATCCTCTGAAGAACTTTAAACGGTCCAATAAACCTTGGACTCAACTTTCCTCTTTTACCAAATCTTATAAGTCCCTTCCACGGCGAGACTTTATGTAAAACCGAATCTCCAAATTCGAATGTTATCGGTTGCCTTTTCTTGTCAGCATAACTCTTTTGACGATCCTGAGCTGCTAACATCCTTTCCCTAATCACTTTCAGCTTTTCAGCAGTCTGATGGACTATCTCGGGTCCTATAAACTGCTTTTCCCCAGCTTCAAGTCAACATGACGGCGTTCGACACTTTTGTCCATACAAAGCGTGATAAGGTGCCATCTTGATGCTCGAGTGGAAACTATTATTGTAGGAAAATTCTACCAAAGGTAAATGTTCATCCCAGTTACCTTGGAATTCCAGGGTACATGCTCGTAGCATATCCTCCAATATTTGAATCGTTCGTTCGCTCTGAGCATCAGTTTGTGGATGGTAGGCTATACTTAGACACAACTTTTTACCCAATTCCTCTTGTAGACTTATCCAAAACCTCGACGTGAAACGACTATCACGATCTGATACAATCGTTAAAGGAACACCGTGAAGTCTTATTATCTCCTTCACGTAAGAATTTGCAAGTTTATCCATAGACCATTTTTCATAGGCTGCTATGAAATGAGCACTTTTAGTAAATCGATCAACGACCACCCAAATCATGTCATGACCGCTCTTCGTTCTGGGCAGTTTAGTCACAAAATCCATGGTAATGTCTTCCCATTTACCCATGGGTACAAGTAAAGGTTCTAAACTCCCATACGGTTTCTGATGTTGTGCCTTAACTCTCGCACATTGTTAGGTGCATTTCATGCATACATTTTGTAGTTTTACTCCATAAAAGTGCATTGCATTTAGGTTTAAACTCATGCATGTTGCATATTTTTCGAGATTTTTTATGATGCAATTCCATTCACACACTTTTGTGATATTTCAGGGACTTTTGAAGGTAGGATCTTAATTGAGGTGATGAATAAGAGATATGGATGAAGTTTTGTCACACCCCAAAACCGAAACGGCGGAATCGTTCAGGGGTGGAGGATGTCATGTTTAGTATCACGAGATATGTATATGGTAAGCAAGTAATGAACAACCATTTCATTTCGAAAGAAAGTGTTTACAATGTGTGTGTTCACAAAACATAGAATTCATACACAAATAACAAAACAAGACTTGAAGCTATAATGCTTCATCTTCTGAATCCCCAGCACGAGCACCTGTCTAATAGTCTCCTGAGAATACAAGTTATTTGAAAGAGTTGGTCAGCAATTAAGCTGGTGAGTTCATAAGAATTTAGTGATGTAAGTAAGTTGTAAAGTGTTGTTGAAAATGTAGATGTAAAATGGTGTTGAAAATGTAGTTGTAACATGTAGTTGTAAAATGTTGTAAGTTGTAAGTTCTGTTTTGGAAAAGTTCGCCTGTTCCTCTAGAAAATCATATATTTCCTACTTTGATGGAAGTTAAGTAAAATGATACTACAACCCATTCTATGGGTACTAAGTGGGTACAAGTTATATAAGACTCAGAGTAAACAAACAATCGATTGTGCGCATCTTCCCTAAGCTCACAACCAAACAAGGAACAGGAATTAAGGCGGATAGCACACATTCCATTGGTTGTTAGATCATCGTCATATATAACCCTGGTGTAATCACTTGTTACTCATGGAGTTAATTGTAATGTTTCCTTTATATCTAATGAAGAAGTTCTTTAAGAAAACCCTTATTTCTTATAATAAAATAGTGACCATAGTGACTACTTTTATAATAGCTTAGTTTATACTGCTATATATAATCTAATATCGGATAGAAAGTTAATTGAGCGAATCTGCCCTAATTCCACAACCAAACGAGGAACAGGAAGTAAGGCGGAAAGCACACATCCAACTACCTATTGGGTATTAGCTTTATACATAAACATGGTGTATAAAACTAAGGTATTATAGAGTTACTCATATAAGGTCTTTTAAATTGTATCGGTTTAATAAAATGGATTAAACCCTTTACTGGGAAGTTTCTAGTTTTGTATACCAAAAGTACTGAAAGTATGTTTTGTACTAGAAAAACCGTGCCTTGACTCTGTGTCCTATAACCTGACCTATACCTGGTACCCTTATGATGACTCAATGTATACTAAGCATACATATATATAGAATCGGGTAGAAAATAGATTGGGTGAATTCGTTCCAAGCCCACAACCAAACAAGGAACAGGAAATGAAGCGGAGAGCACACATCCTATTACCTGTCGGACCCTATTCGTATATATATATATATATATATATATATCCTGTTATGTATACATTAAGGAATCATAAGACTAGCACTATGGTCCTATCTTTCACTCGTATCCTTCTACCAAGGCATCTTCTGTTATGTGCTAGACTCGACTGTTCCGTTTGCCGTTTGTAAGAATGTATATTTTCCCTAGTTTATAACTATCTTAACTCGAAAATAGTTTGGGTTGGACTTTCAAGTGGTACCGTCACTTTATGAAAGAAAGGGAAGTGTAAGTACACAGTTGTCGTTTATAATGACATGCGGATGTACTAATAACCTAAAAACATATTTGTTTTATTACGGTTATAATGTGAAGGCTAGAACCCTTACTATACGCTCTCCCTGTCAGGAGATTAGGGGAACTAAACACGACCTCTGCAAATTCTTGCAAGCCATGTAATTCACATTAAAGTATATGATCATGTATACCCAATATAACTATCACCTTTTGTTTAAAACAATGAGTTAGTGATTCATTGGTATAATTAGATCCTGTATGTGTGTTCTCATGCTATAGCAACCTAACTTGTTTGTTTTGTACTATATCTTGTACGTTATGTTTGTTTCTAGTAATTGTGTGTTCTCTCTGTATGGTATTGTTTGATTCTCTTCACTATCTGTTCTGTATGGTATTGACTCTTTGTGTGCTTCATTGTACTAGAAGTAATGAATAGCATTCTCCTAAACTATACCTATTATAGCTTACTAATGTTCTACTTGGACTGTTACTGGAAAGACTCGTTTATCTACTAAGTTATGTTTGTACTTTAAAAACAAAGTTTTGTATAACTAGAAAGTAACATAACTTTAAAAGAGTTTTGAAATGTTTTGACGACTTATAAATTACATAAGTAACATTTTGAAAGATGTTTATAACAAACATTTACACAATTATCATTGTGTTCAACTTGTATTCCCCCCCCCCCCTTAAAACAGTTAAAACAGTTAAAAGATTCATTACGGGATATGAACTCACCTGATGTGGGTGATTCAAACGGGTATGCATGTAAGGATGAGAAGTTCCACGAATGAAGTCCCGAGACACAATAAGTCCTAAATGACATATAAGGACACATATTGACATGAATATAGTGTTTATAAACACTATATGAAAGGAAACACCTTCCGGGACTAGGAAACACCTTGATCAAGTGTTGGAATCACATGTTATTCAACAAAGGAAAGTGAAATGGCACTAACATGAGTTTACGGTTTAGGGACCAACTCCCTTGGAGTTTACGGTCGTAAACCCATGAGTTTACGGCCGTAAACTCATGGTACTTCTATCATTTTATGTTTTGAAGTCTTAAAGGTCATAAGGAAGCATCCTAACTTCAAGTCTAAGCCTTAGGAAGTGATTGTGGCAACATTTCACCCCTTTGTAGAATTTACGGCCCATGGACCATTTCTCCATGAGTTTACGGCCGTAAACTCTAATGGTCCTTGATGTTTTCGATGTTTAAGGTCCTATACACTTCAAGGAAGGGTTCTGGGTCACTTGCCTTGCATCCTATAGGGTTTATGGCCCTAATGGCCACCAAAAGGGGGTTTACGGTCTTGGGAGTTTACGGCCGTAAACTCCCTTTGATCTTGTGTTCTTGATGTTTTCAAGTCTCTAAGCATGGATACTAACTAGATATGAAGTATAGGTGAGTGTACTTACGATCTAGAAGCTTGAAATGGTTGATATTGGCCAAGAACACTAGTGTGTGTTCTTGGTGTTCTTGGTGAAACTTGAAGATCTAAGAAAACATGATTTTTATGGATGAATCATGAGGATGAAGCTAGTTAAGAAGGATTATCAACAAACTAGAGGAAGGACACTTACGATTTTTTAAGATCAAGCATGAAGATCGGGATGATACTTGAGAGAAAACTCATGTGTTCTTGAAGGGAAAGTAAAGAATGAAGAAAAGTGAAGGAAATGAACTTATATGGAGGAGTTTACGGCCTTCATGAGTTTATGGCCGTAAACTCCATGTTTACGGTCGTAAACTCCATTTGATGGAGTTTAGGGCTTGATTCTTGTACTGTGGCCATTAGCAGATAAATCCCAACACTTATTCCTTAAGTGTACTAGGCTAAAACTCCTTAGAAAGACCTTTAACCGGGCTAGAACTCAGTACTAATGAGTTTGACACTCATTTGAGTTGATTGACTGGGCTTTAAATTTAAAAAAAAATTCCGGGTTGTCACAAGTTTCGGGACTATTGGAGCATCGAGGAGGGAGATTTCAAGAAAATGAAGATTTCAGCTTTACAAAAGTTTACACGGCCGTGTAAATGCAAGCCTTGAGTTTACACGGGCCGTGTAAACGCATACTCATGAGCAGTGTACTTCGAAGACCTGTCCGAATTGAGCAATATACTTTTTGTGTTTACACGGCTGTATAAATAGGCAGTGTTAGTTTACACGGGCCGTGTAAACGAGGTCGTCAGTTTAAATCAGTTTTTCTCCTTTCTAAAATGAGGCAACCGGTTCCAGAAGAGGGGGAGTCGTTTCTATGAGTTCTAGGAAGCGATTTTGGGAGCATTTTGAAGACAATTGATGCTTGAAAACATTTGGATTTCACTAGGATTTTAATTTGTAAGACTTTAACTTCAATTTCTAGGTTTATGCTTGTTCTAGTCGTGAGTGGCTAGAAACTTAACTCTCCAACTTCATGTATTGACAATTGTGTGTGTGAATTCAATCATTTGACTTGGTGTTTGTTTTAAATGCTATCTAGTGAATTTGATTTTGTTTTAATTGAAGGTTTGATTTCAATTCTAGTTCTTTTTGGCCAATTGAGTTAGGGTTAAATCACTCATGTTATGTATTATACAAAATCCGTAATTGTTTTGTAAAATAGAACAAGTAACAAGTATTAAATCATACTACTTGCAATGATTCTAGTACAAATCAAATTCACACATTCTAACACTCCCAATCTTATGTGGAGTATTGAATATTGTTGGTAAAATTCAGATAAAGCATAATGCAATCTTTCACCCATTCTAAGAACTTGTTTAGATTAGGTTAGTTAGATTAGAATTAATTAAAGAGCTTATTTTAATTAACTAAAAATGGTGAATGTGAAGTGCTAGAGCTTATTAGCATTTCTAACACCAACTTAGATGGAATTAAACAAATATCATCTCATATTTTGGATCACATTACTAATTAGTCTTGTATAGAATTGGAGTACTTACAAATCTTGAATTTACTTTACTTAATCAATTGCTATTTATTACTTCAGTCTTTTATTTGAATCATTGTACCTAACCCCCCCCCCCCCTCTTTTGTGATCTCATTTGTACCTTACACAAAAAGGGTATCAACATTTATCTCGTGTCTCTGAGGATCGACCCTATTTACCTTGTATTACATTTTTAATACAAAGTAGTAGTGTTTAAGGAGTTATTTTTACCCCTTTATTTGTTAGCTTTGACACGCCTAACACACATGTCACACACTTGGCCACATACTTTGCAACATCGAGCTTCATCGTCGGCCACCAGTAGTAGGGTTTCAGATCCCTATACATTTTCGTGCTGCCGGGATGAATCGAGTACATGGTCTTGTGAGCTTCTTCCGTCAAAAGATCTCTTATTCCTACCGTCTTAGGTACCCAAATCCTATCTTGGAATACCTTCAATCCTTGACCGTTTGTATCGAACACTAACGTTTTGCCCAAACGTTCTTCCTTTCGGTCATTTTTCTCTAAAGCTTCTTCCTGAGCTTTCTTGATACTTTCTACAATTGTTGAGACAACTTCGATTCTTAATGCTCTTGGCCTTTTCTTTTCACGACTCACTTTTCGGCTTAAAGCATCAGCTACAACATTTGCTTTACCAGGGTGGTAAAGGATTTCACAATCGTAATCCTCAAGCAACTCTAGTCAGCGTCGTTGTCTCATATTCAATTCCTTCTAATTAAAGAGATATTGAAGACTCTTATGATCAGTGAAAAGTTTGCACTTTGTGCCATAAAGATAATGCCTCCATATCTTTAGGGCGAATACTACCGCTGCCAACTCCAAATCATGAGTGGGGTAGTTCTTTTCATGTTCTTTCAACTGCCTAGATGCATATGCTATCACCTTATACCTTTGGGTCAGAACACAACCTAACCCAACTCCAAATGCATCGCTATAAACTGCGAAGTCTTCGACTCCATCAGGTAAAGAAAGAACCGGTGCTTCACACTTGAACAAACGTTAGAACAAGTTTATATTGCGGAAATTAAAGTTAATCTCAAAGGATCATAAAGCTCAACAATAATATAAGTTAGAGTTAGATAGTTAGATGATTAGTTGCGGAAAGATAAGGAAATATAAAAGACAACAAGTATTATATCAAGTATACACTTAAGTTGATTCTTAACAAGGAATGCAATCAGACTAAGTTAGTAAGTGAGATCAAACTTAGTGATTAAGTCTAGAAAAGACTTGCTCTTGAAGAGAGATTACAAGGAGTTACGATTATATTTAAGTGATAAGATAGTAGAGAGAGATGAGTGATAAGATTCAAGATGCGTAAGAGAGGTGTATTCATTGAGAAGTGGAGAACTCTATTTATAGAGTCTCGAAGATTACATACAGCCTAATCTGTTTGAGTTGCCATGCAGGGCACTATGGATAAAAGAAAGTACTTATACAAGGAACAGATAGAAGACTGAATCTAAGAACTGATGACAATGACTGTGGTTACTGATCTGACTGCAGGGAGAGATTGACTGCGGTTCCATAAGCAACTTCGGATCTCTTTCAAGTTTAAGAGGGTCACTTAATGTTTCAACAATTTCCCCCTAAGTGAACTCTTCAACTTTTCTTTCAAGTGTTGAGATTGAGGAACTTGATAAGAATCCACCAGAATTTCCTGACTTCCTTAAGCCATGCAATCCTCCTTGATATCTCAAACTTCACTTCAGCAGTCGTATGTTTGGATTTGTTGACTGCAGCTTGAATAATTTCCAACTGCTTCCGGGTCATACGATTCATGGCAGTCATCGGGATGAAGTATTTAGTTTCATCATTTAATCGTTTGAAGATGACTCCAAGATCTGGGTAGTTGGTTGCTCCAAGGGATCTTTCTTGAAAGCCTTCAGTCAGGACCGGGGCTGGTTCAAGAGGAGGAAGATTGAATTTCTGAGCAAGGGCAGGGTGGATATTTGTAAAAGCGTAAATTTTCAAAACAATTTTTCATTTTTAAATCATCAAAAACAATATCAACAAACTGTATCCAATGTCATCATAACAAACTAAACCCAGAATCTCAAAACATAATCTCTATGAGTGTGTACGGATCATGCCGGCGCCTTCCCGCGACCCTCGCTAGTACCTGAAACACATAACACAACAACTGTAAGCATAAATGCTTAGTGAGTTCCCCAAAATACCACACACCACATATACGCCTTTCCAGGCCATAACTCTGTAGGATCTTCCGATCCATGTGTCTCAGGGGACTTCCGTCCCGAATCCCGGTAGACCTTCCGGTCCTACCCGTATCGACCTTCCGGTCCGTAACCTCTTGACCTTCCGGTCCATATCATCTTGACCTTCCAGTCCATATCGTACATAACATACATAACACATATATATCACATAACAACCTACAGCTCATACATCTCATAGCATATAAGACCTTCCGGTCACACATAGGTACCCTTCCAGGTACAGTATAGTGAGAAGACTCACCTCGATGAAGTCGGATAAACTCTCATGCTCAACGTCCCGACCTAGCCTCCTCCTATTATTCAAATAACATCTCCGATCAATATTCTCTCATAGTCTCATCTCTAAAGATTGGGTAGAAGGCCATTCTACCCCTCTCTGAACTCTCTTGAATCAGTCTTGACCAGAACCCTAAAGTCAACGAAAGTCAACGGTCAAACTTTGACCCGACTTGTCGAGTGCACAAGGGCGACTCGGCGAGTCCATGCGGGTCCTCTGAATCCTTCCAGCCTCTCTTGGCTCGTCGAGTCATCCTTCCACTCGACGGGTTCCTCCGGTCATGAATCGCGGGGCAACCCCGACTCGACTCGTCGAGTCCACTTATGGACTCGGCGAGTTGCTCCCATAACAACTCTCAAATGACCTTCTGAGGTCAGATCTGTTTCTCTAAACTATAGATCTGACTTCTCCACAACCAATAACCACGTAAAGGTCGAAACTTGACTCACATGCAAAACACCCAAGGCTTTCCTTGGTGAAATAGCTTCTAAAATGGCAACCTAGTCTCCTTTCCTCCATGAACAAACATAAAGCAGAATGGGGAAGGTTCTCTGGACCTCTATGGGTCCAGATCTGAGGTCTAACCCAGCAAGGGACCATAAACTCAACTTTTCAAGCCCTAAAAGGTTATAGAAAACCCTAAATCATAGATCTTAACCCAAAACAGAAAGGAAGTTCGATTTGATA
Source organism: Lactuca virosa (assembly GCF_052849685.1). Lineage (NCBI taxonomy): Eukaryota > Viridiplantae > Streptophyta > Magnoliopsida > Asterales > Asteraceae > Lactuca > Lactuca virosa. Next base: position 457,809,770 of record NC_136430.1, read on the forward strand.
CCTCAATAGTGTAGATCTGAACTTGAAAACCCTGGATCCACAGCTCCCTTGACCTCCTCTTGTTGGAAACCACTTCTCCTTTGCTAAAACACACAAGAAATGGTGAATTAGCCTTCCTCTTGCACCACAAACGCTCTCTCTGCTCTTTAGGGTTTCTCGGGGGTGAAGTGGCCGCAATGGAGGCTATAAAGGCCTTTAAATAGGGCACAGACCCCGAGAATTAGGGTTTCACTTTACAGCGCGGACTCGCCGAGTCCACGCATCGACTCGTCGAGTCCTTCATTAAATCAGACAAGAAATGCGCGCTCCTACTTGGCGAGTCTGAGCGCCTACTCGCCGAATCCCTCCCTAAAACTCAAGATAAATACTTAAAATAAGATTCCTGGGAATCCGGATGTTACAATTCTCCCCCACTAGAATCAGACTTCGCCCTCGAACTCTTGCTCGGCAAACAACTCTGGATGCTGCTCCCGCATCTCCAGCTCCGGCTCCCAAGTCAGCTCGGACCCTTTCCGATGTTGCCACTGGACCTGCACCAGGGACACTTCCTTGTTCCTCAGAACCTTGATCTTCCGATCCCGGATCGCGATTGGCCTCTCAGCATAATTCAGGCTCGCATCTACCTTAATATCCTCCAGTGGTACCGCTGCCAACTCGTCGGCTATACACTTCCTCAACTGAGACACGTGGAAGGTATCATGAATCTGGCTCAACTCCGCAGGTAGCTCCAACCGATACGCTACCCTGCCCACCCTCGCGGTCACCCTGAATCGAATCACTCCTTTCCAAGGAGATACCTTCAGGAGTACAAAGTCTCCCACCTGGAACTCCAGCTCGGATCGTCACCTATCCGCATAACTCTTATGGCGACTCTGAGCTGTCAACAACCTCTGCCTGACCTGCTGTATCTGCTCGGTCTTCTGAAGCATTATCTCAGTGCTGCCCATCACGCGCTGCCCTACCTCTCCCCAGCAAATGGGAGTCCGACATCTCCTACCATACAATAACTCGAAGGGAGGCATACCAATACTCGAATGGTGGTTGTTGTTATAGGAAAACTCAGCCAACGGCAAGTACGTGTCCCAACTTCCTCCAAAGTCCAACACACATGCTCGAAGCATGTCCTCAAGCATCTGAATCGTCCGCTCACTCTGCCCGTCCGTCTGTGGGTGGTATGCGGTACTGAAATGCAGCCTCGTACCTAACTCCTCATGGAACTTCTTCAAGAACCTGGAAGTGAAACGTACATCTCGATCTGACACAATCGAGATCGGTACTCCATGACGCGATACCAACTCTCTCACGTACAACTCAGCCAGCCTCTCAGCGGAAAAGCTCTCACTGATAGCAAGGAAGTGAGCGCTCTTCGTCAACCGGTCAACGATCACCCAAATTGCATCGACTCCCCTCGCGGTCCTTGGCAATTTGGTGATAAAATCCATGGAAATTTGTTCCCACTTCCACTGGGGAACCTCAAGTGGCTGCAACTTGCCATGCGGACGCTGGTGCTCGGCCTTAACCCTGCGACAGGTCAAGCACCTCTCAACAAACCATGCAACATCCCTCTTCATATAGGGCCACCAATAGTCTTTCTTCAAATCCAAATACATCTTAGTGGCTCCATGATGGATCGAGAACCTCGATCTATGCGCCTCCTCCATCAGAATGATACGTGCCCCGCCTGCATACGGTACCCAAATCTGACCTTGAAAGGTCATTAGCCCTCGGCTATCGGTAACGAACTCAGACACCTGCCCGATCACCCGCTCCCTTTTGCGGTTCTCCGGTATCACGGCCTCTGCCTGGGCCTCCCGAATGGTGTCCAACACCGGAGTCATCATTGTCAGTCGCATAGAAATGTCTCGAATCGGGGCACTCTCCGCCCTACGGCTCAGGGCATCAGCTACAACATTAGCTTTGCCCGGGTGGTACAGGATCTCACAATCGTAATCCTTTACCACGTCCAACCATCTCCTCTGGCGCATATTCAGATTGGGCTGATCCATCAAATACTTCAAGCTCTTGTGGTCCGTGTATATGGTACACTGAACCCCATATAAATAGTGACGCCATAACTTGAGGGCGAACACCACTGCCCCCAACTCCAGATCGTGGGTGGGATACCTCGTCTCATGAGGCTTCAGCAGCCTCGATGCATACGCTATCACATGCCCCCTCTGCAGAAGTACTGCACCCAACCCTGATATCGATGAGTCACAATACACCACAAAATCCTACATCCCTTCCGGGAGGGCTAACACCGGGGCTTCGCATAATCTCTGGCGAAGTGTCTCAAACGAGGTCTGCTGCTCCGGACCCCATGAAAAAGCAACACCCTTCCGGGTCAACCTGGTGAGAGGCACGGCGATCTTGGAGAAATCTCTGATAAATCTCCAATAGTAGCCGGCCAATCCTAGAAAACTCCTGATCTCGGTGGGTGATCTCGGCACCTCCCACCTCATAACCGCCTCAATCTTGGCCGGATCGACCAAAATCCCATTCTGGTTGACGAGATGCCCCATGAACTGGACCTCCCGTAACCAGAACTCGTACTTGGAGAATTTGTCATAAAGCCTCTCCGTCCTCAATACCCTGAGGATCTGTCTCAGATGCTCCTCGTGCTGCTCTCTAGATCTCGAATACAGTAAAATATCATCAATGAACACGATCACCGAACGATCCAACATCGGCCTACACACCCTGTTCATGAGATCCATGAATGCTGCCAGTGCATTGGTGAGCCCGAAAGGCATCACCACGAACTCGTAATGTCCATAGCGAGTCCTGAACGCCGTCTTCTAGATATCCTCATCACGCACTCTCATCTGATGATATCCATGTGACAACCATCAAATTTCGGTCAAGTCAAAGTCAAACAAAGTCAACAAGTTAAACCGGTCAACTCCATTAACCCTTGTATGTTAGGGTTTATGTTATGTAATCACTGTACAATTCGCTATTTTAATGAGAAAACATCATTTGGAAAGTTCATGTGTTTGATATTCCTTAGCCTTAACAGTGCTAAACAACGAACCAAAGCGATAAAACACTATTGCACAATCATCGGGATTGTGTAGGACACTAAATCATGGCTTAACGGGGTCTATGGACCTTGCGTTGCGAAGCCGGACACTCAAAAAGATCACAAACGAAACCTCTCTCAATCTCATTCAAACCCTACTCAAGATTACTTGACGCTAATAGGATCAAAACCCATACACTACGATATAAATTGACGTTAATAGCAACATAGTATAGTACAACGTTATAACTATAATCAAATTAAATTATGATACCATATTAAAATCAAATCAAAGTATAATGCTCTAATTAAATTAAAAGAATCAAACTTGAATGTTATAATTAAACTTCAAATCAAAGTAGATTGTTATAATCAAATCATAACCTATCTTTTATAAAACTCCATTTTTATAAACTTTACATTAAATTTTATAAAACTCTATTTTTATAAACTTTACTTTAAATTTTATAAAACTCTTATATTAATTATGTAAAAGATGCTTGTGTTAGTGGGAAATTATGAAGACCACCAAAAGCAAAAAAGATTATTCACATGGTCTCCCACTCACACCTCCCATCCACTTTCCTTTCCTTTTTCTCCCAACACATTATTCTCTTCACCACTTAAACCTTCTCTATTCTTTCTCTCACTCTCAATCTCGAAATTTCCTCCAAGAATACTCATATTCCATCCAAGAACAATCTATTATACTCAAATCTTCATCCCTCTTGAAGCATTCATCAAGGTATGTTGTTAAAAGTTTCATATTCATACAAGAAACAAATTAAATCCACCAAAATATCTAAAACTCATTTTATGCATAAACCTGATTTTTCTCAGAATCCCATCAATAAAATAAGAAGTTCTGGAAATTTTCAGAAAATAATTTATTTTTATTGAATTACTATAATTATTGCAATAAAGTATGGCAATAATTCACATAAAATACTTTTTGCATTCAATAAATTCTGAGAAAATTCTGGGATGACCTGTATACTGATTAAACATGATATATGAAGTTTCATGCATTTATATTACATTTTACTATTATTTATGATTTTATTGATTAATTAATAATGAAATATATAAAAAATACTTCCCATAGTCAAAAATATCTGAAACTTATACACTGAGCTCTACATAATGTTATAAAACTATGGTTAATTTTATAGATTTTTTGAGAATCATTTACTATTTTTCCCGAATTTTGTGTTGTTTAATCATTAAAATATTAAATAAATACTAAAACAGTTCAGAAAAATATACAAATTTTACAGTAATTCATATTGTATGAAATAATGATTTCCTAATAATTTCATAATTTTTCAATACTGTTTACTGTTTAAAACTATTTTCCTAAGTATTTAAGCATGTAAAAATGAATTTTAATGATTATTTCATATAAATAATTGTTAAAATCTGTAAATAATTATAATTGGGCAAGTTATTATTTTAATAAGAAATTATTAAAATCTGGCCTAAATTGAAAATATAAATTAATTATGCAAAATAAGTAATTCAATTTAAAATTCATTTAACAAATAAATACCTTAATATTATAATCAAAATGAATTATTGTTAATTCATCTAATATAAGAATATGTGTCTAATTATTTGTATTAATACTCCATTCTCGTTTAGCAGTTCCTAAACCAAAACTATTAATTATATTAGGTTCTACGCCATTTTGACCCGAATCGTCTATCGTACGACACACGCATTTCGTTTTGGGACTAATGTGAGTAATCTACCCCATACTTTATAATTTTCAATACTTTTGGGGTGTATCATGTGGTTCTAATATATTCCAACTTCATTTTATTGTTTTATCACAATTGAGACATTGTTGGGACATTTATACGTGAGTCATTAATTGTATAACTATTGTTTGTTTACGCTACATGTACTTGTAGTGCATTACCATTTTTAGTCTAATCTCCATGACTATGCCCGTATTCTTGAGGTACGTTATGGACAATAATAGCGCTATTGGGTTGACCACCCCGCCTTGGGACGCTAAGGTGATTGATCGCACGTGGTTGAGTGTGTATGATGATTAGATGCTCCATCCTATATATATTATATATATATATATATATATATATATATATATATATATATATATATATATATATATACATATGTATATATAGGGTGAGGACTTATTGTTGTTGTTATCATTTGTTAATCAATTTTTGATTTATAAACCGTTATCTCAAATACAATTGTTTGCCGACTTCAAAAGAAAACAAATTTCCAATTATAAAGGTTTCAACTTCACAATTTTCTCTACTAAAATTAGATTACTCACCAACTCTCGTAGTTGACCTGTTTTTACCCATGATGCAGATTTGAAGAATGAAGTTGATGAAAAATAGGTTGTGCCTTAGAAATCCACAAGACTATTTAAATTTGATGTAATAAATGTTGTTCATATTTGGATTTGTATTTGTATGTTGTGGATCTTGTTTGCATACTTAGTACTTAATTGAATCTAATCATATTATAACATAGTTGTCATGAGACTTTGAACAATATATCACGCCTCGATCGATTCCGACAAGGATCGGGGTGTGACAATCCAGACCTCAGATCAATCTTGGAGAATCAAGACGCTCCCTGAAACTGATCGAACAAATCGTCAATCCTCGGTAATGGGTAACGGTTCTTGACCGTCAACTTGTTCAACTCCCGGTAATCAATGCACATCCGGTGTGAACCATCCTTTTTCTTGACAAAAAGGATCGGTGCTCCCCAAGGGGAACTACTCGGTCTAATTAACCCCTTCCCCAGCAGCTCCTGAAGCTGCGAGGATAACTCCTGCATCTCTGGCGGCGCAAGGCGATAAGGCGCCTTGGCGATAGGCGCTGCCCCCGGAACCAAATCGATGCGGAACTCTACCTGCCTCTCGGTAGGCACACCCGGCAACTCCTCGGGAAAAACATTCGGGAACTCACGCACTATCGGAACGTCATCCATCGAACTTGGCCTCCCAACGGCCTTTTGTGTGTCCATCACATAGGCTACAAACCCGCTGCAGCCATGCTGTAAACTCTGTCTCGCTCTGGCAGCCGAACAAAACGCTGACCCACATCGAGTACCCTCGCCGTACACCGTAAGTACTCCCCCACTAGGGTCTCGTATCGTCACCAACTGTCGCTCGCAGTCTATAACAGCCCCAAATCGGCTCAACAAATCCATGCCCACTATGACACATACGTCCCCCATTGCAATCGGGACTAGATCTATCGGGAACTCAACACTGAAGATCTCGAGTACACATCCTCGAACTACTTCCCTAGCATACACCGCTCGCTCGTCAGCTATAGAAACTCGCAGAGGTCGACTCAACGCCTCTCGTCGGATACTGATGTACTGACTAAACGCTAAGGAAACAAACGACCGACTCGCACCCGAGTCAAATAACACCAAAGCAGGTACGGAATTCACAAGAAAAGTACCTACGCATAACATAATATAAGCACAACACCTCATACTCAGCATAAATAAATGAAAGAATACATACCGGCCACGACATCGGGCGTTGCGCGGACCTCCTCCACTGTCAACTGGAAGGCTCTCCCGCGAGCCTTCGGTGCATCGGCCTTAACCGGCCGAACCTCATTAGCTCGCACAGCGGCAGGGGCAGATCCCTGCGGTGCTCCCTGTGCTGTCCCCCGCAGCTGCGGACACTCGGCCTTCTGATGGCCCGTCTGGTTGCAATGAAAACAAACCATGAACCCCTTAGGGCAATCCTTGGCTATATGCCCCTCCTTGCCACATTTGTAGCAACAACCCGATCGAAAAACCCCGTCATGTCCCTTGCCGCACTTTCCGCAAGTGCGGCCCTTCTGGCCTCCAGATCTAGAATCGGCGGGCTTTGCCCGCTTGGCTGCCGGCTAAGACTGTGCCGGCCGCCGATCCATCCCCTGAGACTCGACCTCCTCCCTGGCCTGAGTCTCCAACTCAATCTCCCTCTTCCGGGTATTTTCCTGGAGCTCAGCAAATGTCTGGTAAGTCGAGTTTGACACGAACTCCCGAATATCCCTCCTCAAAATGCCCAAATATCGGCTCATGCGTGCCTGCTCAGTAGACACCTGCTCAGGGCAGAACATCGCCCTCTCATGAAACTTCCTGGTAACCACAGTAACATAATCAGTACCCTGCATGAGGGTCAAGAACTCCTGAACCAACCGTTCCCTCTCCACTGGGGGAACATACTCGTCTCTGAACATGGTGGTGAACCTCTCCCAGGTCACCTCTGAAATCTCTGCAAGAGTGAAGCTCGTCGTCACGAACTTCCACCAGTCCTTCGCTCCCAAGCGAAGCTGGTTTAGCGCGAACCGTACCCTCAGATGCTCCGGACATGAACACGTGTAGAAGCATCCCTCGATATCAGAAATCCATCTCATCGCAGCGATCGGATCCTGCGTCCCATCAAACTCTGGTGGCTTCGTGTTTCTGAACTCCCGAAACAACAACGAGTCACCTCCCTGAGGCCTGGCAGCAGCCACAGCTGCAGTAGCTGCAGCAGCCGCAGCCTCAGTCACCGCTGCGTACCGCTCATCAAAAGTCTCAATCAATGTGGTCTTGATAGACCCAAACATCTCCGGAATCTCGGCTCGAATCGCCGCTGCCACCTCATAGTGGATCATCTGACGAAGCTCCTCGTCACTCACGCCGCTCGTCTCAGGTCTGTGGCGTGTCCCAACCATGATGTCTCTGAAATACAACATAATAATATCAGAGACTTGCTCGAGCATACTCGCACTCGATAACTCAACCCTACTTGTTCCTTAGTACCCTAAGGATTCTTACTTAGGGTGCGCACTGCTCCGGTGTCTTCAGTAGTACGGGCCCTATACTACCGTCCACGCCGCATCAGTATTCACCCTAAGTCCTCCTCCTTGGATCCCAGATCACAAGCACTCTACATCTCGCTGGCATAGGCTACCCTTCGGTAGACCTCTCATAAGCTCCTCACTGCTACCTACTCACTCTCAAGCATCACATAGCAGCAGAAATCTCCCTAGGCTAAGGCATCACAAATCAGGCCACTCTAGTCCTAATATGAATACCTAGCCTACTCTAGCATGCATATCATAACATATCTCATAGCACATAATATAAGGGTATTTTAGGAAATCACCGTTCGGGCGCTGGCTGATCGTACACACTGCTCTGTTCTATCTTTTTCAAAATCTTTTACTCTCTTAGAAAAATTGTTTGTTTTATGCAAAACTTCCTCAAATCCTCAGTTTGAGTTCAGATACATCCGAAGATCCACCCGAATCCCTCAAACCAAGGCTCTGATACCAACTTGTAACAACGTAAATTTTCAAAACAATTTTTCATTTTTAAATCATCAAAAACAATATCAACAAACTGTATCCAATGTCATCATAACAAACTAAACCCAGAATCTCAAAACATAATCTCTATGAGTGTGTACGGATCATGTCGGCGCCTTCCCGCAACCCTCGCTAGTACCTGAAACACATAACACAACAACTATAAGCATAAATGCTTAGTGAGTTCCCCAAAATACCACACACCACATATACGCCTTTCTAGGCCATAACTCTGTAGGATCTTCCGATCCATGTGTCTCAGGGGACTTCCGTCCCGAATCCCGGTAGACCTTCCGGTCCTACCCGTATCGACCTTCCGGTCCATAACCTCTTGACCTTCCGGTCCATATCATCTTGACCTTCCGGTCCATATCGTACATAGCATACATAACACATATATATCACATAACAACCTACAGCTCATACATCTCATAGCATATAAGACCTTCCGGTCACACATAGGTACCCTTCCAGGTACAGTATAATGAGAAGACTCACCTCGATGAAGTCGGATAAACTCTCGTGCTCAACGTCCCGACCTAGCCTCCTCCTATTATTCAAATAACATCTCCGATCAATATTCTCTCATAGTCTCATCTCTAAAGATTGGGTAGAAGGCCATTCTACCCCTCTCTGAACTCTCTTGAATCAGTCTTGACCAGAACCCTAAAGTCAACGAAAGTCAACGGTCAAACTTTGACCCGACTCGTCGAGTGCACAAGGGCGACTCGGCGAGTCCATGCGGGTCCTCTGAATCCTTCCAGCCTCTCTTGGCTTGTCGAGTCATCCTTCCACTCGACGGGTTCCTCCGGTCACGAATCGCGGGGCAACCCCGACTCGACTTGTTGAGTCCACTTATGGACTCGTCGAGTTGCTCCCATAACAACTCTCAAATGACATTCTGAGGTCAGATCTGTTTCTCTAAACTATAGATCTGACTTCTCCACAACCAATAACCACGTAAAGGTCGAAACTTGACTCACATGCAAAGCACCCAAGGCTTTCCTTGGTGAAATAGCTTCTAAAATGGCAACCTAGTCTCCTTTCCTCCATGAACAAACATAAAGCAGAATGGGGAAGGTTCTCTAGACCACTATGGGTCCAGATCTGAGGTCTAACCCAGCAAGGGACCATAAACTCAACTTTTCAAGCCCTAAAAGGTTATAGAAAACCCCAAATCATAGATCTTAACCCAAAACAGAAAGGAAATTCGATTTGATACCTCAATAGTGTAGATCTGAACTTGAAAACCCTGGATCCACAGCTCCCTTGACCTCCTCTTGTTGGAAACCACTTCTCCTTTGCTAAAACACACAAGAAATGGTGAATTAGCCTTCCTCTTGCACCACAAACGCTCTCTCTGCTCTTTAGGGTTTCTCGGGGGTGAAGTGGCCGCAATGGAGGCTATAAAGGCCTTTAAATAGGGCATAGACCCCGAGAATTAGGGTTTCACTTTACAGCGCGGACTCGCCGAGTCCACGCATCGACTCGTCGAGTCCTTCATTAAATCAGACAAGAAATGCGCGCTCCTACTCGGCGAGTCTGAGCGCCTACTCGCCGAGTCCCTCCCTAAAACTCAAGATAAATACTTAACATAAGATACCTGGGAATCCGGATGTTACAATATCAGCATCGATCTTTGCGAAGTCACACACAGTCTCTTTGAGAAAGGTACAGGCCCTTTCATAAGCGATCTTCATCCTTGGGTGCTTTTCAGACTTATTCTGAAATACCTTTGCAATCAGGAAGATTTCTTCCGGGTTCATGCAAGGGAAGTTAGCTTGGGTTCGGACATAGTCTGAGCTTCTTCTAGCAAGAGTGTACTGGATGAATTCTGCCTTCATGAACGTTTGAGGCTTGTAATTCGTGACTGCGGAGGGTCTGTCATTTGACAAGATTTTCTCTATAAAGGACCCATGTTTGGCATGAAAACTGTTGAGCCTTTCAAATTATAAGGGTGACCTCTTATCATCAGGGATACTGCGGTCAAAGGGTTCAAACACAGTAAAGAATTTTGCGTTGGGAGAGATAGGAATGTCCCAATAACCGTCAGTAGGGGGTTCTGCATATGTGAGGTAGGGCTTGTAATCGTTATCCTGTAATCTTCTGTGCGGATTGGCCAACGAGTTGATGAGGGATTCATCCATTGTAATATCAACTCCATTTTCCCTCCAGATCATCTCAGCGAATTTAGCTGATCTCCAGTCAGCTTTCTTTTGTTTGGTTGCGGGGGAGTCATTTGAGTGATCTGATGACATGTGGGAAGCTAAGTTTTTGAAATGAGGGGGAGTTTTGGGTCTTTCAGGAGAAGAATGAAGTGTTTGGGTTGGTGAATGTGGTGGGGATTGACGTGGTGGAGATTGCGGTGGAGTTTGAATTGGTGGTTGTTGCGGTGGAGATTGATTACTTGGACTCTTGTGAAGAGAAGGTTGCAGAGAAGGTTGAGGAGTAGGAACTTTTTCATTAATGACGGAAGAGGAATGCTGATGAGAGATTTGATCCGAGCTTTGGTCTTCACTTCCCCCTCTTGAGGGAGGAGCCACTGGTACTTCCTCAAGCCATTGCTTAAGTCCATCAAGTTTACCACAGACTTGGTCAAACTGAGCTTTTAGAGCATCCGCAAGTTGTTGGTTGTTTGGGATTGCGGGGTTGAAGAGCTGTGAATCTCCTTGGTGAGTTGTAGGATTTTGGGACCGTGAAAGTTAGAGGATAGTGACCTGTCGAGATTGTTGATTGTTGACTGTACAACAGAGATTGCGGATTCATACGCATTGTGTGTTTCTTCAACAACTTTCTAAGACTGAGCAGACTGGTCCTTGATGATGGTCTGAAGATCCATTTTGATGGAGGATACTTCAGAAATGAGTTTTTCAGCAGTGGAGATGAAGTGTTGATGATCAGCTTTGCGGTTGTTGTCTAGGGCTCGGATCCCCATTTCCACTTTAAGGGAGATACGTTCTGCAGCAAGACGCTCTCTGGCTTCCAGTCTTTCGATGTGGTCGATGAGAGACTGCGGGCCAGGCGATTCTTCAGATTGCGGTTGGGAAGATTTGACTGCAGCCAGAATCTGATCTACTTTGTTTTGTAGAGACAGAAATTCTTTTTGGGAGACTGCTTGCTTCTTTTTCTTCTTCTTCTCCTTGGGCTTTAACGTCGAGTGCTGAGATCCGCTAGACTCTTCTTCTTCATCGAAAAACATCATAACATCTTCTGACTGTTCTGGTTGATTGACTTCATTTGGATCGAAGTCATCGAAGCCAAAGATTGGTGCTGAACTGACTTCAATTGCAGTGTCGTCCTCTTGAGAGTTATTATCAGCAGTGGTAGGAGGGGGCTTGGATGTACCTGCACCAACTGGATTGGCCCGAGCTTTGCGGATTGTCTCAGCCATTTCTTTCATCCAGTCCTGGACCTTGAGGATTGTGGCAACCGTGTTGGCATTGTTGATGGCGTTGGCCCAGTATTTGGCTACGGTTTCAACCTCCTACTGCTTCTGTTGAAGTTTCTTAGTTTGTTGATCCTTTCTTGCTTGAAATGCCCTACGGAAAGTGGCATACTTCTGAATATCGGATTCTGAGACTGGATTGTAATGCCTCCAAGAATCATTTGATTCATCACCGTCAAATCCTTGAAAACTCACCGAGGTGTCCCTCGGTTTCACAGATCCTTGCACCTTGGTGCTCACTGTGCCTAAACCACTTGGATTTGATGTAAGTAGAGTAGGATTTCCGGAGCTTCCTCGGTCTCCTTGACCCGTGGTCAAGTTTGGCCTCGGCTCCGTTCTGGCATGGGCTGAAGAATCGCCCTGCGGTTGGGTAGGTGTTTGGAGTGTTTGGATTACAGAGTCTAAAATGGAGCGCAACTCCGATTCTTGAAAGAAATGTAGTATGGAAGCCCTGGAGACCTTAGGGCGAGAAGAATCAATTAGATCCTCTTGGGATCTAGTTGGGGGTGAGTCTCCACGTTGAGATGAAACGAGCACACTTTCTGTGTTCGAGTGGCTAGTGAGGGTAGTAGCGAATGGGTCTGCGGGGACCCCAAGGACTACCGGGGTCTTTTGAGAGACTTTGATATTGGTCCGGTCACGCATTTGGCTAGTGGATTTGGTTTCCCTTTTCTTGAGAATGGTAATAGGAGCAGAGTCGGGATTAGAATCGTCGGAAGATTGATTGGATCGAGAGTTACTTTTTGATGATACAACTTGTTGGATTTTTCGTTTCTTTGAGAGTTCTGTTTCCTTGGGAGCTTTGGCTTTCTTGGACGCTTTGTGTTTCCTGCGGGTTTTATCCGTAGAAAGTGTTCTTCCTTTGTTGCGGGGGCCTTTCTTGGGAGAAACTAGTTGTTTGAGCCTTGAAGCAATGGATAGAATAGTAGAAGATGGGACTGCGAATCGTTCAGGTTGATTGGGTGCGGTTGAGGCTAATGTGTTTTGACTTGGGAGAGGCGGGGTAGAAAGGTATGGGGCAATACCTTCCATAGCCTCTATGTGATCCGTGACTATTTGGGTCTCAAGTCCAACCGTAGTCAGGATGTGGATGGGTAAGCGTCTGATAGGTCCAAAAATAGATTGATCTTTAGAAGGAGTGTCCCTTTTGATATCGCGGGTGATGAAGAAGTTGATGTCGTTGCCCATACTGATCTTGGCGTCTGAATGCAGGTCTGAAATGCAGAGAGCCCAAAACCTTGCAAAGGTAAGCTCGATTGGGTTTTCCTTTGGGTTCTCCTTAGGGATGTACTGAAGAAAATCATCCCAAAGAATTTGATCGTAGTTAACATCGTGTCCAGTGAATATGCTCTATACGAGCTCAAGAAGTTTGAGGCCCATGTTGTCGGTGCCTGCGGTTCGTCCAGACAAACTGCGGATCACAAAATGGCACACAAATTGCCATACCGCAGGCAGTTGATTCTTCTTGAACTCTCCAATGCCCTTGAGCTGCTTCTGGTATCCCATTTGATACAGGGTGGAGGTAATGTCTGTGACACTAGGTGAGAAGAACTTCGTCGAGGGATGAACCAGTAAGTTGATTGAAGCAAGAAACTTGTCTTTGGTCAGGATGACCAAAGAATCATCTACCAAGTTCAGATGAACTTCTTGCAGATTGTTGAGGGGACGATGTGCAGAAAAGGCACACTTGAACAATGTGGAGATGGGACCTACATCAGTGAAAGCGTCGAAAGGTCCAGACAGAGGATGATTGGAGATGAACTTGATCATGAGGCGAATCGAATCATTGTATGAAGAGTGATCATCGAAGATTGCCTTGGTAGGCGATTGGTTCCGAGTAGCAGAATCGGAACCAGTGGGTTGAACAGAGGCTGAGGCTTTTGATTGTTTCTTGGAGATTCCTGATTTCACCATTTTGAAAAAGATTGAAGAACTTGCAGAAAAAGCTTGAGTTGCAAGGGGGAAGAAGAAGAAGTTGTTCGTCCTGAGGGATCAGAGAGCGTAAAGCTTTCTTGGAGAAGAAAAAGGTTTTTATAGTGGCGGATTCCAAAAGTTGTTGTTTTTACCCTAAAAAGTGATTAAGGGTAAAAAACATTATCAACCACAAATTCGAAAGGTTATTTTTTGTTCATTTTTTTTAACAAAAAGGGAGCATTTAATGAAGTGTCAGGCTCAACACCCCATGTCTGCTGAACGTGTGGTGAGGGGTGAAAAATCCGTTGAATAAAGGTGGAATTTGAAACGGATTTGACGTTTTGGAGTAAGTGGAAAAGATAGTTTAAGGAAAAGATTATCTAAAAGGATTTCTTTTATTGGAAACAGATTTATTTTGGCATCACACCTAAAATAAGTCTGACAGGAGGTTTATTTGAAAAGAGAAACTGAAACGATCATATGCGACAAAACGAATATTTTTGAGAATGTTTTTCTTATTTAATGATGGGTCATTAAATAGCACACAATGTTTCACGAGTTTATGAAGCAGTTGAAAGTTCAATTACTAAGATTGCAGTTTGAAACTTCATTGCAGATTGAGATTTCATTGCGGATGAAAACTTCATTGCGGATGAGTGGTTAGATCACTGCAGTAGGAGAACCTGAGAAGAATATTTGAACACAATCAGAAATAACAATCAATAAGGACCCTTGAAATATAAGTATGATATATAGTTGCGGTATATACTGTATATTACGGTACAAGAGATGTACTGCAGTATACAAGATATGCCATAACTATGTAAGATAGATATATTTAGTTAGGACCGCAATGGTGACAAATAGTGGTCTGCGGTACCTATCAATTCAAGAAGAATTGTTGATCCGGATTCATCATTCCTAACATTTGTAAGAAACTGTTGAGTTTCGTAGAGTCAAGTGCCTTTGTGAATACATCAGCAATCTCTTCATCAGTATGGACAAAAATTAGTTCAATGTTACCTTTCAGGATGTGATCTTTAATGAAGTGATACCGTAGCTCAATATGCTTTGTTTTGGAGTGATGAATAGGATTATCAGAAATCGCTATGGCACTCTCTGAGTTACAGTAAATCGGTATCCGCAGCATCCTATATCCGTAGTCCATAAGCTGCGTTTTCATCCACAAGACTTGTGAGCAACAACTGGCTGCTGCCACATATTCAGCTTCTACGGTAGACAGTGAGACACAGCTTTGTTTCCTTGATGACCAGCTAACGAGTCTTCCACCGAGAAATTGACATCCACCGGAAGTGCTTTTTCTGTCCAATCTACATCCAGCATGATCCGCATCAATGAATGCTTGTAGGCTGAAGTCGTTCCCTGCGGGATACCAGAGGCCTAGAGATTTGCTGCCTTTTAAGTATCTAAGAATCTGCTTGGTTGCGGTCATGTGAGATACTTTCGGATCGGCTTGGTATCTTGCGCATACTCCTGTTGCAAAGACAATGTCTGGTCGACTTGCAGTGAGGTACATCAATGATCCAATTATTCCTCTATAAGTCTTGTGATCCACTGATTCGCTGGAAGGATCAGCAGATATCTTATATCCGAAGGCCGTGGGTACCTTAGCTGAAGAACAGTTGTCCATTGAGTATTTCTTCAGTAGTTCAGAGGTGTATTTCTCCAGATGGATGAATATCCCTTGAGGGACTTGTTTCACTTGAAGTCCTAGAAAGAAATTAATCTCTCTATTCATGCTCATTTGGAACTTGTTGGTCATGAGCTTAGCAAATTCATCCACCATCCCCTGATCAGTCGATCCGAAGATGATATCATCCACATATATTTGTACAAGCATAAGGTGATTACCATTTGCCTTTCTAAATAAGGTGGGATCAATCACTCCTCTTTTGTATCCGGACGAGACAAGAAATTCAGAGAGAGTCTCGTACCATGCTCTCGGTGCTTGTTTTAGACCGTACACCGCTTTTTCAAGCTTGTAGCAGTAATCTGGGAATTCAAGACATTCGAAGCCCGGAGGTTGCTGAAGATAAACCTCCTCTTTCAATTCACCATTCAGTAAGGCACTTTTTACATCCATTTGATGTACCTTGATATTCTTGTGAGCAGCATACGCTAAGAAGATGTGTATTGCTTCCATTCTGGCTACTGGGGCTTATGTTTCATCATAATCAACACCTTCAAGTTGACTATACCCCTTTGCGACTAGTCTTGCTTTGTTTCGAACTACCGCACCGGATTCATCCAATTTGTTCTTGTACACCCATCTGGTACCAACAATAGTGTGACCTTTTGGCTTCGGAACGAGTTGCCACACTTTGTTTCTTTTAAACTCTTCCAGTTCTTCTTGCATTGTTGCTATCCAATCATGCTCCATTAATGCTTCTTTGATGGTTCTGGGTTCGACCGAAGACATGAATGCTGCATAGTGACAGTGATCAGATAAGTCTTGTGAAGATCGAGTTTGGATGCCTGCTGATGGGTTTCCGATGATTTGACCTGGTGGGTGGTCCTTCGTCCATACGTGTAGACAGGGTTGAAGGTGGTCAGCGGTTGCGGTGGAAGGGATATCTATAATGTCTGAAGATTCTGTGGTTGGGGACGGCAGTTCCCCCTGGACATGTGAGCAGCCCGCTGAATTGTCTTGAATTGGAAATGTGGGATTGGAGTCTTCTTGGACAAATGATGGAGGTTCCCCCTGGATTGCGGACGGGAGTTCCCCTTGAACCTGAGAAGGTTTCCCCTGGATTGTTGGAAGTGTGATAATCCTTGGGTCAGTTCTTGTGTCAATGTTCTCTACATCTTCATCATCTGAGTCAGAAGAGACATTCGATGGTAAGGATTCTCTGTGGATAGGAACTGGAACTGCATCATCAAGTACTGGAACCTCGAAGGTTGTCACTTGATCCGGAGTAGAGCTTTCCCCCTCAACCGGCGAGGTGGAAGTATTGAGTGATACTACATCGGATAGAGATGGACCAGATATGTCAGCATGCTGCTGTTGAGCTTCCGGGGACATAAGGACTTCGGATAACTTGGCTGTTTCTACGGGATCGAAGAGATCGTCATAGTTTACTTCAACTATGTTTAGTGGACCCGAAGAGGCAGGAATATCACTTTCTAGGATTGCTTTGGTTTCGGTTGATGGAGCGGTGTTGTGGACGTAATAGTCATCGAATTTGACATCGAAGCTTTCAACTATTAGCCTTGTTCGTCTAATGAGAACCCTATAAGCAACTTTGTTTGTTAAGTAGCCAAGAAAGATGCCTTCATCAGACTTCGGTGCGAACTTGTTAAGATGATCTCTGTTGTTGATCACAAAACATCTACACCCAAAGATATGGAAGAATCGGACATTTGGTTTGCGGTTGTTGAGGCCCTCATAAGGAGTTTTACCGAGACGCTTGCAGATGATGCTTCGGTTTTGAACAAAGCAAGCTGTGGCCACTGCTTCGGCCCAGAAGTAGAGAGGAAGATGTGTGAAGTTAAGCATAGATCTGGTTGCTTCTACCAGAGTTCAGTTTCTTCGCTCTACTACTCCACTTTGTTGCGGTCATTGTGAGTGATACCCTTTGAAACCAAGAAACTGTTTAAGAGAGGGTTTGTAAACTCGGTTCCATTATCACTTCGGATGCGGCGTACTGGTAACTTGATCTGAAGTTCAATTTCTTTGATAAAATTGATCAGTATCTGCGGAGTTTCGGATTTGAGTCTTAAGAAAGAGACCCAGGTGAAACGAGTGAAGTCATCAACTATAACCAGTATGTATTTCTTGTGATGAAGACTGGCTACGATAGATGGACCGCAGAGATCAATGTGCAGGAGTTCCAGTGGTTCAGAAATTGAAGAATCAATCACCATTGGGTGACTTGCTTTTGATTGCTTGCCATATTCACATGCAGGACAGAGTGTATCATTGCTGAACTTGAGAATTGGAAGACCTCGGACGAGTTCTCCGGTGACCAGATTGTTGATGTATCTGAAGTTAAGATGAGCTAGCTTGTGGTGCCATAGCCAGCTGACTTCAGATACTGCTTTGGATAGAAAGCATAGCTGCGGTTTCCCAATGATCAGAGAGACGTCCAGGGGATACATGGTCCCTTCGAACTTGGATTTGATCAAACAAGTGCTTCTATCGCTGGTCATTACATAGCAGTATTCATTATCGAATTCAACCCTGTGGCCTGCTTTACATAGTTGGCCTACACTGATGAGATTGTGTTTAAGGCTTTCTACATAAGCAACCTTTTGAATAGAGAAGTTTCCCGTAGTAAGAACACCATAACCTCGGATTATCCCATTCGCATTGTTGCCGAATGTGACGTTTCCACCGTTGCAAATTGGCCTGAAATCCCGAAGGTATTCAAACATTTCGGTCATGTGCAAGGAGCAGGCACTGTCGATTAACCATTCTTCTTCTTGTTCCTCCTTGCACAAGGCCTGAGAATTACACGGTTAGTTTAGGCATCCAAACTAGTTTGGAGCCTGGGACAAAAGATGTATTTCTGAATGATGCATGAACCGAGGTTGCAGGGACAGGTTTCGTGTCAACTTTTATGCCTAGTCCTGGGTGTTTGTGAGTTTTTGGAGTGTTGCGAGGCTTAGAAAAGTTACGAGGTTTTTGAAAAGAACCAGATTTGACATGAGATGAACCTTTTTGACAATTACACTGACATACACAAATTTTGTCATTTGCCCTGACATTTTGTTTGGTCAGCGGTCTAAATGACGAGGTAGGCTTGTGACCAGTCCGAGAGTGGTGAGATTGACAGTAGTAGTGTTGGTATTTGAAAAAGTACGTTTTGCAGAAGTGAAAGTATGGAAAAATCTCTTGGAAAGTGATTTCTGAAAACTTTGATGTGATTTTAAAAGTGTTGGAGTTGGTAAAATCCCTTTCCATTTTGGGTCATCTAAGGAATAGATTTGAAAACCATTGCTTCAAAAACGTTGTACTCTCTTTTGGGTTGTGTCAGATGTTTTTGAAATGCTTGAAACTGTACATTCATTTTTGTATGTTTTCTTGATCGGAGAGTTTTTTGAAAAATAATGTGAGAAAACAAACTTTTCTGGACTCTTAGATTTTGGAAATCTGACATGCTTTTTGTTTTTTGAAAAGATTTCCCGATTTTTGCCTCGGGATCGAATTTCCTCTTTGAAAGCCTTTTTAGCTATCTTTTTTGGAGAACCGCAGTCATTAGTGTTCAGCTGTGGTTTCCTGGAAACCTTTGAAAGTTTCTGAAAACGAGGGCTAGATCCACCCAAACTAGAAGATTCAGGGCTTTGAGAGCATTGACCCACTTTAAAGTTTTCTATGGGTAATTCATGATGAATTGGCTGAAGAGTCACAGAGCTTTTGACTGAGGACTGTGGTAAAGATGATTTGACCACCGCAGAATAAGACTGAGTTAGGACTTCTGTGGGATTTTTGTTGGACTTCTGTGGTTCATGACTGCAGTGAGAGACACTGCGGTCTAAGGGCAGAGATGGAAAGTCCTTTGAGACTTCGGGACTTTCTATGACAATTTCCTCATCAACAACTGATGAAATCTGAGAATTGGGATAAATTGTTCCACAGATAGGAATTTGATCACTTGAGTGACCCGAAAATTCAGGCAAAATTTCCTCAATGACACAGTTGTTACTTAGATTATGAAGTCTACCGAAGTGAGTTCTGATGTCTTCAGGAAAGGTTTTTTCATTGACTGGGAAATGGAACTCTCGGTCAGGAGGAACATAAAGTCGATCTTTATTAAACCGGGGTGAGGAATCCTTTGCTGTAGGATATCCATTGGACCAACCCCAATTATAGGTAACATCTACGGTTCCATTGTTCACCAAATTTTCAATAGCTTCACTTTCATTGAACAGTTTTTCTATTAATAGATTTAATCGTACAATCTCACTCTGAGCTAAATCTCTTTGGTTCAAAGTTATCTCTAGTTGTGTTTCACTCAACATTCTTGCATCTTTCTCTAACTCTAAGTCCTTTTCTAACATAGCTACTTTTAGTCTTTTGTTATACAGTCGTCCTCTTACATGAAACATCTCTTGAGACGCTATGTTCTTCTCATCTAGAGCTTTGTTATAGTCTGTAAGGACGGCAGCACATGTGTCATTAAGATTGTCTATGAAGGGTTGACAGTCATGCATGTTATAGTTTAGAGTTTGAATCATAAGTTTTACATGTTCGACGATGCTTAGAGTTCCATCCTTTGCCATGTAGCAGTAGTTCTTTTCCATCTTTGTAGACCCATCGTCATCCGCAGTTGCGAGCATGCAGATCTTGCCTTTACCTTTGATGTTGCTGATGTCTTCGTCTTCATCTCCGGATGACCAAACCTGATGGTCTCTTTTTACATGGGCTACGTATGTCCTTGCTTTTTCCTTTTCCTCAATTCTTGAGCCATTCTAAGGTAGAATGCTCTGTCTTTCACTATGTTAGCCTTGCAATCTTTTGCAAAATGATTCTCCTTGTTGCACTTATGACAAATTACAACATCACTTTTATCTTCTGAAGAGGTACCGGAGTCATTTGGATTGATGGGCTTCGGTGCCTCTTTGGGTTGAGTAGTATGAGGTTGCGGTGGTGGGTGAGAACTTTTGGGATATCGAGAGTGGTTATTCTGAAGGTTGAAGTTGCAGTTGAATGGAGGTTTGTTGAACTGCTGATTCTTACGAAAAGAATGAGGTGGTAGCTGATTGAACTGTTGGCTAACAAGAGCAATAGCCTTCTGAAATTCTTCTTCATCATCATACTCTGAGTCAGCTTCGTATGACTGCGGAGGATTGTCATACGAGGGAGAGTAGGATTGAGTGTGTGGAGCTTGTGCTATAAGAGCAAGTGGTCCTCCGAAGTCAGCACAATCTTTGAGTACGGTGGATTCTTGTGCTTGCAGTTCCCCATAGAGCTTGTAGAGAGATAAAGAATGAATCTTTCTATCTCCTTGGACTATCACCTTAGCAGTAGTCCTGTGTCTTCCCAAACCATTGAGAAACTGTAGATTTGTTTCATTGTTACTTCGGATGGTGCCAGCATTAGATAACTTAGTGACTATCAGGTTGAACCTTTTGAAGGAGTCTTCCAAACTTTCGCCAGTATGAGCTTTGAAATTGTTGAACTCATTGAGTGAAGTTGTGAGCTTCTTATCTTGAGCTTGTTCTGAACCCTCATACAAGTTTTTGAGAACCTCCCATATCTCTTTTGCTGATTTGCAATTTATGATAATGTCGAAGTTGTCAGGAGCAACTCCACAAGAGATTTCATAAAAAGCAACAGCATCATTTTCCATTTTATCGAGATCGTCTTTGGTGGGATGATTCATGACTGGTTGACCTCCTCCTAGTCTGGTTGTGGCGCCGTCGGTTTGAACTGGTGTAAGAACAGGGACATGTGGCCCTTCTTCTACAGATCGTCATACATCTCTACCAAGTCTCCTTAAATATCTTTCCATTCTCTGAGACCAGTGATGATATTCATTTTCCACCAATATTGGGGCTCTATTAGAACCACCAACACTGTTGGAAACATTGAGAGATAATGCTTGTGCCATATTTCCTTGTTTTTTTTTTAAAGGATTTTGTTTTTTTTTTAGAAATGAGCTCCAGTGGTATAGAAGGCCTTTTGAAAATCAGAGTTTTGCTTCAAAAAGCAATATACTTTTTGTGTTTACACGGCCGTATAAATAGGCAGTGTTAGTTTACACGGGACGTGTAAACGAGGCCGTCAGTTTAAATCAGTTTTTCTCCTTTCTAAAATGAGGCAACCGGTTCCAGAAGAGGGGGAGTCGTTTCTATGAGTTCTAGGAAGCGATTTTGGGAGCATTTTGAAGACAATTGATGCTTGAAAACATTTGGATTTCACTTGGATTTTAATTTGTAAGACTTTAACTTCAATTTCTAGGTTTATGCTTGTTATAGTCATGAGTGGCTAGAAACTTAACTCTCCAACTTCATGTATTGACAGTTGTGTGTGTGAATTCAATCATTTGACTTGGTGTTTGTTTTAAATGCTATCTAGTGAATTTGATTTTGTTTTAATTGAAGGTTTGATTTCAATTCTAGTTCTTTTTGGCCAATTGAGTTAGGGTTAAATCACTCATGTTATGTATTATACAAAATCCGTAATTGTTTTGTAAAATAGAACAAGTAACAAGTATTAAATCATACTACTTGCAATGATTCTAGTACAAATCAAATTCACACATTCTAACACTCCCAATCTTATGTGGAGTATTGAATATTGTTGGTAAAATTCAGATAAAGCATAATGCAATCTTTCACCCATTCTAAGAACTTGTTTAGATTAGGTTAGTTAGATTAGAATTAATTAAAGAGCTTATTTTAATTAACTAAAAATGGTGAATGTGAAGTGCTAGAGCTTATTAGCATTTCTAACACCAACTTAGATGGAATTAAACAAATATCATCTCATATTTTGGATCACATTACTAATTAGTCTTGTATAGAATTGGAGTACTTACAAATCTTGAATTTACTTTACTTAATCAATTGCTATTTATTACTTCAGTCTTTTATTTGAATCATTGTACCTAACCCCCCCCCCCCCCTCTTTTGTGATCTCATTTGTACCTTACACAAAAAGGGTATCAACATTTATCTCGTGTCTCTGAGGATCGACCCTATTTACCTTGTATTACATTTTTAATACAAAGTAGTAGTGTTTAAGGAGTTATTTTTACCCCTTTATTTGTTAGCTTTGACACGCCTAACACACATGTCACACACTTGGCCACATACTTTGCAACATCGAGCTTCATCGTCGGCCACCAGTAGTAGGGTTTCAGATCCCTATACATTTTCGTGCTGCCGGGATGAATCGAGTACATGGTCTTGTGAGCTTCTTCCGTCAAAAGATCTCTTATTCCTACCGTCTTAGGTACCCAAATCCTATCTTGGAATACCTTCAATCCTTGACCGTTTGTATCGAACACTAACGTTTTGCCCAAACGTTCTTCCTTTCGGTCATTTTTCTCTAAAGCTTCTTCCTGAGCTTTCTTGATACTTTCTACAATTGTTGAGACAACTTCGATTCTTAATGATCTTGGCCTTTTCTTTTCAAGACTCACTTTTCGGCTTAAAGCATCAGCTACAACATTTGCTTTACCAGGGTGGTAAAGGACTTCACAATTGTAATCCTTAAGCAACTCTAGTCAGCGTCGTTGTCTCATATTCAATTCCTTCTGATTAAAGAGATATTGAAGACTCTTATGATCAGTGAAAAGTTTGCACTTTGTGCCATAAAGATAATGCCTCCATATCTTTAGGGCGAATACTACCTCTGCCAACTCCAAATCAGGAGTGGGGTAGTTCTTTTCATGTTCTTTCAGTTGCCTAGATGCATATGCTATCACCTTATACCTTTGGGTCAGAACACAACCTAACCCAACTCCAGATGCATCGCTATAAACTGCTAAGTATTCGACTCCATCAGGTAAAGAAAGAATCGGTGCTTCACACAATTTCTTCTTTAACTTCTCAAAAGCTTCCTTATGCTTCTTACTCCAAGTATAAGTAGCTCCCTTGTGGGTCAAAGCTATCAATCGAGCGGCTATCGAAGTGTAACACCCAAAATCAGGTATGACCTTATAGCCCTTGAAGTATCTTGATATTGGCATAAGAGACCCTTAACTACGTTGTGCGTACTTAAGGGTACGCTTAGCGTACCTGGTGAGGAGGGACGCGGAGGAGGGACGCGGAGGAGCAACACGTACGTTGGGCGGACCAGGAGTACGTCGGGCGTACGTGCCAGCTTGTTCAAACCCTAAAAATCGGACTTGAGCCCTATATAAACATCCTTAAATCCTATGGACTTCATTATTAACAGCCTACTTCACCTTAAAACATCCCTAAAAGCCCTAATACCATTTGTGAGTGTAGCTTGAGCTTAAGAGTGCATTGGTGGTTCTTTTAGTGTTCATCCAAGAAGAAGAAGTTGCCAAGGAAGCTAGGAGTGTCATTTGGCTTCAAGGATCTGACCATTTTCGACCTTGAGGAGCTCATGGAGGTAAAAAGCTTGGACCTTTCCTTCTTAATCTCTAGATCTAGCTAGGATTTTCTAGTTTGTCCCCTTTTTGGTTGAGTTTGGATCTCCATTGACGAGTTAAGCAACTCCAAGGATGGAAATGACAGATCTGAGGTCCCTTAGTCCTTTTTCAACATAAAAATGGAGTCTTGATGGGTATTTTGACCTCATGCATGGGCTAAGAGCTTTACACATGACTTAATGGGGGTGTTGGGAGCATTTGAGACATGCAAAGGCATAAAGTTGCCAACTTTATGCCTTAGGACGTCTTAATGGGGTTGGATCTGACTTCTGGACGTAAAAGAATCAAGTATTAAGCACTTAATGAAGAAAGTGCTTAATTTGTTAGTACGCTGGGCGTAACCTAGTGTACGTTGCGCGTAAGCCCTAGACCCCAGTACGTTGCGCGTACCAGAATGGTACGCTAAGCGTACGCATCACAGTTAGGCCGAATTCGTTTTGGGCCTTTGAGCTAGTTAGGCCTCATTTGATTATTGGGCATGGTGGTATTCTGAGAATTATGGGTCATATCATCTATTATAGGCCATGGACATATTGATTGGGCCTTATTGGGCCAAGAGGCCAATTAGGGATTTTGGACTTGGACTTTGGGCCCATTAGCAAGGGATGGATAATTGGGCCTTAGGGAAGGGTTTGGAGTTTGGGTTTCCTTTGAATAATTAAAGTCCTAACATTTTTTAATATTATTATTCAGCACGGGGGGGTTACAGACCATTAGGAGAACAGCTTTTGTATTCAGCAGACAGAGGTGAGTCTTCTCACCATACCCATGGGTCTAAGGCACCAAGGTCGGCCCATTATGTGGTTATGATTTATGTATTAGTCATTCTGTGATTTGATATGATACGTGATGGCATGTTTTGGATGTAAGACCATGTGGGGTAGCCCATGGCAGTCCTAGGTCAAGACCATGTGGGGTAGCCCATGGCATTGGATGTAAGACCATGTGGGGTAGCCCATGACAGTCCTAGGTAAAGACCATGTGGGGGAGCCCATGGTGTTGGATGTAAGACCATGTGGGGTAGCCCATGGCAGTCCTAGGTAAAGACCATGTGGGGTAGCCCATGGCATTCTTACATGTTTTATGTATTCATGGCTTATGTGATACGTGTGTAGCTTTAATTAGCTAACAGGATATGTGTATGTGTATTGTGTGTGGTATGCTCTGGGGAACTCACTAAGCATTTCGCTTACAGGTTGTTGATATGTTTCAGGTACATCTGAGCCCAAGGGCAAGGCCAAGGCGTGATGGCGCGGCGTGCACTCTATCTCTCTTTTATTGATATGTTTTGGGGACACTCTGATAAATTAAATAAGTTGTAAAGAATACTGATTTGAAAACAATTATGTTGGGATTTCATGGAATATGCAAATGTGTTTTATTAATTAAAAACGAAAATTTGTTTTGAAAATTTGGGTTGTTACACGAAGAAAAGCCTGGGATAAATCTTCGGTAATATCCGGCTAATTCCAGAAAGCTTCGGATCTCCGTGGGGCTTTTCGGTTGTTCCCACTTCATCACAGCTTCAATCTTTGTTGGGTCAACCATTATTCCTTCTTGGTTAACCACATAACCCAAAAATTGGACTTCTTGAATCCAAAAATCACATTTGGAGAACTTTGCATACAGCTTATCCTTTTTCAAAACTTCTAACACTTCTCGTAGATGTTTGTCATGCTCCTGCTTGCTTTTTGAATAAATCAAAATATCATCTATGAACACTATCAAGGATTTATCAAGGAATGGTTTACAAACCCTGTTCATCAAATCCATGAATGTTGCTGAAGCATTGGTTAGTCCAAACGACATAACCAAGAACTCGTAGTGTCCATATCTTGTTCTGAATGCAGTCTTCTTAATATCTTGCTCTCTTACCTTTAGCTGATGATATCCTAACCTAAGATCGATCTTCGAGAAATAGCTCGAACCTTGCAACTGATCGAACAGGTCATCAATCCTTGGCAACGGGTACTTGTTCTTTATTGTTGCCTTGTCCAGCTCTCTGTAATCTATGTACATTCTCATGCTCCCGTCTTTCTTCTTTACCAATAACACCGGAGCTCCATAGTATGATGAACTAGGTCTAATGAAACTGTTGTCCAACAACTCCTGAAGTTGCGTCATAAGCTCCTTCATCTCCGTTGGTGCTAATCGGTATGGTGCTTTTGCTATCGGTGTTGTTCCTGGTAACAAGTCTATTCGAAACTCCACTTGTCTATCAGGGGGCAATCCAGGAAGATTTTCGGGAAAAACTTTCGGATAGTCACACACCACTGGTATACTTTGCATATCATTTTTCTCCTTCTTAGCATCGATCACGAATGCCAAGTATGAGGTGCATCCTTTAGACAAACATTTTCTGGCTTTCATTAGGGAAATGATTCCAGAATTCACTCTGCGCTTGTCTCCGTATACCAAAATGACTCTTTTCCAGGCGGGTTTACCCTCACTATCTTATTCTTGCACAGTATCTCGACATCATTGGCGCTAAGCCAATCCATCCCTAGAACGATGTCGAAACCATTCAACTCAATGGGTAACAGCTCCTCGTAGAATTCGTTTCCATTTAAGTCGATGATAATTTTCCTAATACAATCGCTAACAGGTATGAACTTGCCACTAGCAACTTCTACAATTAGGGCATCATCAAGTTTTTCTATAGGCATTGCTAGTCTTTCACCAAATTTATGTGATATAAAGGATTAATTCGCTCCGGAATCAAACAATAAATTGGAAGGCAATCCATTTACAAGAAAGGTACCTGAAGCGACATTCGCTACATCCTTTGTGGCTTCCAATGTCATCTGGAAAGCTCTGGCTTTTGGCTTTGGTGGGAGATTAGGCCTTGCTGCATCCTTCTTCTTCGGGCAATCCTTCAAAATGTGCCCTTCTTCGTGGCATCCATAGCACACTTTTTTGTTGGTTGTGCACTCGCTGGCGTAGTGCCCTGGCTTTCCACATTTAAAACAAGTGACCTCCTCGCCATATTTCCCAACATGTTTCTTCTTACATTTATCACACCATTTTGCTTTGGCTCCTCCTCCGAATTTCCTCGAACCAGACTTCGAGAACTTGCTCTTCTTGTTGTACCTCGAAGATCCATCAAACTTTCTTCTCTCACCAACCTCTGCCCTCTCCTGACCCCTTTCCTTTAACTGGGTTTCTACATTTTTAGCTGCTCGGACTGTTGTCTTCAGAGTAGCTGCCGTCTTGACCATTGGGCCAAAGTCGGCTGGCAGTCCGTTTGCGAAACTCTCAATTTTTGAGAGTTTAGTTGGCACTAAGTATGGAAATAACTTCATCTTTTCGGTAAACGCAGTAGAATAGTCGTCAATGTTCATTTTCCCTTTCTTCAAGTTCTGAAATTCATTGTTTAGATCTATCAGATCTGTCTCTGAGCAGTACTGCATCATTAACTGCTCCATGTGGCATCGTGTCTGCCAATAACTTCCACCAGCTTAAAACTCCGGTCTTCAGTTGTCTGACCGCAAAAACAGTTTTCTGCTTGTCGCTACAGTTGCAGCTTTCAAATATCATCTCCATTTTGGAGATCCAGTCCATAATCTCAATAGGTTTTGGGCTTCCGGCAAGACTTGGCGGTTTGGCGCCCAAGAAATTCTTATACATACGCCCATCTCTGTTGATTTCCCTCTCCGGGTTATTCCTTTCTGCCACTATGGGTTCCACTTGACTGACAGTATGGCTGTAATTTCCTTCCTCTGATTGTCTGTCATTTAGTTCAGGTTGTTCAACAGGCATTCAAGGTTCATTCCTTTTGTTCAGCAATAGTTGTCTCATCTCCTCTCTTTGTTCAACCATCATAGCCTGAATCATGGCTTTTACTCACCCCATTGTGATCGGTTCTGGTGCAGCTTCTGCTATAGGCACCTGTTCCATCACTTGGGGTGGAGGTTGCTGATTTCTATTTGCATTTCCAGCTCCACTTTGAGTTCTTGCCATTATAATCTATATACCAAATAAGGCGAATTTATATCTTTATTCACGATAGATTTTAAATTCTCCTTATCACTCCGAAACGTTTACATGCTAGTTCTAATGTCGTAGTCATGCGCTTAGAATCCTAAACACATAAGGTTTCCAGATCCGGTCGGCAACAAACCATAGATCTGAACATATAATGGCATATATGGCAAACATATAGCATTTAGCACGTAAAAGCATTTTAGACATCTTTCCTAAAATATACTAGTGCTCGTGTCTAAAATATGGAAGACACTCATCTCACGATCACCACTTAGCATTCTAAGTTTAAGTCTCGAAATCCTACAAATTCCTAGTTCGCTTAAACTAATGCTCTGATACCAACTGTCATATCCCCAATTTCTCGGCCAGAAAAGACCGATTTAGTTTATGCTTTTAAAATAAAATCAGGGTAATCTTCCAAAAAGTGTTGCGGAATTTGTCCCCAAAACAAAATATGATAAAAATTTATCAAAACATTTCTTAAAGAAATGTATTTTCATTATATAATAAAACCTCGGGATGTCATGTTCTGATATAGACCAAAAGCATAAACAGTACATTATAAACCTTACAACAGTTATTTACATCTACTGGCCTATAATCCAAAAATCCCTCGTCATCATCCAACTATGTTTTGGGTCCACTACCTGTAATATAAAAAGCTGAGTGGGTCAGGCTTGGGAGCCTGGTGAGCATATAGGGTTTTCAACCCACAAATAATAATAAATTTATTAATTTCATCAACCAATAATAAATTTATTAATTTCATCAACCAACAATAACCCTGATTACACGTTCCCGTTATCCTCACTTTACATCTCTAAACACCTATCATAAGGGACCTAGCCTAAGGATTTTCATCGGGGTGACAACACTGCTTTAGGGATTCCTCAGCAATTTATTTCAAATAAGTCAACCATGAGGGGGATGGAGTATACCGGTGAACACTAAGTTCAAAAACATCTACAGGTTGCGAGCTTGCTAGCGTTCCACTGGACTGTCTAGAAAGGTATGTGGTCGTCATCTATAGTTCTCTAGATGACTGAAACAACAACAACTTCGAGGCCTCTCATCATTTTAACACACATCAACTATTTCATCTACCCATGTTTTACCCAACATATTTGTAGATAAAAATACATATACAGTTTAAAAGTTGTATAAAACATCTATTTAACACCCATCTCAGATAAACAAACAATATAATTACACATAGCACGTATTTTATAGAAAATACTTCATATCTATGTGTAATATGAAAGTGACTACACACTCACATGATAAGACGGCGGTTAGACAGCACTTCGTTCCTTGAAACAATCTTTTTCGATGAAACCGGAATGTTTTCTCAAAAACCGGGCTTCACGCGGGCAGAGTTTCGTCTCGAAAAACTCTTTTCTCAGGATCTTCGGGCTCTTCGGGGTTTGCTTACGATGCTAGGATGATATTATAGGCTTGGGGGGGGGGGGGGGTTAGTGTAGCTTGGAAGATAGTAGAATGGTGAAAGAAGTAAAATTTTCTAAACAAATCGGGCAGCCTCGCATCCTATTTATAGGGGACCGAAGCACATAATTACGTTGGGCGTAATTCTTCGGTATGTGGGGCGTACTGCCTCGCAAATCTCTTCGTTGGGCGTACGAAGTGGATCAGCTCGGACGTGTCAAGGCTATGACACATGTCTCTCATGCGAAGGAGTAGGGGGTGACGGACTCCGGATCACTTACACGAGTACGCTGGGCGTACTTCGGTACGCTGGGCGTAATCCTTCGGACCAGCCTCGAAATTTGTGCCCAGAACTTCAAAATTTTGTAACTTTTTCATACGAACTCCGTTTTTGACGTTATTTATATCCACGCGTAGGTGAAAGTATGCTCTACAACTTTCGTTTAGACTCCGTCGGCTAATTTTGACTTTATTTTTAAATTTATATTTTTAACAGGCCGGGACAGGAAAAGTCCGTTAAAATTTCATAACTTCTTCATCCGACGTCCGTTTTTGTCTGTCTTTTTACCGTTGAACTACTATCAACAAGATCTTCGATTCTCGTCTAGGTTGTTTCGGCTAAAAATCACTCGATCTAAAATTCGAGTTTCAGGCTGCATACTGCTAAGTCGAAACTTAGAAAAATCATAACTTCCTCATACGAAGTCAGATTTGGGCGTTCTTTTTATGCACGCTCTCGGTTTAACGAACACTACGACTTTAGTTTAGATTTTTAAGGCTAAAAAGCAATTTATCGTAAATTCACTTTTTACGTCACACAGCGTCGTGCCGGTTCTGTCGCGAAACTTCGACAGATCATAACTTCTTCGTTATAACTCGGATTTCGGTATTCTTTATATCTCCGGAATCCTTGTTTCAACCACTACAACTTTCTTCATAGATATCGGGATTATCTAACATTTATTTTCGACGCTTATTTTTATCCTTAACTTATTAAATCATAATAATTAAGTATAAAACACATAATAATCAAATAATACATCTTATTATTTCAAGACAAATTACAAAGGTTGGCCTAGACTATTACATCATATTTAATGTCTAGCCTAGAAACACGGGCGTTACATAAGCTGTTCAGACTAGTCCCCACGACGTAGCCTTTAGACTGCCACAGCATGGCGACTGGGTAAGGACCCGACTGTTTTGTCCTTACGCTGCCACAGCATGGCCGATGGATGACCACGACGTTGCGACTCGCTGATTATGATTTTTTGGGTTGTTGACGTGACCGTTGACCATGCGGGTTGACCTGTTGACACTCTGACTTAGTTGACTTTCAATTAACTTGTGAGTTTGAGCTTTGGACTGAGGTTGAGTTCCTACTGTCTTATAGGTGACTTTTGGTGTCGGCTTTGATCTTGGGAGGGAGCTATTGTATTATCTGCTTGATTTCGAGTTGAGTCTTCTCACAATGCCTATGGGTCTAAGGCACCAAGATCGGCCCACATGATTATGTTATGTATCCTTGGGTATAGAATGTTGTTATGTTATAGCGATATGATAGGCGGGTAGATTTGTTATGATTACCTGTGTTTTCTTGATATTGTTTATATGTATATGTCGACATGTTATGGTTTGGTTGAGGCGGTCCAGTTGTATGCTGAAGGCCAAGAGGCTCGGGCGTTCCAGCTGATACTGTAGGCCCAAGGTAAGCGGTCCAGCTACTATAGGCCTTACGAGGCGGGCCATCAGTAGAGCGGTCTAGGCGGATTTAAGGCTCATGCTTGCATGCATTGTAATTGTATTTGTTGTATGTGGTATTTTGGGGAACTCACTAAGTGTTGACTTACATTTGTGGATTTCAATGTTTCAGGTACTTCAGGGAATCGGAAAAAAGCGAATGCGTGATCGTACACATTATCCCTTGGATTTGATATTTGATAGATGTATTGATACTCTGTTTTGTTTGATGTTTTGGTAAACAATGTTTTATTGACTTGAGGTTTTAATGAAAATGGTTTTGAAAATCAAAAATTTTATTATGAGTTTTGGAGCGTTACATTTTGGAACGAATGAATTTATTAACTTGGATTCTATAACGTGATATTTTACCTTAATTAAAATGGAATTTTTTGTTGTGAAATGGGATGTTACATTTTTTTCTATATTTTGTTTCACTTAGTAAATGTTGTTAAAGACAATATTGTGTTGGATTTTTTTTATTTTATTTTTTGTATTTTTATGAATAACTCGTTCGTATTCAAAATAACAATTTTTTATAATTTAAAATGAATTTTTGGTTTTTGAAAAAAAATGAATTTTTGCAGTGGATTCGTTTTATGAACAGCAACCACCCAAATATATATAACCGAACCCATACCCGTAAAAATTTAATATTTTTTAGACTAAATTATAGAATTTGTTCAAGTGTTTATATGAAAGTTGCACTCTCATATTAAATGATATCATATTAAATGATAGGAACCAATTATGTGGTTTGGTTTTTTCAACATAAAAAACTGAAATCGTGTCATATAAATGGAAATCAGATGGTTCTTCAAAAAAAACTAGAATTAAATCATAAAAACTGAAACCGAGTGGGTTTTCAATCAAAAAAATTAACTTTACGATTTAACATCAACATGCATCGATATAAATGTGTGTTTGTGGAGAACAAAAGCTTATATAGACTTGCGAGGTTAATTACTTTTAATTAAAAAGTACAAGTTTTAATTAAAATGGGGAAAATGACCTGCGAGGGTAATTACCTTTTCGTCTTGTTCACGTTTAGGTAATTTTATTTTTTTAGTACACATTTGACAATTTAACTTGTTAAATATGATCATATATTACCATTGTATAGCAGGTGACAATGGTAATATGTGAACACATTTATCAAGTAAAATAATCAAATGTGTACAAAAAAAAAAGTTTTCTACATGTTAACAATTTTTTTTTTATAAACTTTTTAATTTTTTTATAATTTCTTACTATATTTTTATGATATTTTTTTCTATAGGTTTTTTTAATACAATGTTTTAAACTTTGTTTATAATTTATTTTTAAAAACTTTTTTTATACTTTTATTTAATTTTAATACAAGTGTTTTTAAAACGAATATTTTATAAATGTTTTAATTTTTTCTTACAAGTTTTTAACTTGTTTTTTTTTATAACTTTCATATATTTATTTATAAACTTTCTTTTACAACACTTTTAAAGTGTTTCACAGATTTTGTATGACAATTTAATATTTTTTTATAACATTTTAAAATATTTTCGTTAAATACTAGTTTAAAATGTTGTATTAAAAAAATTAAAAGTTTATAAACTTCTAATTAAAAAGTATTAAAAACTTGGAACAATTTTAAAACATTTACATTATATAGACTTTTTTTTGTTTTTTTATTTGCTATATTATCTTTTTATTTTTTTTAAAAGACCCTTCATACTTATTGTTATATATTTAATTTTATTGTTAGATATTATTTACTTTAAAAATATTGTATATGCTTAAAAACAAAAGAAAAAAAAACTATAAGAGGCTATATAAAATATTTCACAAAACAAAAACATATTTATTATTTAAAAAGTAAAGTTTAAAGTTGATCAATGTTTAATTAATATTTAGGAAATTATGAATATTTTAAAAATAATGTTTGAAAAATAATACAAACAAATATGAAAAAATAAAATCGCTATTAAAAGTGAGGAAAATGACTTATCAGTGTAATTAACTTTTCGTTTGGTTCACGTTTAGGCAACTTTCTTTTTTTGTATATATTTAACCATTTAACTTGTTAATTTGCTCACATATGGTCATTATCACCTGCTATAGCCGGTCACAATGACAATATGTGAACACATATAACAAGTTAAATGGTCAAATGTATACAAAAATAAAGAAGTTACCTAAATATGAACAAAACGATAAAAATGATTACCCTGGTAAGTCATTTTCCCATAAAAATGCTTTGAAACCCAAACTTTATATGGCAATGTGTTATTTCACAAGGCAACATATTCTAAAAGTAATGCTATGAAACCCTAATCTTACGTGACAATGTGTTTGCTGTACAATGCAACCTTTTCTAAAAGTGTGCATTTAGTATAGTACTTTTTGTTTATATATAATCTTTTTATATAGTTACTTGTTTATTGTTTTACAGTAATTCAAAAATTATCATCTAATAGGAAATTATATGGTTATTACAACTCAGTTAGTTATAAAGGTTTCCTAACTAGTAGAGGTCTTAAGAGTTTGTTGGTTTATAACACTTTATAAGACTACATAAAGTCATTAAATATCATCTTTTTTTATCAATGCTTCATCCTCTTTTCTCTACTTTTCCCTTGGGATTTTTCAGCCTTGTGTACAATCTCAGGTTGTTGATTTTATAAGAGAAATATGATGCATTGGTTGTATTCTCATTTTTATCTCAAAAAGTTGTAAAGATGGGGCTACTTGCTCTCAGTAAGTCTCTCTCGATATCTTGTCATTACAAACAAACGTAAATACACCATAATCGAAAAATAACCCTAAAAGTTTTGTCCAATTATGCACATTATGACAAACACAATCGAAGTGTCTTATTCATCCATTAATGTCAAAAAAGAAAAACACAACCACTCTCTAAACCAAGTTTCATGTCTTTCAATCCAACCTTATAACACGATTAACAAATCATAAAACTTTCATTAAATGACAAGGTTAGGCTAACCAAAAACAATATTTCGTTCACAATTATCAAGCAAATTTACAAAGAATTAAAACGTGTTCAAGAGCTCAAAACATCACTGACAAACAACATATAGAACCCAAGGATTTTGCATTGAGCAACACCCCTTAAAATAAAATTTGCACCAAAAAGAAAAACTCACCGAGGGTTTGAGTTACCACTTTGTCAGTGAGATCAAGATGATACCTTTTGCATCTATGTTTCAGCCCACGAGGTTTATAAACAACACTTTATGTGTCAAGAGAGGATTTTACGGTTTTACCCCTGTAAAAAGCTTACTAAGTTACAAAGCTCCCAATCAACTTGCGCCAAATCAAGAAGCTCAGTCACACCATCTTCAAACATGATCTGTGTGAAAACATAACCGAATTTGTCAACCATCATAAAAAAAAAAAACACAAAATATGAGCATAAATGACAAACAAAAAAACTTATACTTACAAGGTGTTTTCTTGTATTGATGTCAAACCGTTTGATCATACCAAATGAACTAAAAAAAAACAACACATAAATCGTAAAAAAACAAAAGGGTATTCACGTCTTTTGCACAGAAATGAATGTATACCTCGTTGAAGCAGGGCGTACTATTCTGAGAACTTCCCCTATGCAATTATGAGGTATTCTTGTTTCATCAATGACATGTCTCGAATATGCTATAAACACAAAACATAACTTGCAATTTAAAAAACTTTAATACAAACAAATTAAACAAAATTCAAAATAATTACAGAGTGAGTTAGACTTTGTACCTGGTTGTCGAACACCATAGTTGTAAGCCTTTATAACATAACAAACAACAGCTCAAATTAGTTTACATTTTAATCAAATGACACAAAATGAAATATCGGTTTTTTAAAAGATTACACCATAATCTTTATATATATAAAAAAACCATACATACATACATCTTTCCCAGAAAGAAGTGCTTTTACTTTTGGAGAATTTATAGCCACCTGACATGCAACCATCTTTAAAGCAGCATCTGAAGAAGGAAACTTTGACTTATTTGGTTTGACTCCAAGTTTCTGTCTACACCCTTTTGCCCCACAATGACAGTCTTGGTCTGCACCAAACTGCACAAACCTGATAATTTCATTAAAATTTTAAAAATGTTGTCTGGTTTATAAAATATTTTTAATAAAATTTAAAATGGTCATCATACTGATAATCATAGGTCAAATGCTCCCCCTCTTTTATATCCCGAGTTGCAAAAATCCCGATTCTTGTTTCACCATCAATCCGCCTGTTTTTGTTAGAAAACAAAACTATCGTTATTAATTAATTTATTATGATGATTGATGATGAAACTCAAAATTAAAAATTAGGTGAAAAGTAAAACCATTTTTGCATTTCGGTATTTGGAGAACAACTATGATTTATATATCTTGATTGGTTTCCTTTGAATGTAGCATCAATCACCATGTCACGATTAATCTCACACAAATAAAAATTTGTTTCTCCTTGTCTCTTCATTCTCCATAGCCTTTCCTCACATGTTTTGTCATCAATAACTGCATTTTTGGGTAAAAATAATAAATAATGTTTAAAAATATATTTGAGAAAAACACCTACACACTGAGAGCAAAGTTGGTTACCTTCTCCCACATATTCAATAATAAACTCTCCTCGCATGATGTTTTCCTCAGCAACAACCCCTGACCCACATTTTTCAGTCTAAGAAAGCACATTAGCTTAATAAATAAAATGACATAAAATAATAATAATGACATCAGCAAAATAGATTAATTCAGTCATACCTGCACTATCTTCATTTTCTTCATAGGGCGTCTGTGGAATGGTTTATTGAGGCATGAATTATCACATTTACAGTTAGAGGAACAGCTTGATAATAGCATCCTGCAACAGATAACAGAGTATAACTTACAAAAATCTTGTTTTTGAGGGAGGGCTAAAAGTGTAAAAGTACACAAATTGTATATGTAAGTAGTCATTAGTTCTTACCCACAGTGGCAATCTCTACCACAAGCTGCAGAAGAACCTGGTGTTGAGGTGCAAGAGCAGAATATTCCATCATCTTCCTCTCTTATTCGTTTCTTAACCTTCTTTGTTAGATATATATCTTAAATCTTGATTAAAAGAAAACACAACTAGGAACATAAAATGTATAATCTAGTTATTAATCAAATCACTTGAAAAGGATACTGCGCTTTATGATGCTATAGTTAGGCTTCCATTTATTCAACCAATCAGGAAGTTCAAATTCAACAGGTTCTCCAATCTCCTTCATCAATCGTTCAAACAATTGCCTGATATCACCAGGTTCAGTCTTCTGGATTAATTAAACAATCAACAAAAACAACAGAGTCAAAACAGTAAGTATACTATCTATAACTGCTGTTACCGCAAAAAAAAAAACACATAAAAGATAATCTAATTACACTAAAAACTTTCACAGTTGGACCTTCGTCATGGCAGGCATGGCGTTACTTGAATATGTATATGTATGTAGTTTCGAAAGTTTCCTAGACCAAAGAAAGAAGAGATCAGTAAAATGGCAAAATCGACGCAAATGGATAACTCATTGAAAATTGGAGCGAAGTGAGGAATGGTAACATGAATTTTATACAATGATTCAGATCTAAAAAAAATCTATGTTATAATTTCAAAAACTTCAGTCCTATTCCATAACAAACCTCAAGAAGAAACCCTAGCTGTCTGCCACATCGCCGTCGCAGATCTTGATACAGACTGTGCGTGCGCGAGTGTGGGTGAATTTTTGAAACTGCTTTGAGAAGAAGAGAGGATTAGACGTGGATTAGAGATAGAAGGGTATGGGTTTTGGAAACCCTGTTGCCGTCAACGATTGGGCGTTTGTATATAAAATCCAAAGTAACGGTAATGACGAAGAATAGAAGAGAGTGGAGACTGTACCGCTAAAAGGAGTTGAAGAAACTACCGCCGACGGCACGGCAGGGGTTCAAGTTGAACCGAATCGGAAGTGGATTTCGTACACTGCCACGCAGCAGCGTTCGCCGGAAGTGATGCAAGATTAGATTTTGTTGTGTTTGTGTTTGTGTTCTTTCCGCAAGGAAACCGGCTCCACCCCTGGCGATCTATCAGAAGGTATGCTCGATTCTCAGTTTGGTCGAACCTGATTAAACTGGTTGAATCAAATAATTACTGTCCGTTCGATTTGAAATATTATTAACTTCAAGTACTGTATGGTTTACTGTTTACTGATTACATTTTATATTTAAAAATTAAAAATTGGTAAATCTTCAGAAAAGACCTAAAATTTTATCTTAATTTACGAAAAAATCCCAAACTAAAATTTGTTTACGAAAAAACATGAATTACCGATAAAAATGGCGATTTGACCCCTTTTTCCGGTTTACCGGTTTTATTACTTATCTGTTTCACTAAAGTCACATTATTTTATCCTAATTTGCGAATAAGTCCCAAAATAAAATTTACTGATGATTTGGCCATTTGCTTTATGTAACATACATTTTACCGGTTTCATTGCTGACCCGAACGCCTAGTCATTAAATGAGATGATGAGATTGATATGTTGAGTTATATAATGCTATGTTTAGCATAAAACTTGATATCCTGATGTATTGTATATCTTTTTGGAACATAAAATGCATCCAACGAAGACTACAATAATTACATAAACTAACAACAACTGCGTTATTTTTTACGTTTATAAGAAATATCAAATTGTCTATCTAATCTTATGTAACCCAATATATCCATCTCATCAGACATCAACTCATTTTCTGCCCTTTTTTCTTGGAAACACACATTTTATTGGTTTCCTTCCTGACGTAGATACATAGTCACAAATGAGCCGATGAGATGGATATCAAATTTTACAGTAAATATGACATTATATAACTCATCGTAATCATTTGATCAGCTAATTTAATGACTAGGTGTCTAAGTCAGCAATAAAACTGATAAAATGTATGTTACATGAAGAAAATGGTCAAATCATCAATAAATTTTATTTTGGAACTTATTCGCAAATTAGGGTAAAATAATGGGACTTTAGTGAAACAGGTAAGTAATAAAACTGGTAAACCGGAAAAAATGGGTAAAATCGCCATTTTTACCGGTAATTCATGCTTTTTCGTAAACAAATTTTAGTTTGGGACTTTTTCGTAAATTAAGGTAAAATTTTAGGACTTTTCTGGAGACTTCCCTTGAAAATTTAGAGGAAACTAAAAATTTGGTCCCCTTACGGCACCATTTCACACGTAGAAGCTGTTGTTGAAGGGTTTTCATCAGTGAACATTGTCTCAAGTTCTAATGATTATCTTCTAGAGTGGGGGTTTTTACCGGCCTTCTTCCCGGAAGGCTTCTCTATCTGGGGGTGAGCATTTGGACCGGCTTTTGGACCGGACCGGTTTCGGAGAATATTGTGGACCATGGACCGGACCGGATGAGACTTACCGGGTCCATGTCCAGGTCCGGGTTTTCCGGTTCTTAGACCCGTTTGTGACCGGTACAACTTTATATACATATGGTACAACTTGTTAAAACACATTTTTGGGTTTGATACAACTCGTTAAAACGAATATGTTGTTGAATTTGATACGTTACAATTAGTTAAAATGAATAATTTTTTTGGTTTGATACGGTACAACTCGTAATAATGAATACGTTTCCGTTTCTTGTGCCCTTTAGACCAATCAAACTTTGATTGTTTATACTTTATACCATTTGTTTGAAAGACTGTAACTTATTGAATATAACACCAAAAACAACAAAATTATAGTCTAAAATCATCTACAAACTCTAAATTACATGTTTGAGAAAACTGCATGTCCATCTGACTTAAAACAAATGAGATATGTTTGTTTAAAGAATTTCACATAATACAAAAGTTTAAATTTCTTGATGAAAAGCTGAAATATTTCAGCTTTGATATCTCATATTTGAAGAATTGTAACTCATCGAATATAACACCAAAAACAACAAAATTATAGTCTAAAATCATCTACAAACTCTAAATTACGCGATACAAAAAACCGCATGTCAATCTGACCTAAAACGAATGAGATATGTTTGTTTAAAAATTTTCACAGAATACAAAAGTTTAAATTTCTTGATGAAAAGCTGAAATATTTCAACTTTGATATATCATCTTTGAAGGATTGTAATTCATCGAATATAACACAAAAAACAACAAAATTGTAGTCTAAAATCATATACAAGCTCTAAATTACACGTTGAAAAAAATTGCATGTCAATCTGACTTAAAACGAATGAGTTATGTTTGTTTAAAGAATTTCACATATTACAATTTAAAAATAATAATAATAATAAGTCGGTCCAAAACCGGTTTTTACCCGGAACCGGCCGGACCAGACCGGTAAAAAAACCGGACCGATTTTGCTCAAATCCTATAACCGAGAACCGGACCGGAGGTCCAAAAAAACGGTCCGATTCGGTTTACCGGTCTGGTCCGGTCCACAGGTCCAAATGCTCACCCCTATCTCTATATCTCCATTCTTTCACCGTTCTTTCTCTCTTTTCTTCCCTAGTGAACTCCATTTCCACAACCCTGTGAAACGGTTAGATAATGATGTAACTTGTTTTTTACCGGTGAGGATAACGGGACGTAGCTAAAAATTTTCAGTTTGCACTCTTCGTCAAACACACGAAATCTTTTGTAGATTTATTTCTTTCCAAACTTGAAATTGGTATTTTTATCTTTTAAACTTTTTTTACAGGTTTTTATTTATTTTGACATGTTAGTTTTTACTATTATTATTATTATTATTATTATTATTATTATTATTATTATATATATATATATATATATATATATATATATATATATATATATATATATATATAAGCCTTACCTCCCAAAAGAAACCAACGCATACTCTCCCTTTCTTTCACATGCGTGCGAAACCAAGCTTCTATCGTCGGCCTTGCCTTCACTGGCAGCAACCGAGTTTCTCTCCTCTCCACCCTCTTTTCTTCCTGATCCCACACACGGGGCACCATCTGCTCCGCCATCACCATGGAATTCCTTACCCTCGTTGCACCCTCAAAGTAATCGAAAGTGATAAAGACTGAAGACGAATAGGAGAAATAAATAGACGACCTAGACCCATACATACATACATACATCTCTCTCTCTCTCTCTCTCTCTCTCTCTCCCCCCCCCCTCTTAATTACATGGGACGAATAGAGACTGAAGACAAAACGAAACTCGCGGTGATGAGGATGATTGACAAAGACTATAAAGAAATTAATGACCTACGTATATATCTCTCTTTCTTTCTTTTACGCTCTACATATATTTGTTGTGTGGATGATGAATGAGAGGGTCAAGTGATGGTTGAGGACAAAGAGTGTCGAAGTTGTTTTAAAAAAGAAACAAAAAAAAACAGGAGATGTGTAAAGTATCATAAAATTTAATATATACATATATATATATATATATATATATATATATATATATTCGAATTCAATTTTGATGCAACAAAAAAAAATCAACCAAACACTTCACAGAATTATGTTGGAGATAGTGTCCAAAGTTATTAACTATTAGTAATATTTCTAAATAATAACATGGTCCTTTTGGGTTAGCCTCATAACACAATTAGCAATAACGAAAAAGGAGAAAAATAAGTTGTTAACTTATTAAGTAATTAATTAAGACAAAATTGCAAAAATGGTCTCTATGGTATGTACTTTTTCGGGTTTTGGTCCAAACCTTAACTTTTTTGGATTTGTGGTCCTTTTGAGCTAGTTTGTTTGTGGTTTTGGTCCCTCGGAAAATTAAAAAGACTAAAATGCCCCAAGGTATATTTTTTTATATTTTTTCCTATTTAATTTGAAGTTCTATTAATAAATTAGGGGACTCCATCTCTCTTTCTCTCTCTCTCTCTCTCTCTCTCTCTCTCTCTCTTATCTCTCTTGTTCCAAAGAAAACCCACACAGGTCTGCAGAGAAAATACACACATGAATTCAAACCCGGAGTCGGACCCAAATCTTTCTTGACTGTGAATGTCATTGGAGTTTCCACCGGAAAGAGGTAGAAGATGAGACTACTTCACAAATTCCTTTGACACATAATCAACCGCCTCCGGCAACTACTGTACATCCCTCTCTCATCATTGTCGGACCGCCACATGAGTTTCCATCATTGCTGCTCACCATAGTCGGACCGTCACCGACCCCCGTCGCCGCTTCTCCATCCTTCTCTCTCACAGGTCTGCTCAAATCTGTTTGTAACATGCCAGCGGATGAACCCAATTAGATATGTTTGTAACATCCCTTTCTCACCATTATCGGACCTCAATTGCAATCAAACCCAAAACCGATTTCAGATTCAACATATGAGGATGACCACACATGACACATACACACCAAATCATACCGAAATATCCATTCCATGCTCCTCCTGATGAAGATCTATGTTATATGTCAACAAAGAATATGTCTTCAAGAGCGCCCATGATCAGATCACTTTCGAGATATCATGTAAGATATCGAGCTCCAAAGCTGCTATCATATCCACTTCTACAATTGTAGATGTATTTACTCCTAAAACCCAATTCCTAACCTAACCCTTACTTTTAACTTGAACGAGAAAAACAGTAACGGTGTTGCACATCCACATCCACATCCCAACAGTTCAAAGAAGAAAATACTATGATCAAGAAAACGATCAAGGTCTAGTAGAGTCAAAATCAAGGAAAAAATCGTTCAGCAACAGCCCTCTGCTCCGGCTGTGGTAGAAGGGGTTTAGAATTCTTCAAATTCAATCCCTAACCTAGTTGGAGAAATTGTGAAGAGTTATTTACTACCATTTTTAAAGGATTTGCTCGATTCACAAAACTTGGGTGGTGGCAATTTCAGGGGATTAAGATCACGAGGGATGAATTTTGATCCTTTTTCTCTTTTCGAACAATATGTTGATGTCTCTGTATTGATGTGAGTTTGCTCCATGGTTGTGATGGCAAATGTGCAAATAATTCCAAGGAGCAACTGAGTTTTTGATTGGGTGGAGGTTAATGAAGATTGAGGTGAGGGTATTGAAATAGAGTGAAGGGTAGAGAATGGTGGTATAGGAGAGAGAGAGAGAGAGAGAGAGAGAGAAAGAGGTCCTCTCTTATTTTTTAATTATTAAAGTAGATAAAAAAATATTTAATTTTAAAAACATCAAAGAAAAATAAAAAATAAATACATCAGGGGTATTTTAGTCTTTTTAATTTTCCGGATGACCAAAACCACAAGCAAACTAGCTCAAAATAACCACGAATCCAAAAAAATGGGGTTTGGACCAAAACCCGGAAAAAATGTATACCACATGGACCATTTTTACAGTTTTATCATTAATAAATTAATTGTAAATTATTTTGGTAATTAATTAAATAGTTTTAAGTAATTAAAGAGTTTAAATATTAATCAATTCCTAAAGATTAATCAGAATATTCCATAATCTCCTGGAAGATGATAGTGGACGAATTTGATATCCCTAGGATAAGTATAAGGCGGGTTTTGAAAAAGATAAACATAAACTCTAAGAGTTTAAATCTCTTGGGGATATTTGTTTTTTAAGAAAACCACTTCTAGCTGTGTCACGTAGGTGCAACACACGCACAACACTTGACTTTTTTGCAACTACTTGTTTTTTAGAAGACTCATGACTTAAAAATTGATGTGTGTGTGTTGCACGGTGAAGCATTGAACCCTCATCTTCAAACCACTTTTCACCTTACTTTAAGATATATTATTCAATATAGATTTTTTTTCCAACATGTTTATTTTAATAATATTATGAAAGATATTATAAACAATTCGAATATATTTTACATAATTTCAAAAAACATTTGTTAAATTTCATAGAATTTTTTTTTTGGTGTTATATTGTCTGTAATTAAATATTATCAAATTATTAAGTTGATCACTAAAATTACCTAATTTATTGAAGTTAACCAGAAAAAAAATCATCGTCTTCAAAGTTTTAACAAAAATGAACATGGTGTTCGCTAAATTAACAATTCTATTTATTGTTATTTAGCAAATATTATGTTTAATTATTTTATATAAATGTATTTAAAAATGATATCATCACAATGATCTTTATATTTGATTTGCATATGATTAAACTAAACAAAAATTTGATTTATAATTATTTTTAACTATTGTATGGTTAATATCATTTTATTGCACGAGCCTGCAAATGTTAAAAATAAAAAGACTTCTTATTATAGGTTGCAGTCGTTTGGTCCACATCTATTGCTGCAAAAGGTTGCAGATGTGCTCCGTAAACTTCAGACATTTTCGCTTCGGAAAAACAAACAATACCTTGACGTTTTGTCTGATGACAATAAATAGGGAGCTAGGGATCAAATCCTGTATGATTTTTGCTCTCTAATTTCGTTCCCCTCTCCCTCTCTTACTCCATATTGATGAAAAGATAATCCCTCTTACTGATTTTCGCAATATCCCTCATTAGGGTTTCCTTGGTGTTTTTTCTTGGAGTCTTGGGTCTGACTACATTAGAGAGATTCTCCTTTCGGGTCTTTCATCAATTGCAAAAGGTTGTCAATCATAAGGTCTCAGTAAAAATATCAAGAGGTATGTAATCTATCAGTCTTTCAGTTTGATTTTAAAGTACGTTGC
This sequence comes from Lactuca virosa, assembly GCF_052849685.1. Classification (NCBI taxonomy): domain Eukaryota; kingdom Viridiplantae; phylum Streptophyta; class Magnoliopsida; order Asterales; family Asteraceae; genus Lactuca; species Lactuca virosa. The sequence goes on from NC_136430.1 coordinate 457,853,373, forward strand.
TAAAACTAGTAAAACCTAGATCTTAGTGTACATGTTCACTTAGGTAATTTTTTAATTATTTCTGCTACCTAGTTAATGTGTATTTGATGCTTAGAAAACCCAACAGTGGTATCATAGACAATAGGTTTTAGTTTTTTCCACTACTTTGTAAAATCGAAGAAAGCTGAAAGAACCATGTTTTGTCGTAGTCTCTCATGGACGCGACGCGCCTGCCCATTTTTCAGCATTCTGGATTTTTCCAACTTTTCGGAAATTTGTAGATTAACCTCTTGATTTAAATATTGTTTTAATTGTTTAAATCTGAATATTCAAATAATGAGATTAGTTTAGAATATTATTTAATTAGATTTTAAATTTGAATATTAAATTAATTCAATTTGAATATTATTTAAACTTGAATTAGAACTTAAATATTTTATTTTAACTTGAATTAAAACTTGAACATTCATCCCGAATAATATTTAATAAGAGAATTAAATTATAATATTCAATTGGAAATATATACATTTAAAGCGTTTAAATTTAGTATATGATATGATTACTATATGTATAACAATCATATGAACATGTGTCCTAAAATGTTAGCAAAAACGTTATCATCGAGTTATGACTAGGCTCACCCAATCTAATGATATAAGAGGGGTTTAAACAGGTCTCTTTGATTCCTAATGAGGTCGGTTTTTAAAACGCCTAGCGCTTACCACCCTCACCACCTCTTTGAATTTTGAGATTAGAGTTACCAAAAAGATTCAATTGGATAACCATTTATCCATTAAAAGTATTAACTATGAATTAGTAAACAAAATTCTCATTTTATATTGTTAAAAACATGAGTTGTGTGTTACCCATGAAAATGCAATTTTTGTTTATATTTTGACGATGGAGCGTGAGTAGTTAACTGACACATCAATGTGAGAATAATTTTTCGTATCGAAGGCCATGCGGTTTTTCATGGTTGATTCACCATATGTTTTATGATCCACTTCACAGTCGAAACATAACTTTCGATATCAGTAACATTCACTTGCAAGTTTTCATTCTGCTTGTCATGGAAACTCGACATCGACATCAAAATACAATATCGAGCCCTTCTCCAGTCAAGCAATACTCGATACGAGTATACAGGACCTATTCAAACCCTTTGTAATTCATATTTTCATTATCATCAGGTTTCCAATCGTTCTCAAATTTGTCGACCACAAAATTTATCATCAATCTTTCGATTTTGCCTTAAAATTCTTCTTCGATTCTCAACAACAATTTTCAATTCACAAAAAATTTTGATTCTCAACCAAATGCGAGATTCAATTGTATCAAATTGAGAAACCCATCAAATCAATTTCTCTTTACTTATATGAACGAAGAACATATCAACGAAACATTTGTTATTTGTGTTCTTTCCATTCGATACCAAACTCCTTTCATAAATCAAAATCCAAATCCAAATCCAAAATCGATTATCAAAATCGGTACTCGAGCACTTTTATTCACAACTCAAACCCTTCACTTCAACCTCTAAAATTAGACCATCGCTATCTCCTGCTTCACAATCGATTGACCATGAACACGAGATCGAATCGAACTATCGAGAATGAAAATGAATCCTGGATTACGAGTCGAGTTCCTTACTCTGTTTTTTCATTGACCACAAATCGAAAATGAAAACCAAAAACAAGATCGAATATCCAGCATCAGATACTCCTTGACATTCATCTACTCGAGTTGAATTCTTCTTCTCGTTGCAATCATGAGTATCAGTCAACCCTTCGATTTTAGTAAAAGCGAACATATATGTGAATTTGGGCTAAATCAGATACCAAAGAACTCGTTACTGTAGCAATCTGGAATGAATTGAATTTGGGCTTAAATAAAGAGTAACGGGCTAATGCATTTTGGATTAAAACGGAATGAAGTTTTGAGCAAATATGGATTATTCATTATCAGATCTTCTGTTGGAAAATTAGTGTTAACCAATCTATTAAAATGGGTTTTCCCCATTTTTCAACACGTCCGAAACAGATTTAAGATGAATGAAAAATGAATCAATATAGTAAGGATGTTGAAAGAAGTAACTAAAAGATTTTAATGGGTGGAAGAAAGAAAAGAAAAGTTCAGGGACCTTTCTTGCAAATATTTCTTTCTTTTGTAACTGAAATTGTAATTAATATTACAGTTTAATTACATATTAAACACACATTAACCTTGTGATTTATAGATGTGTTTAAATGGGTGGTTATAGAATGTGTAGTATAAATGTCACTACTCTACAACCATTTGATACACCAATAAGAATACAAAAACTCTCTTCTTCTCCATTTCATGTTCTTAGTTTTCTTGCTGAATTAAAGGTAAAATCTAGGCTATTGAGGGTTCGGGTGGTCTTGAAGAGCCACTTCAAACTGTTGTATCTTGGGAAACAAACGCCCGGTAGCGGGCGAATTTGTTTTAAGGACAATGTGTTAAACACATGCCTCGGTTTTTTCTGTTTTCTTGTTTGATTTTGTACATTTCCATAATATTATTCCTACAATCTTAAAACAAAATCCGTTTGTACGAATCGAACTATAAATTGGAAACAATTTTACTTGCATTATTTTGATATTGTATGATTTTATAAGAAAAAATGGATTGTTTTGTGATTCTGAAGCACCTTTGGTCATTAATTCATTAAGACATGTGTTTTTATTAAGTATCGAATTTTCCAACTTCGGTACTGATTCCATTAAGTACCTAATGGGTTAGGAAGCTAGCTTAACTCAAAAATACAATTTACGTGTTGCTGTGAAATGCTCTAATCTGTCCCAATTTTTGAAAAATCATAACTTTGTCATGGATGCTCAATTTTTGTTGAACCTAATTCTCAAAGTTTGGTATATGAGTCTACTTCATTTCATTAGTTTTGGCCGAAAGCTGGAAACAACTCTAACTAGGGTGAAAAATACAATTTTCACTGATTGGTTAGGTTTTTAGCAGCTATGATACATAGTTTTGTAAAATTCATAATAAATTGTAGAAAAATCGTATGAACTTGTGAAAGTAGTCCCTAGAAAGATGAAAGACAGGACTGCTGAATTATGAACTTAGATTGCATTTTTGACAGATTTAAGTGGGGCTACATTAGTCTTGAACAAACTGCATTATTTTGTGAAAAACAAAAAGACTTTGTTTAGTAAAAAACAACTTTAATTTTATGTAAAACAGCTTTGGAAATCAGAAAACAACTTGATATTTCTGAAAAACAGCCCAGAAAATTGAAAAACAGCTTGGTTTTACTTTAAGACATCACATTTTAAATAGTTTTGTTGAAAGAAAACATCAAGTTTTCTGATATCGTAATTTATAGATCAGTTTTCTGCATGAGTAATCAGGTTTTAGAATTTTTGCATCAGAAATCAAGTTTCATAATTGATCAAATATAGATTTTTAATTAAGTTGGGTTTTGTCCAAGCAAGAGGCAAACATATTTTATAGAAATTAGAATTCTAAACATTTATATTTAGTGTATAAATAATTTCAAAAATGTTACCATCCAAAGTGGAATGATTTCTGAAGTAAACTCTATGGATGCTAACTTCATTGAGTGATGGATTGATATGGGTGCTACACGCCATGTGTGCTCAAAGAGGGAGTGACTCAAAAGTTATCAGGTTGTCCAAGTTGAGGCAGAGATTGATTCTTGAAATTGTGATTCTAAACACTTAAATCTGGTGTTTAAAACATTCCAGAAATGATATCACATATAAAAGAGCTAACACTTAACGATGTGTTGTATGTTCCATAGATTGGGAAGAACTTAGTGTTTGGATGGTTGTTGAACAAACATGGATTTTGTTTGGTGTTTGATTCCAATAAGTTTGTACTAACCTAAAAAAGTATGTTTGTAGGCAAGGTCTATGCGGATGATGGAATGTTTTAATTCCATATATTGGCTAAAGAGCCTAATATCAATGAGTTAGATAACTCTTCCGCTTACTTGCTTAAATTTCTAATGTATGACATGCTAGATTTGGACATGTTAATTTTGACACATTAAGATGGTTAATCAAATTTGAACACATCCTTTACTTTCATATAATGCAAAATATGGATGCAACATATGTGTTGAATCAAACTTATCATGCCAGTCTAAACCCTTTAGATTAATTCACACAGATGTGTGTGATATGAAGTCGAATTCATGTAAAGGTGGAAATAAGTACTTTATCACTTTTATTCATGATTGCACTACACTTTGCTATGTTAATTCACTTAAAAGTAAAGATGAAACGATAAACAAGGTTAAAGTGTATAAAAGTGAAGTTGAGAATCAATTCAACGAAAAGATTAAAGTACTAAGAAGTGATTATGGAGGTGAATATGTATCACCGTTTAAAGAATTTTGTGCAAATCAGGGTATAATACATGAGATTATTGCACCTTATTCGCTACAACAAAGTGGCATTGCGGAAAGCAAAAACCACACCTTAAAGGAAATGATGAATGTCATGTTGTTAAGTTTTAGGTTGCTACCCTTAATGTGGGGGGAAGTTGTAATATCAACTAATTACCTTTTAAATAAGGTACCCCAAAAGAAAACGAATAAAACATCATCCAAGTTATGGTCGGGTATAAAACCATCTTACAAATACATTCAAATGTGGGGGTGTCTTGCAAAGGTCGTTATACATAACCCCAAGGCTGTAAGGATTGGACACTAAATAGTTGGTTGTATATTTATTGGTTATGCACAAAACAATAGTGCTTATTGTTTTTTTGTACATAAGGCACAATAATGGAATTAACAAATGCATCATACTTTGAAAATGCGTTGCCATAAATAAAAGACAAGTGCTCCAAAACGATTGGGCACAAAGAACCCTCTCATGAAGAAGCAATGGAGGAAGAAATAGATAATGATGGAGTAGAAGGGTACAAGTGAGAAATCATTTGGAGATGATTTCTGTATGTATATGGTTAAAAGAGAGCCTCGAACTTTCAAAAAGGAATTCACTTCCTCTGAAAGACCTCAATGAAAAGAGGAAATTAAAAGTGAAATGGATTCTATCTTGCCAAATCACACATGATAGCTAGTGGATATACCTCTAGTATTTAAACAACTAGACTACAAATGAATTTTCAAGATGGAAAATGAAAGCAAATAGATATAATGAATATGAGAATTGGTTAGAACAGAGTGTTCTATGATTTCAATAGAAATATGCATCAATTTTTATTTGGAAATTTAGAATCAAATGATACTTCTATACTCCAAGAGTCTATTTCCATTAAATCCAATAATATTGGTTGGAATTCATCAAAACAAGATAAAAGTTTTGATGAATATTAATAATGGTTCTATCATTTAACTATTAAGTTTGAGAAATCATTGCGATTTACTGGGTTTCCAAATGAGAAGTAAGAGCTGATGGCATATTTGAAATATATGTTTGGATTACAAACATAAAAATGTCTTGATTATTTCATTTGTATGCTCTTATAATTATATTGTTGGATTAGGTGTCTAAGCCCATAACTATTTTTGGTATGTACTTGATTTGATTATGAGCATGGTCCTTTTTGGTTGCCTTCACTCATGCAACTTAATAAGATGACAAGAGGGGAGAGAGAGAGAGAGAGAGAGAGAGAGTAGAATTTATTATGCGAATAAAAAATTCATACTCAAAATGGTTTTATTAATATATTATTTGGAAATCATATTATTTAATTAGTATTGATCAGAAATTAATTTGGAATTAATTTAGTGGTTAAAAGAAACTGATTAAATAATTGAGGGACTGTTATGCAAATCATTGATAGTTGCATAAATGGGTTGATGGACTCCATAGAGTGGAATGGACGAATTTCTATAAGGAAGCCTTGTAGAATTCGTCCATGGTCTCTAAAGAAAGGAGTTCATGGGTTGCTTGTTGCCTAAGTCAGGTATTAGGGTTTCCACCTGAAAACCATAGCAGCCACAGCTATATAAGAATTATAAGGATTTTCAGCCCTATGTCTTCTAAGAGAACCCTAGCCGAAATCTTTCCCTCTCCTAAGTCATCTTGGTGCATTGGTTGTTTGTGAATCCATTAGAGGTGCAACAATTGGGTCACTAGGCTTTCAGAAGTCAAGATCAAGAAGGATTAAACTTGTTATTGCTACATAACAAGAGAGGTAAAGATTTTAACCTTAATCATATGTGTTTTCAGGTTTATATGCTAGTCATTAGGGTTTATGCTTTGGTATTCATTGTTGTATGTTCAAATTAGAGAAACCTAGATCCAAAGCAATTAGGGTTGCATGTGCACCATAGGAATGATGTTATGCTCATAACCCAACAGTGGTATCAGAGCCTAGGTCATTTTTCTATTGAATAGATGCAAAAGTGGACTGCTAAAAGATCAGAAAAGCGAAAATTCTGCTGTCTGACTGGCTTACTCGCCGAGTCCATGTATGGACTCGACGAGTTCCATAGTGGACTCGACGAGTTGAGTGCTCTGGTACCGGGATTTTCGATTTTTTGGCCAGATTTTGATTTGGATATTTACAAAAACTCGTTTTTCTTGCCTAAATTCGATTTTTTATGATTGGTATGGATATCCTTATCAGATTTGGTGGATTTGGTTAAATATGGATAATATATGATTATTTTGATTCAAATATTTAAACTAGTAATTTTGAAAAAGTTTTAAATTGCACCATTTAGGTTTTATAGTTTAAATTTGGAATTAAAAGTTTTAGTTTTGAAATTTAAATAGTTAAACCCTAACATTTTGAAAGGTTTCAAAATTTGTCCTCAAGTTTTGGAATTTAAAATTAATTAAAAGGTATTAATTTTGAAATATTAAATTCTATAACCCTAGTATTTTGAAAAGTTTAAATTACACCCTTATGGTTTTATTAAATTAATTAAGTGTTTAATTAAAAGAGAAAATTAATAAATCCATAATGGCATGGTTTAAGTTTAATCAAATTAAAGGTATAGTTTATTAATAGATTAAACCACTTAGTATTTTAAATGTATAAAATACACCCTTATACTATATAAAATTAAAAGTTAATATATTATATGTATAAGTAAAGAGTCAGTCTTACCGTTAATATGCCTCATTCACGAAGCTGGTCTATAAGGGGTGTTTAAGGAAGCGGCCTGTAAAATGACCGCCATTGGGTATCCACTCTTACCCACCGCACCCTTGACTAGTGGAGGGTCGTTAGCCGAACGGGTAGGATAGGACGCAACCTTCCATTATAAGTATAATGAAATACAAAGTAACTAAACACTTTTATAAATTCCCAAATCTTAGTTACTTTAGGAAAAATGTGAATATGGTTCTAATCCATGAAATTGCACATTGCACCTTGTTGGTCATTAGTGGAGCGTGTGTGGTTAACCGGCACACTAATATGGGACCAATGAAGGATGGCAATGAGTAGCTTGTAGATTATCATAGATCAATGGAGTGTATGTGGTTAACCAACACATTGATTAGGTGATATATGTCTTCGAGAGTACCAAGATAATTTGCATGGTTATTCACACCTTGTTTGTGATCCTCGGTATCCCAGTCACAAACTTGAAGGGCATAATCGAGATTAAACATGCCATTGAAAAGTTCAATGAATCTCAAAAGATCTAGGAGTTTCAATTCATTTAAAACTTAAATTTCTTTTTCGTTTTTCGTGGTGGAATTGGTAAATCGTCATTTACCTACCAACAAATAGTTTGTAATTGGATTACGACATCGCTCTTCCGAATTGTAAATTATTGTGTTGGGTCCTAGACTTGATATTTCATTTTGGGTGTTATATTAAGGACTCTTATCAACCAACTTGAATTTCTCCCTTTTGTAGATGTCAATTTCTAACAACTATGGTATTCCTGAATCCCTTGGAAAAAGCTTTCCTCATGAAGATGATGTTCCACGATTGGATCATGGAAATGGAAATCATTCTTCACTTCCTCCACATCCTCCAATTATTCTCCCTGACCCACATGTTCGAAGACTTGAAAAGTTAAAGGTCACTCAAGCCCTATTGGCGAGCAAACACAAAGATGGAAAGTCTATATGTGCTTACGTCTTGAAGATGAAGTTACATATTGACAGGTTAGGAATGCTGGGTGTCGATGTGTCACACCCCCGAACCGAAGAAACGGTGGAAACGTCCAGGGGTTAGGGTGACTTCGTCTTGTAATACCATCACAGTGTATATATATGAATCACGACAACATCGTCATCACACATACAATAATACAACCATCATTGTTTACATCAGTGTTTTGGTTTACAATATTACATTCCCAAAATATAAGTGTACGATGATAGCAAAAATACATCAAAATTCTTGAGTTCTTCAAGGCCAACCTGCTTAACGATTTCCTGAGGATACAAGTTATTTTGAAAATGATCAACATATATAATGTTGGTGAGTTTATAAGCATATTTGTATGAAAAGTTTGTATCATTTTGTAAACACCAGAAAATCCGATATTTTTTGTAATAAGAAATGAATGGTTTGAACGCTTTGTATCAAATCTTGTATTAAAGCATGTGTGTTTCTGTTTTGAAAATGTATAAATAGTGTATTCCAGAATTCCCATGTTTTCTGTTGTAAGTAGAAGGTAAATGTATAACTGTAAGTTTTCCCAGAAAATCCGATATTTTCTGCCTGTAAAAGTATTATGGTCTTAAAAACCAAAGACCGTAGAATGGTGTTTGTATAGTATCGCAACTGTATAATTGTTTTTGTATTCCGTAAATTTTACAGTGGAGTTAATTTCTATGTGAGTCGTTATAACCATGCTTGATATGACGAAATTGCCTGTCATGACGTTTTTCAGGCGTCGACTTGTTTAAGGTAAGACATTTGTCACCCTAGGCTGGCCTAGTCTAGCTGTAGCGAACAGCTCAGGTGCGGGGCGGTCAACCCCGTATAGATCTATACACAAACTCTCGCTCTCCCTCCAGGAGACTCTGGTTATAACTACAGGACTAAAGGTTGTACACTAGGTAGGTACGAATGAAAGAACGTGTCTCACAAGAACCTTAACTATGTTTACGCGAATATTGTATCACACTATGTAACGCAGTAAATAATGTTTCTGTGTATGTTTTAAGTTTACAAGGACCAATAAGCATGTAAATGGACTACAAATGCCCAATAAACATGTAATATATATTTCAGACCCAATAAGCATGTAAATGGACCACTAAGGCCCAATAAGCATGTAATGTATATTCCAGGCCCATTAAGCATGTAAATGGACCACTAAGGTCAAATAAACATGTAATGTATATTCCAGACCCATTAAGCATGTAAATGGACCACTAAGGCCCAATAAACATGTAATGTATATTCCAGGCCCAATTAAAGTGAAAATGACGTATTTAGTCCGTTTGTTATTACGTTGGTTATTTAAACTCAATTGTTTACCAAAATGACTTAAAAGGCCCACTTTTTGTAACAATGACATTTTTGGTCTATAAAACTGAAAGTTTACAATTAAGGCATATTTTTGGTAAAAATGACACTTTAAGTCCCTTAAGACTAAAAGTTTACATTTAAGGGCTTGTTTCAAAATAAGATGACATTTTTAGCCCACTTTTATTAGAAATAACATTTTTGGCCCAATTTTATGAAAATTGACATTTTCGGCCCAAATGTGTATAAATTACCTTTTCGGTCCAAGTTTAATGAAATTGGCATTTCCAGCCCATTTAACCGAAAATTAACATTTTTGGCTCAAATTTGTTTAAAATGACAATTAAATCCACAAAAGTCAAAATTTTACAAATTTAGCCCATGAAACCGTGAAGGCCCAATTTGAGGCCCATTTTTGTGAAAATTTGCACTTTTGGCCCTTTTAAAATTATGAACTTCATAAAAATCCATTTTTATTTAAAAATGACCCATTTTGGTCTTCTTAAAACCGTGAGTTACATAAGAACCTCACTTTTTGTTTAGTCTGTCAAAAGTGACCCTTTTCAAGATTTTATTTAGTTTTTCAAACATCCTTAACATGTTTAATCTTTTCATCTTCATGATAAGTTGCATAAAGTGTTTTGATTTACAAACAACACCATATTTTTGTAGATCTTTCGAAATTTAAGAAGTTTTAACATATAAACACAACATATAACATGGAAGGCACATGTAATCAAGCATAAACACATAGATCTAACACAAATAAACTTGTATCCTCCCCCAGAACATAGTAAAAACTGAAATCAAAGGGGTATGAACGCACTTTGGGGTTTGGATCAGTTTTGATGAAGAGATGAGAGAGATTTCGGCCCTAGAAAGCTCCTTTGAGTAGATGTCGAACTTATGGGGCTCTAAGGAACATGGATCATGAAATGGAGTGTTAAGAGAAGTAAGTTTAACATGAACATGAAGTTAAACACCTTGATGAGAGAGTAGCTTACCAAGAATGGTGATCTTTGATGAAGAGTTCTTGATCTCACACAAGCACACACGAAATTTAAGAGAAAGGATGGGTGAATTCTTAGAGTTCTAGGGAGAGTCTTTGATGTAGTTGTAGTGAGAGAATATGAGGGTGGTGGGATACACCTTGGCCGATAGTTAAGAAGAGAGAAAGAGAGAGAATGGAGTGGTTATTACATGAAGGGTCTAAGCTCTAGAAATATGGGATTTGGTGCTTGGATTACCACTAAACATTAGTGAGGTGGCAACACCCTAATTATCCACTCATTATTTTTTTTCTTTTTTTTGTTTTAAAACCGAGAATGAGAGAGGGGTAGGAGAAAAGATTAAAAATTGGGCTTGAACTTGATAGCCATCGAAAACATGTAGCCCAATAAGATTTTTTCGGCCCATTGGGCCCTCTTATGAGTTCACGGCCCAAAAAGGGTAAAAACAATGGGTTTTCGGCCCATTACAATTATTTATGTGGGTTTTGGCCCAATAAGGCCCATGAAAACGAAGTGAGACATTTTAGGCCAATTAAGGCCCATAAGAAGTCTTATGGCCCAAAATGCTATAGTTTAATGAATGCGGTTCCAATTAGGGCCCAAATGAGGTTTCTTAGCCCAAAATAATTCAAATTGAGAGTTTATTGGTCCAGTAGGCCCAATAAAAGAATCCTGGTCCAATCTGAGTATGAACCGGAAATTAAGGTTACAACCCCCAAAGTAGAGTGTATGAAAAGTATCGAATTAGGTTTTGGGCTTCACGAGTGAGTTTTGATTCGAATAGTTGTTTTTGAATGAGTAATATGTATAACCTTAAACTTGAAGCTACAAGATACATCAAGAGTTGATTACAATAAGACAGAATTTCCTAGCCCACAATTGCTAGTTGTGACACGATGTCTCAAGGAAGCTGGTTGTTGACTTGGTTCTTCAATCACTTCCTGACTCATATAGTGAGTTCATTAGAGAGTATTGTATGATGGACCACGACGTGACCCTCATTGATCTTACCTATTTGCTTATTGCTGCCGAATCAGCAATGATTTGGCGCACTGGTCAAGCAAATTTGTCTAGTAGATCAACCTCCCAAACTTCCATGGACATTGACAATGGCAACATTGGAAGTCCAGAAAAGTCTTCTCTTCCCAAAGGAAAGGGATTGGCCGAGGTCAAACCGTTTGACCGGATGGTCAAGAGAAAGGCTGAATATGAGATTGTCACGTGTACCATTCCGAAAGAGTCTGTGTGTTTCTACTGCCAAGAGAAGGGGCATTGGTTGCGAATCTGCTGTATCTACCTGAGATATCGCAAAGATGTGAGAGTTAAGATGTATGACTCTGATTCAGGTAAAATCCACTATCTAACTCTATTAAGTTTCTGTTTATAGATTCTTAATACATGATGTGATAAGATTGCATTTTGATGTTTTGTAGGATCGAAGAAAATAAAGGAAACTTAAAGGAAGAAGCATGTTGAGTCTGATCGCGAAGAAATGGATTTCGATCGCATGGTTCGATGATCGGATTTTTGAGCTGCTACTTAGGAGTTATGATAGATTGCTTAGGAACATTTAGTAACATAGTTTTCATTTGTAATTGTGTTGTAAAGACAAGTTTTTTTCGTGTTTTCATGAATAAAATAATTTTTTATTTTTTTATCTTATTTATATTTCCTTGCAATGACACTTGTGAAAATTGATGTTTGTATGTTTTTATTGTTAGCAATATTGAAGATGGATGTGATTCTTGGTTATGTTATTTGTGGTAGTGTCAAAAATTTACCAAATAAAGAATGATTCTCATCGCCCAAGTTTCAATTGGACAGAAACTTGGAATCATGCAACTGGTATTGTATGATGAATGAGAACCTTCGTATTTGGGAAATTAAGACTAATTCCTTGTTCGCATGTAGATGTGAGTCAAGTGAAGGACTAGGGGATCTAGTACACATTGTTGTGCACTAGTCAGGTCCACCACAAAGAACAACAAGACTATTCGTCATGATTTACTAAAAGTTTAGTAAATGTGGTTATGCTTAAAAGCTTAAGTGTGATTCTAAATCGTTGGAAAAGTTTCAATGAATGGCAGAACGAATGAGAAGCATAAATTAGGTAGAAAGATAAAAGTTTCTCCAATCTGAAAAAAAGGGAGAGTACTTGAGTATCGTGTTTTATGATCATCTTAGTGATTATGAAACCATATCACAATTGATCCTCTAAAGACACCTGAGTGCACTTTTATGGCTAAGTAGAGGAATCAGAAATGGTTGAAATGGTTAAGTCAAGAAGATGAATCATACTTCGTTCCAAAAGGTCAAGTCTTAGAGTCATACTCCAAGATTGTGTATTGAGTGACTTGGCTTAAGTAAGTAACATATTTTGAAATTGGTAAGTTGTGATGTCTTGGATAAGACAAAGACCAACTAAGACCAATTGTGTGTTGTGTTTTGTCTTGATAAGAATCCACACTAACTCTTGAATATTTGTTTGTCGAGAAATGTCTATTGACAAGAGAATCTTATATGTCAATATGTCAGTGGGAGTCTTAATGATCTTCAAAGGTTTCAAGAACTAATCAAGAATAAACCTATTGTTAATCACTAGCACACGACTTGAGGATTATAACCTATCGTGTTGGCATGTTTCTGTGCCTATTCCAGACCATGCATGTGAGCTCTATGAGTTCTCATTTGACTGCATAAGGCAAAGCACCTTGGTCAATGAAAGTCCATTGATCTGGGTGAGCTGCTGAACAAATTGGAAGAAATGGTGGGCACTTGTGCTGCCATGAGGCAGGAAATTAAGATTGAACAGGTTCAGTCCATATGAATTTGAATTTGTCTTAGACCTTGTCTTATGATAATGACATATTCGCATGGATATGAACACATACACCATAAAATCTAAGTGGTAAGGTTTCTCTCCACATCATGAAAATGATTGTGAGTAAACGCTTTCACTAAGAAGATTTTAAGGAGATAACGATTGTGGTATTTGCATTCTCGAATTCGATTATGATTACGGCATCCCTCTTCATAGTTCGAATTGTGAGAAATGGCAAAAGGGTCTGAACATTTGGGACTTATTGTTATAAGTTCTAGAATTGTTTAGACACACATATGAGTTATCTAAGGAAAGGTGTATGAGTTTGAGAAACTTAGATAAAGGCTTATCGAAGCATCTCATATCAGAAATATGAACTTTGGTTAAGGAAGTCAATAAGTATTTATTTCTAGAAATCCAACTGATTTCTGAATACATGTCAAAGCTAGTGGGAACATAAGTGTTATGCTGGTAAGGAAATAATTATCATGTTAGTGGGAGCATGATTATTATGTTAAGTATTGCGAGTTAGCGATATTAATTATAGAAAACAAAAGTTTCAATTCGCAAAGTTGCAGAGGTTGAAAAGTTGTTTTGCTATAATTAAGGGAGAGAATATTATACTTAATTTCAAATCTAAAAGCATAGATCAAGAAATTTTAATCAAATTTAGTCAAATGACATATATGAATGTTATTATATATATATATATATATATATATATATATATATATATATGGAAATATTATAGCAAGAGACTGGTAATGTATCATGTCTTTATGTAGGACATTATGTATCGTATCCCATACGTTTCGGGTATAGGATCGATTGCATATGCTATAATATTCAACCGTTCTGTCTATTCCAAATTCCTAGGGCATTAAAAGGGACAAGGACTAGAACCGGATATGACTAAAGTAGTTAAACAACTGTTAAGGACAATCTAAGGTTCGCTAAGGATTTGTCACTTGTGGGCAGTTGGAAGTATAGTAATGGATGGACCATATCGACATTATTATGAATAGATAGGATTATATTTAGAATGAGTTGTCATATGAAAAATATGGAAATGTTTTCATTAATGGGAGTTGTGTATTAAGAATCTATGAAGATTAGAAACTTTTATTCAATAAGGATGTTCAAAGGAATGTACTTTGAATTTGAGACTTCATGTCTATGGAGTTGTCTTGTAACAATCTCCAATAGAGCACTTTGTAATTTCATTGGCAAATTCTTGGTGACTTTGGTGCTATGACATTACAAAAGGATCATTGCATAAAATGTTAGAATCTAACAAGATCTAGTAGTGGGGAGAACTTAGTGTTCTTACACTTGCGATAAGAATTGGGAATTATGAAATGAGCATCATTGGAAATGTGTTAAATTGATCTATCACAAAGTAAGGACCATAGGTAAACGTAGTGTGCATGCTTGGAGCATGGGATGACTATTGTTTTAATTCAAGTATTAGGTTGATCATCCGAAACATTATACAATGAATAATGTGTAATCAATATGGTGATTAAATAAAAGGTGTTTTATTTATACTCAAAAGTTTTGAGGCCATATTGGATTCGATTATTCTTGTGTTTCACTTCGCATGTTTTGACTTCCCGAATAACTAGGTTTTTCAAACATCCACAGTCAATCATACTTTGGAAGTAGGTAATGAGGTAAGACTGTCATGAATCTGACCGTAGATTGTCTAAAGTGTTTAGACATAGAAAAAGTCTATTGCAATGTTCATGAGTGCTCCTGAAATAAGATTTGAGTATTGGATTAAACTCACACTCACGTGAATCACTTCATGGAAACGCACCAGTAACTTGGTGTTATAAAACGTATTGTTGTGTGTGGTTTGATGAGTGAATAGTACAAGCATATGAGTCGAAGTTTATCCGTTCCTTTTACCCTAAGAGGGATAAAAGCGATATATGTGGTCCCCTCGATGATTTAGTGATGACACCTACGCGCTTGGCCAAGCCTGGACTAAGTTGATGTGTTCAATTGTAGTTTGTTGTCAATCGTCGTAAATCGGAAATCGGGAAACAACACATAGAAAGATAGAATGATTATAATTCATGTCTCATGTCTATACTATATCTAGAATAAAGGAATATATGATCCCTTATCTAAAGGACACGTTACTGATAAGATAAGAGTTCGACAACGGCTTTTGAAAGCTACGATTGCTAATCAGATTCTGAAGTCGTACGCAATAATAGTTATTAGACTTATCCAAGTGGGAGACTGTTGGATTAGGTGTCTAAGCCCATAACTATTTTTGGTATGTACTTGATTTGATTATGAGCATGGTCATTTTGGGTTGCCTTCACTCATGCAACTTGATAGGATGACAAGAGGAGAGATAGTAGAATTTATTATGTGAATAATAACTTCATACTCAAAATGGTTTTATTAATATATTACAAGATTAATATATTATTTGGAAATCATATTATTTAATTAGTATTGATCAGAAATTAATTTGGAATTAATTTAGTGGTCAAAAGAAACTGATTAAATAACTGAGGGAATGTTATGCAAATAATTGATAGTTGCATAAATGGGCTGATGGACTCCATAGAGTGGAATGGACGGATTTCTATAATGAAGCCTTGTAGAATTCGTCCATGTGCTCTAAAGAAAGGAGTTCATGGGTTGCTTGTTTCCTAAGTCAGGTATTAGGGTTTCCACCTGAAAACCCTAGCAGCCACAATTATATAAGGAACCCTCTACTAAGGATTTTCGGCCCTATGTCTTCTAAGAGAACCCTAGCTGAAATCCTTCCCTCTCCTAAGTCATCTTGTTGCATTGGGTGTTTGTGACTTCATTAGAGGTGCAACACTTGGGGCACTAGGCTTTCAAAAGTCAAGATCAAGAAGGATTAAACTTGTTATTGCTACATAATAAGAGAAGTAAAGATTCTAACCCTAATCATATGTGTTTCGGGTTTATATGCTAGTCATTAGGGTTTATGCTTTGGTATTTATTTTTGTATGTTCAAATTAGAGAAACCTAGATCCAAAGCAATTAGGGTTGCATGTGCACCATAGGAATGATGTTATGTTAATAACCCAACATATATGTGGTTGTAACTTCTCGAAATTTGGAAGTATGACATTATGATATGAAACTAAAACTTCTAAACATAGTTTTAGAAGTATGAATCTACATGGAACTGCCAAGCAGTTATCTTACCCGAGGGAAAGCAACAAAATGTGTGAGTAGTAAAGTCATTATATGATTAAAGCAAGCTTTGGAACAACGGGTATCAAAAGTTTGATTATGTCGTTCAACATCAATGGATGTAATGAAATAGATCCATATAAATGGCACTTTAAAGTGATATTCTATTTTATGATATAGTAGAATCCTTGAGATAGGATGCCTAAAGAATTTTACATGCAGATGGTTTAAACAAGAAATTACATGGAAAAATATGATATTTGCAAGAAAACTCATGTATGGAATATTCATAATTACACCTGGCCAATGTTATTGTGAATTCACATATACATGTAGTACATATGCTTATCGTATTATGTTTACACGATTATGCATATTTAATATTGATAACTATGGTGTACTAATAACCATATTGATAATGGTCAACATTTGTTGGAAAATATAGAAGAATAAATTTACAAGTTTATCCAAGGTTGGACAATGAACTAAAGGGCTTTGTAAGTTCTTAGGAGACGTCCCACAATGAGTCAATAACTCCTATATATGTATATGATGATGTAAATAATGGTGAGTTTAGACATATTTGTCAAAGACATAACACCATTGAACAAAGACTCTCAAGATGAATTATCTTTAATGACTACATAAAGTCAAAATAAAAATTACGGATCCGCAAACGAAATGCTTATAATGAGAGGTCGTTATGAGTAATGAGACTAAAACCCATAGATTAATAAGTTATTGCGAAGGAAAACCCAACCTAGTTGATTGGAGATCCTAAGATTAGGGTTCAATGGGACAACCTACTTGCATATAGCATTTGTGAATCACTATAGGGGTTAACCCCAACTCATTCCTAAAACAAACGTGATGCAGGTTAAGCTTATAGTCGTGGATGATAAAATGGAAATCATCACAAATTAGCTTTTAATGATTATATAGAGTCACCTATGTGAGAGAGAAGTGGGGTCGCTTCAAATGGAATTGTATGGGCTCATTCCTAAGAGCTCTTACAGAATCAGGCAAGTGTCCATGACCATAACAGACACATCAATGAGAACCTAACTAGGTCAGGGAGAATCATGTGAGACATATATTGATTATTTACACAAACGACAGAATAGATTAAGGACAACGAGTCTACTGGTCCGCTAGTAAAATAAATATGTATCTTAAGGGAAGGTTCAAAGGGTAACACCTACCTATCCTATGCACGATTCAACTGTTGGATTTTATCTAGGTAGCTAGAAAATGCTTGATCAATTTTCATTCATGTGGGGGATTGTTGGAAAATTAGTGTTAACCAGTTTATTAAAATGGGTTTTCCCTATTTTTGAACACATCCGAAATAGATTTAAGATGAATGAAAATTTAATCAATAAAGTAAGGATGTTGAAATAAGTAAATAAAAGAGTTTAATGGGTGGAAGAAAGAAAAGAAAAGTTCAGGGACCTTTCTTGCAGATATTTCTTTCTTTTGTAACTAAAATTGTAATTAATATTACAGTTTAGTTACATATTAAACACACATTAACCTTGTGATTAATAGATGTATTTAAATGGGAGGTTATAGAATGTGTAGTATAAATACCACTACTCTACGACCATTTGATACACCAATAAGAATACAAAAACTCTCTTCTTCTCCATTTCATGTACTTAGTTTTCTTGCTGAACTAAAGGTAAAATCCAGGCCTATTGAGGGTTCGAGTGGTCTTGAAGAGCCACTTCAAACTGTTGTTTCCTGGGAAACAAACACCCGGTAGCGGGCAAATTTGTTTTAAGGACAATGTGTTAAACACATGCCTTAGTGCTTTCTGTTTTCTTGTTTGATTTCATACATTTATGTAATATTATTCCAACATCTTCAACTATCAATTATCAATAAGAACCTTTTGAAATCCATTTGAGGCTGAGAATTTGAGAAACCTCCTTGAAAATTCTTTTCCCATTTGAAATACACGAATTGAACATGGAAGATCCAACATCATATCCTTGAGAATGATATGAACTTCTAGGTTCTTTGGTAGGAATTAAGAAATTTTCAAACTTCACATTGTACCACCCATTAGATATCTTCTCATTTCTCCATGATCTAACTTCATCATCACATCAAATTTGAGAATATGCAACAATTTTGGTTTTTGAAATTCGATACCATAGTAACATTTGGCGATTTTTGCTTAGGAACCCAAATCTTCTTTGTTTTGCTTTTCTTATTCTTCTTCTTCTTCCACTTTCTCACCATTTTCAATTTTGAAGATTCATAAACAAAATACATAACATCATTTACAACCTTGACATTATTCTTTTGAATCAAATCCTTTGGGGTTTGATACATGTGAACTTCTTGAACTTTGGGTTTTCTATAAGGTATCATACCTTCAAAAAAGTCACAAGAACATGACGAATCTTCAGTTTGAGTTCCAATAGAACAAAAAAAATTCACTTTCACAATTTATGGAGATTTGTTTTGAGATTAGTCATTTGTCACACTAGATTCGGAATGCAAAAATTTTGAATCACAAGAATTTCCCAAAACACCTAACCCCCCCTAAGCATGAGCATTTGGAGTTATCTCCTTTTCTGTAACATCAAGAACACGATGAACATCTTCAGTAACATCTTTATGAGCTTCAGGAACATCTTCAATAAATTCAAGAGCATGAAGATCACTTGGATCTTCAATCAGAGAAACATATTTCTTGATGAACAATTCTTTTTCTCTTCATTCCTTTTTATTTCCTGCCCAAGTTATCATGTTCATTGTTATTTCAATCAGATTTTTGATCTTACAAAGAGGTTGAAATATCAATTTTCCATAATCGTCTTTCTTGTTCCCATAAGAAATCAAAGTGTTTCATGTAATCAATCCACCTTTCAAAAATAATCCATAATATTGTTCTTCATTGACTTTGTACTTGACATCTTCAACCATCATGATCCAAGAATCATAATCCAAACACACCATATTTGATCAATTAACAAAAAGATCACAAGAACTTGGATATTTCAGGAGAGAGAAAATGGATCTGAAAATGAATTCTAGAGAGAGAACGTGGATCTGAAACGAATTTTAAGAGACAACACTTTAAGATCGATGTAAGATTCATGAGATCAAATTGTCATTTAGGATCTTTTTCTTGAAAAAATTTGTTAAACCTTCAAGAAAACTCTTTGATACCACATGTAATATCCCAGAATAGATGACGAATGCGGAATAGTAATGATTATGTGAATCAAACGGTATTGAAGAACACAAGAAGTAAATTGTAAAATTCCGTTTCCTGCCATTTCTGAGCCATGGACCAGAAGTCGATTATGTGAGGTTTTGGGCCGTAAGGAGGCAAATTTTAGTCCTTGTGTAAGGAGGTAATTATAGTTAAGAGATTTTACCCTTGAATTGTGCTCTGGGCCGAAGGGTAGAAAAGGAAAAGTCATATGCCGAGTTCTTGCGTGAAATATGGATTTTTGTTTGAGGAGTTTTTAGCCCAAGATATTTAAATAATATTGTAGAGCTCTTCGATAACTTTCCGTGGATATAAAGAACGTCAAAAACGGAGTTGAAACGAAGAAGTTATGGCCATTTGAAGTTAGGACGATTTTTGGGTCAACCGCATACGTTGAGCGTAATTTGAGTACGTTGGGAGTACGTGATCGGTGCCCAAACCTTATTTGCGTGGTTTGAGACCAATTTAATCTCCTTAACTCCCCCAAACCCATTCCATTATCAGCCTCCACCTCTCCAACACCCTCTCTTGAAACCCTAACCCTAGATTGAGCTTTGTGAGAAAAAAGAAGGTGTTTTAGGTGCTTTGGAGTGTTCTTGGTGCACCTTGGAGAAGAAGGAACCCATTAAAGAAGTGTTGGTTGCATTGGAGCTTGTAGATCCAGACTTTTTTCACCTCGATCTTTCTTATAGAGGTATAAAGTTTGAATCTTGATGATGAAATTGTTAGATCTAGCTAGTTTACGGTGTTATGAGCTTTTGGTCACTTTAAGTGCATAAAGTTTAGATCTTGAATGTATGTGACCTTGTAATGGATAAAGTTGGAAACTTTATCCATCTAAACATCATTTTGATTCAGATCTGAAGGTTAGAGACTTTGACTTAATGGATTAAGTTGAAAAGATGCACTTTTTGGGCCCCTTTGAGACTTAAAGACTAGATCTTGTTTGTTGGGACTATTCTAATGGATAAAGTTGGAAACTTTATCCATTATGGAGCTATTATGAACCATAAAAATATGATCTTGAGTGTTGTATGTAACCCATGCATGTGTTAGATGGTGTTATTGGGTTAAGAACATAGGGTTTTGGACATTAAGCAATTAATAGCCATGAAAAGTCATAAATTTGGAAACTTTATGACTTAGGACATCATTTTGGCCTTGGATCTAAGTTTTGGACGGAAGGGCTTAGTGAAATAAGCTCTTAATGGAGTTTTGGGACTGGGCTGCGTACGCTGGGCGTACCTGGATGTACGTTGCGCGTACGCGGTCAACGCCCCGCTTTTTGGTCAACATCAGAGTACGCTGGGAGTACTCTCTTGGTACGCAGGGCGTACTCTGCTGGGAAGGGATATTGACTTTTGGGACCTTGGTCGTTGACTTTGACTTTGATCAGAGTTGACCAAGTTTGACTTAGGGTATTTTGGGTATTTTTGGATTGTGTATGAGAATTGGTCATCTGGATGGATAGGTGTCGGTTAGATCTGAGATTTGGAGTCGGGACCTCATCAGCTATTGTTCAGAATGAGAGGTGATTTTTCCTCACTGTAGTTATGGGTCGAAGGCACCAAGGCCGGCCCATTGGATTGATATCCTGGTTTACCGTATGTTGCTATGATGTAGTGATCTGTTAGATCTGTACCCTGGTATATAGGATGTTTCTATGCTGTAGTGATCTGTTAGATATGCATGTTATATATTTACTGGCTATATGTTTACAGGTTATATATGTCGACGTAGTGTGGTTGGGTTGAGACTGTACTGCTTTGTGCTGTCAGTCAACAAACCCGCTAATGTTTATATTGATATGTTGTATATGTATCTGTTATGTATATATCGACATGTTGTGTGTGTGTTTAGGTTGAGGCAGATCAGTGCAGGCTGAAGGCCAAGAGACCCAGGGCGTCCCGGATAGACTGCATGCATGAGAGGCGTACCAGTTAGGCCGAAGGCCCAAAGAACGGTCCATATAGGCTAAAGTCCCGGTGAGGCGTTCCAGTCATGCTGGAGGTTCTGTAAGTGTTCCAGATAGTCTGTAGGTCGATAAGGCGTTCCAGTTATGTTGAAGGCTCTGTGAGCGTTCTAGATAGTATGTAGGCCGGTGCGGCGTTCCAGTCAGACTGAAGGCTCTGTATGTATGTTGTCATTTGTTATGTGTGTGTGGTGGTACTTTGGGGGAACTCACTAAGCTTCATGCTTACAGTTTCATTTTATTGTTTCAGGTACTTCAGATGATTGTGGCAAGGCGAAGGCATAACCGTACACATCCTTGGTTTTCTAACCGATTGGATCTTGGGAGACTATGATTTTAAATAATGTTTTGGCAACAATGGTTTTGTAAACACTTCTTTTAGTAAATGGGTTGTTTTGAAAAGTTTTAAATTGTTGTGATTTGTATGGATGTTACATAAATAATTCGATTTAAGCTCTTATTATTCTAGAAAGATGATTACAAAGTGGGTCATGTAAAAATTCTCTCACTAGACTAAATCTATCATGTTACATAAATGGGAGCATCTCACTTCCTATTTATAGGAAAAACACAACCCATTACACATCTAAAGAGGGTAAGCCTCCAAAAACATCCAAGGAGAACTTTGCACCCCAACAACCGCCTTCATATACCAATAATTTTTGCTCCACCGCTCTGCATGTACTTCTCCTCCTGATTTCTGCCTTTTCAGTTACATTCGTAGGTTGCTTTATTGAGATATGGCAATCGATCGTTCTTTATCCTTTATTTTCCTTCCATTTGTTTTTGTTGGTTAATCCCTAATATCGATTTGAATACAAAATCGTCTTTGCTTCTTAAATTCCACTATCGACTTTGATGTTTTGTTTGTAGCTCCGGAATCGGTCACCACCGTGGGACCGTTGAAGATCCAATGGAGCACAAAAACTTTGTAACCGTACCTCCACCGGCGACACCTGCACAAACGACACGTTAGGTCAAATGATTTTTCTCCGATTTCTGATTGATCGATTCTGTTTGCTTTAATCGCCAATGGTTTTTCTCCGATTTAAACACCATGAATTTTGTTTCATCTATTGCAGTCGGACTGAAGTTCCCTATCACCGCCATTGAAATCGTCGGCTCCTATTCTGAAATGTAACGCCCGTAGATCCGGGCTAGTGAATTTAGAGATAATAGGGGTCGAAAACGACTTTTCGACAAAATATTATTTAGAATAGATAATCTTAACCAAGTTGTATAATATGTCTCAAGGGTTTCGTACATATAAAGAACGCCGAAATCCGAGTTATAACGAAGAAGTTATGACCCGCCGAAGTTTCGCGACGGAACCGGCACGACACCGGGAAGCGTAAATAGTGAATTTACGATAGAGCGACTTTTAGCCTTAGCGAACTAAACGAAAGTCATAGAATACGTTAAACCGAGAGTGTCCATAAAAAGATCGCCCAAATATGACTTCGTATGAGGAAGTTATGATTTTTCGAAGTTTCGGCTTAGCAGTGTACAACCCGAAGTTCGAATATTAGAACAAGCGGTTTTTAGCCGACACAACCTAAACGAGAATCGAAGATCTCGTTAATAGTAGCGCATCGATAAAAAGACAGACGAAAACGGACGTCGGATGAAGAAGTTATGAATTTTTAACGGACCAATCCTGTCCCGGCCTGTTAATTATAAGGTGCAGGGACTAGTTTGCAATTATCTAATAGTTGAGTGGAAGGCTCTAGAACCCCCTTGGAAGAGGGTGGACGAAATCTTTAGGGGAAACCCTAATAATTTCGTCAATAGGGGCTTGGATAAGGCCCTTGGGTTTGCTTAGGCCCTAAGCAAAGGATAACTAGGGTTTCCCTTAAACCCTAGATCCCTCAGCTATATAAGGAGCCTCCTGGTTCATGTTTTTGGTCACTCTTTCTTTTGAAGAAACCCTAAGGCCAAGATTTTGCATACTCCCTCTCCCCTCTCTCTTCTACTTTCCTTCTTGCTAGTTTGGGTGTGATTCCATTAGAGGCATTACACTTGTGGTGCTAAAGCTTCCAAGAAGATCAAGATCAAGATCAAGGGAATATCAATTGTTTGCTATAACAATTGAAAGGTATGTAAACCCTAAACCCTAGTTTGTTAATTTCGAAATTAGCCTCTCTCCTCTAGGGTTCTTGTTTTGCAATTCAAAGTTGTATGTTCAATAGTTAAAACATAGATCCAAAGTAGGTTGCATGTGAACTTAGGAATTGTTTTCTATTTTATTTGTTGTACCTAAAACCTAATAGTAGTATCAGAGCCATTGTTGTGTTAAAATTGAATTGCTACAATTGTTGAATTGCAAATTAGGGTTTATAGCTATTAAACCCTAAAGGCCAATTTTTCGATTTCTAGGGTTTTGGATCAAAGGGTTTTTTCGAAAACCCTAGCCTCCAAAGAACCCTAATCGAAATTAGGGTTAGGGTTTTGAAAACCCTAGCCTCCTCCCTTATGAATTTTGAAATATGCTAAGCGGATAACTAGGGTTTCTTGTTTTTGGATAATTGTTACTTAATTAGATTAATTGGATAATTATCCTTACCCTATTTTTCGAAATTAGAGGGATAAGGATTAGGATTAAATTAATTGATTAATTTAATTAGATAATCCTTACAAGATTTAATAATTTGATTAATAGTTAATTAATGGATAAATATTAAATCTAGTTAATTGGTTTATTTAAATTTGAATTTAACAGCTTAAATTTCGAAATTTATATAAACCCTTGAAGTTTTAAAAAGTTTTAAAACACACCTTATATATATATTATAATTAAAGGTTTAATATTATATGTATAAGAATATGGTCAGTCAAATCGCTAGTATGCCTCATTCACGAAGCTAATCTATAAGGGGGGTATAAGGAAACTGCATATAAAATGGTAGTTGAATGGGTGTCCACTCTCACCCACCGCTTCCTTGATTAGTGGAGGGTCGTTAGCAGAACGGATTTGATAGGACAACTACTTCTCATTAAAAGTATAATGATATTAAAAGTACTAGAACATTATTTTCAAAAATCCCAACTCTAGTTACTTTAGGAAAAATGTGAAAAGTATGCTAATCCATGAAATTGCACATTATGCTTTATTGGTCGTTAGTGGAGCGTGTGTGGTTAACCAGCACACTAAAAGGCACTAATAAAGAGTAGTAATGGGTATCTCATAATTGTCATTTTGATGGAGCGTGTGTGGTTTACCAGCACATCAATAATTAATGATAAAGACAATGAGGTTGCCAATCACATTTGCATGGTTATTCACATCTTGTTTGTGATCCTCGGCATCCCAGTCACAAATAGAAGAGCATAATCTGAGATTAAAACATGCCATTGAATAGTTTCAATGTATCTCAAAAGAATTAGGAATTTCACTTCGTTTGTTTCGTCTAATGGTGGAATTGGTGAATCGTCATTCACCTACCTTTATGAAATTTGCACTTGGATCTCGGCATCCCATTTCTGAGTTGTGAATCTTCATAGTTGGATCCTAACCTTGATATTATATCTTTGGGTTATTTTATTAAGGTATCTTGAAATCTAACTAAAACTTTTTTTTCAGATGTCTACTCCTGGAAACACTTCTGCTTCGTCCTCCTCCAACCAAAACTTCTCTTTGCTCAATATCTGCTCCAAAGTCGTTATGGATGGCTCAAACTATAACGATTGGATGCGCAACATCAAGATGGCTCTTCGTTTCGAGAACAAAGAATATGTTCTTGAAAAGGATCTCAAAGAGCTTGATGAGAATGAAGCTACTCCTGAAGATCTTGCTGCCTACAAGAAACATTACGATGATGCTACCAAAGTGGCATGCATCATGGTGGCAACTATGTCCCCAGAACTGCAGAGGTACTATGAGGACTACTGGCCTTTCGAGATGAACAAGGACCTTATGGAAAAGTACCATAAGCGAGCTCGTCAAGAAAAGTTCGAAGTAGTCAAGTCACTCATGGCTTGCAAGATGAAAGATGGGGAGTCGGTTGTGTCACATGTGCAAAGAATGCAACGCTACATAGAGCGTTTGGTCAAGCTCAATATTCACTTTGATGAGGAATTGGCCATTGACATGGTCTTGAACTCACTTCCTGAATGTTATGGTCAGTTTATTCTAACTTACCATTTGAACAATACTGAGCAGACCTTGGCCCAATTGCACAACTTGTTGCAGACAGCTGAGGCAGGGATGAAGGGTAAAAGTATACCCTCCACACCTACGAGTGCCCCTGTTTTGGCTATTGGACAGGGAAAGGGGAAAAAGAGGAAAGGTCCTCCCAAGCAAAACTGGAAGAGCAAGGCTCAAGCTGGGTCATCTAGTAATGGCCCAAAGGCTAAGCCCAATGGTTCCACTCCCCATGTTTCTGATCCAAAAGAGGCAGTTTGCTTTTACTGCAACCAAAAGGGGCATTGGAAGAGATCTTGCCCACAATATCTGCAAGATATCAAGGATGGCAAAGTGAAGCCATCTTCGGCAGGTATTTACACTATTTCTGCTAATAACTCATTATCTTCTCGTTCATGGGTCCTTGATACAGGATGTGGTTTTCATATCTGTTCTGATTTGCAGGGTCTAAAGGAAAGTGAGGAGATAGAGCGAGGAAGGATAAACCTGATCATGGGAAACAGAAAGTCTTCACCAGTAACCAAGATCGGAGTTTATCAGCTTCTGCTTAGTAATGATGTTAGTTTAGATTTAATAAATTGTTGCTATTCGTCTGAGATGACGAGAAACATTATTTCATTTCATGCATTGTTCAGACAAGGTTTTACATATTCTTTTAATGATTTGAATGGTTCAATTTATGTTTATAAGAATGGTGTTTTTATGTTTGAAGCTTTGCCTTGTAATGGTGTGTATGAAACAGTGACTTGTGTTGATAGCCTAGGAAATAGTGTACTTAATATTGACTTGTCTAATAGTGTAGACAAGGCATGCTTGTGGCATTGTCGTCTTGGACACATTAACAAGAAACGCATAGCCCAACTCCGAAAGGATGGAGTGTTGGAATCATTTGACCTAAAGTCAGATGATATGTGTGAATCTTGTCTTTTGGGAAAGATGACAAAATCACCATTCACAGGGTCTTGTGAAAGAGGTGAAGGTCTGTTGGATCTCATACACACAGATGTGTGTGGGCCCTTCAGATCAACTACAAGAGATGCTAATCGATTCTATGTGACTTTCACTGACGATTATAGCAGATATGGATATATCTACTTGATCAAGCATAAGTCAGAAACTTTTGAAAAGTTCAAAGAGTTTAAGCATGAAGTCGAAAATCAATTAGGCAGAAAGATAAAGATACTTAGATCCGATAGAGGCGGGGAGTATCTTAGTATCGAGTTTAACGACTATCTGAAAGAATGTGGGATAGTCTCACAATTGACTCCTCCTAGGACACCACAGTTAAATGGTGTAGCTGAGAGGCGTAATCGAACCTTGTTAGACATGGTTCGTTCTATGATGAGTCGGGCTTCGCTTCCCATTCACTTCTGGGGGTATGCCTTAGAGACAGCCGCCCACATCCTCAATCTTGTCCCTACAAAGAAGGTTGCCAAAACACCTCACGAAATGTGGACAGGGAAAGTTCCCTCGTTAGCACATATTAAAGTCTGGGGTTGTGAAGCTTTCGTAAGACGAGAGACTCACGACAAGCTAGCAGTTAGAAGTGAGAAATGTGTTTTCATTGGTTACCCAAAGCAGTCTTTTGGATATTTGTTCTACAGGCCTAGTGAAAACGTGGTCTTTGTAGCACGAAGAGGAGTCTTTCTTGAAAGAGAGCTCATATTCAAAGAGGACAGTAGGAGCACTATTGACCTTGAAGAAATTCAAGATTCAGCCAATGAAGGAACCTTAGATGACACTAGCACTCAACCAGAGGAAACAGTTCCTGTTGAACCAATCGATAACTCATTACCTCTTAGAAGATCCACTAGGGTGAGTGTGCCACCTGAGTTGTATGGTTTTCATATTACTTCAGATGGTGACACATTCATAAGTGACAGAACACTGGTAAACTTAGATGAACCAGTCACTTATAAGGAAGCAATGGAAGGCCCAGAGGCTTCCAAGTGGAAAGAGGCAATGGACAGCGAGATTAAGTCCATGTATGACAACCAAGTTTGGAATTTGGTTGATAGTGCACCAGGTCGTAAGATAGTTGGGTGCAAATGGATCTTCAAGAAGAAGACAGACATGGATGGAAATGTGCACACATTCAAGGCTCGACTGGTTACAAAAGGTTTCACTCAAACCCCAGGGGTTGACTATGATGAGACCTTCTCGCCAGTGGCTAAGATTAAATCTATTAGGATATTGCTCGCCATAGCTGCCTTTCATGATTATGAAATCTGGCAGATGGATGTCAAAACTGCTTTCCTTAATGGGAAGTTGGCTGAAGATGTTTACATGAGTCAGCCAGAGGGTTTTGTTGATGCAAAGTTCCCCAATAGAGTGTGCAAGCTTGAGAAATCCATTTATGGATTGAAACAAGCATCTCGCAGTTGGAATCTTTGCTTCCATGAGAAAGTCAAAGAGTTTGGTTTCTCTAGAAGTGAAGATGAGTTCTGTGTCTATATCAAGGCTAGTGGGAGCATAGTAACTTTTCTGGTGTTGTATGTCGATGACATATTACTCATTGGTAACGACGTTCCAACCTTGAAAGAAGTTAAGTCTTGGCTTGGAAAGTGTTTTGCCATGAAAGACCTTGGAGAAGCTGCCTATATTCTTGGGATTAGAATATTGAGAGATAGAAAGAAGAGACTAATTGGACTTAGTCAGAGCACATACTTGGATAAGGTACTAAAGAGGTTTAGTATGGAAAATTCCAAGAAGGGAGAGCTACCTATCCAGAGCAATACCAAATTGAGTAAGACTCAATGCCCGAGTACAAATGTTGAAATAGATGACATGAGTCGTGTACCTTATGCTTCCGCTGTCGGATCGATCATGTACGCTATGACATGTACTCGCCCTGATGTGGCATTTGCTTTGAGCATGGTCAGTCGCTATCAGGGAAACCCAGGTAGAGCTCATTGGATAGCAGTTAAGAATATACTCAAGTATTTGCGAAGGACAAAGGACTGGGTTCTTGTGCTTGGTGGCAGTGATACTTTGAGAGTAGATGGTTACAGTGATGCCAGCTTTCAGACGGATAGAGATAACTTCCGTTCTCAGTCGGGTTGGGTATTTTTACTGAATGGAGGAGCAGTTACTTGGAAGAGTTCCAAGCAAAATACGGTGGCTAATTCTACTTGTGAATCAGAGTACATAGCAGCAAGTGAAGCGTCGAAAGAAGCAGCTTGGTTGAGGAACTTCATCGGGGATCTCGGAGTTGTTCCAACCATCCAGGAGCCTATGGAACTGTTCTGCGATAATGAAGGAGCGGTTGCCTTGACAAAGGAACCGAGAGATCATGGTAAGACCAGACATATCGACAGAAAGTACCATTTCATCAGACATAGAGTAGAAGAAGGCCATCTTATAGTAAAGAGGGTGTCATCTGAAGATAACCCAGCAGATCCTCTCACAAAGGGTCTGAGTAGGGCTAAGCATATTCAGCATGCTCGAAACATAGGACTGAAAGATGATATTAGTTTTAGTAGTTAGATTAGTTTTTGAAACTTGTAACAAAGTAAATGTAATTGACTTTTGGTGATTAAATAATAAAGTATTATTTATAAGTTTGGCTACTACCTTTTGTCAATTGTTTATTATTGTGTTTCATTTTTGCATGTTTTACTTCCTGAATAATGAGATTATTCAAACTCCACAGTCGCTCGTACTCTTGGAAGTAAGTAGTGAATTAAGACTGTCATGAATTGGATTGCAGATTGTCTAAGGATAGACATGGCAATAGAATTGCTGCAATGTTCATGAGTACTCAGAAATTGAGATTTGAGTATTGGATAAACCCTCGCTCAGAGTATCACTTCATGGAATTCATCACGAGTAATACTGAGACGATAATATCTTATAATCTTGAAACGAAGATATATGAGTTGTAATTTACAAAGTCGGTAATACATTGGTGATACGAAACCGCATCAGTAACTTGGTGTTATAAAACGTATTGTCATGTATAATTTGATGAGTAAAAGATACAAGCATATGAGTCAACGTTTATTCGTTCCTTTTGCCCTAACAGGAAAAGCGATATCTGTGGGCCCCTCGATGATTTGGTGTTGACTTATGTGCTGGGCCCAGCCAGGACTAAATTGATGTGTTCAATTAGAAGTCCTACATCATCACAAATCAGGAATCGGGAAACATAGATTCTGGACAAAGAGATTGATTACATTCCATGTCTTATGTCTAGGGATATCTAGCATAACGAAGGATTATATGATCACTTATCTTAGGACACGTAACTGACTGGGTCAGAGTTCGGCAGCAGCTTTTGGAAGCTACAATTTGCTGGTCAAATTTAGAAGGCATACTAGCAATTATAGTTACAGACTTATCCAAGTGGGAGACTGTTGGATAAGGTGTCTAAGCCCATAACTATAATTGGTATGTACTTGAATTGATAGCAGCACAGTCCTTTTGGGTTGCCCTCAACCTAGCAACTGGACAAGGAAATTATGAAAGGAGAGATATTAATTTATAAGATTAATAAATTAATATATATATATAAATGATTTATTAATATGTTAATGGATTAATATATTAATTAGAAATCATTATGTTTAATTAATTGTTAGCCAGAAATTAATCAGAATTGATTTTGGGGTTAAAAGAATTAATTATAAGGTGCAGGGACTAGTTTGCAATTATCTAATAGTTGAGTGGAAGGCTCTAGAACCCCCTTGGAAGAGGGTGGACGAAATCTTTAGGGGAAACCCTAATAATTTCGTCCATAGGGGCTTGGATAAGGCCCTTGGGTTTGCTTAGGCCCTAAGCAAAGGATAACTAGGGTTTCCCTTAAACCCTAGATCCCTCAGCTATATAAGGAGCCTCCTGGTTCATGTTTTTGGTCACTCTTTCTTTTGAAGAAACCCTAAGGCCGAGATTTTGCATACTCCCTCTCCCCTCTCTCTTCTACTTTCCTTCTTGCTAGTTTGGGTGTGATTCCATTAGAGGCATTACACTTGTGGTGCTAAAGCTTCCAAGAAGATCAAGATCAAGATCAAGGGAATATCAATTGTTTGCTATAACAATTGAAAGGTATGTAAACCCTAAACCCTAGTTTGTTAATTTCGAAATTAGCCTCTCTCCTCTAGGGTTCTTGTTTTGCAATTCAAAGTTGTATGTTCAATAGTTAAAACATAGATCCAAAGTAGGTTGCATGTGAACTTAGGAATTGTTTTCTATTTTATTTGTTGTACCTAAAACCTAATAAATATTTGTTGTCTATGTTGGGTGAATGATTTTATACATGTTTTAAATGATTCAAACTGTATATTTATTTTATATCTACAAATATGTTGGGATAAAACATGGGTAGATGAAATAGTTGGTGTGTGATGAAATAAAATGATGAGGGATAGGTGATGATAGGAAGGTGATGATAATTAGGTGATGATAGATAGGTGATGATGAATCGGTGATGTAGGATGAAAGATACCATAACCTTGTCCGGCAATATGGAGATGTAGTTATCTACCAGAGTATAGATGGCGACCACGGACTATTGTAGACAACCCCGTGGAAACACCAACAGACTTATAACCTGTAGATGATACTCTAACCCTTACTATGAATTACGAGTTCAGGCGATGTTGTGTCTGCGTATTCATGTGATGATACTCTAACCCTTACTATGAATTACGAGTTCAGGCGATGTTGTAACTACGTATTCATGCCTTAGGAACGAACATATAAGGAAATGTGATGTAAAGAGATGAGAGGTAAATACGACATAGGAGATGACCCTTAAGATAATTCTTTAGGGAATATTAAATGAAGAAAATGGGGATAGGTAATTGGGTTGATTGTTTTATTGTTTAAACATAATAATTATATTATTGTGGGTTGAAAACCCTATGTGCTCACCAGGTTTCCCAACCTGACCCACTCAAGCTTATTTGTATCACAAATGTCGATATGAAGCTACTTTACACTGAGAGATTTAAAAGAGATGTAGATCACTAGTGTAAATGAATGTAAGTTCTGTTTATGCTTATGTTTCTGTATTGACGATGACATCCCAAATGTTTTAAAATGGATAAAAATACATTTATTCGGAAATGCTTTGATAACGTATTTATCATGTTTTTTCTGGGAACAAATTCCGCAACATTTTTATTAAAAGAGGTACTCTGATTTTTATAAAGCATAAACAAAATCGGTCTTTTCTGGCCATGAAAAATGGGGATGTCACAGTTGGTATCAGAGCATTAGTTTAAGCGAACTAGGAATAAGGATTTATTTCTAGACTTAAACTTAGAATGCTAAGCGATGATTGTGAGGAGTGTGTCTAATAAATACACATGAATAGACACATGCACTAGATTATTTAGGGAAAATGCCTAACATGCTTTTATGTGCTAAATGGTTTATGATATGCATTATATGATCGGATCTATGGTCTGTTGTCGACCGGATCTGGAAATTTTATGTGTTCAGATTTCTAAACGTTTGATTACGGTATTAGAACTGGCATGTAACCTTTCGGAGTGATAGGGAGAATTACACGTCGAATCTTTCTTAATTCTCGTCATTACACACCGAACGTCTGATTTGGTGTATAGATCGAAATGGCAAGAACCCGAAGCGGAGTCGGGAATGCAAACGGAAACAGGAATCAACTCCCAGTGATTGAGCAAATACATGTTATAGTAGAAGCTGCACCTGAACCAATCACCATGGCTGGAATACAAGCCATGATTCGGGCTATGTTAGCTGAACAAAGAGAAGAAATGAGGAGGATGTTGCATGAAAATAGGGACGAACCTACCATGCCCATTGAGTAACCTGAGCTGATTCCCGAGCAATCGGAGGAAGGGAACTATAGCCGCCATGTGAGTCAAGTTGGGACTCAAGGAGAATGAAGGAATGGCCCGGAGAGGGGAAACGACAAGGATGGACGAATGTATAAGAACTTCTTGGGTGCCAAGCCACCAATCCTTTCTGGAAGCCCGAAGCCAGTTGAGATTATGGACTGGATCTCCGAAATGGAGATGGTGTTTGAGAGCTGTGACTGTAGCGACAAGCAAAAGACCGTCTCTGTAGTCAGACAACTAAAGACTGGAGTGCTAAGTTGGTGGAAGTTGTTGGCATATACAATTCCACAAGGAGAAGCCATGCGAATGTCTTGGGAAGCATTCGTGGAGCAGTTGAAAATGCAGTACTGCTCAGAGATAGATCTGATAGACCTAAACAATGAATTTCAGAACCTGAAGAAAGGAAAGATGAGTGTGGATGAGTATGCCACCGCATTCACCGAGAGGATGAAGCTATTCCCCTACTTGGTGCCTACTGAACTCTCCAAGATAGATAGGTTTGCTAACGGACTTCCAATAGACTTTGGCCCAACGGTTAAAATGACAACTACTTTAAAGACAGCCGTTAGAGCAACTAAGAATGTAGAGACCCAGATAAGAGAAAAGGGTCTAGAAAAGGATAAGGCGGGAGAAAAGAGGAAGTTTGAAGGATCTTCAAAATCCAACAAAGAAAGAAAATTCTCAAAGTCTGGAGGTGGAGGAGGAACAAAGTGGTGTGAGAAGTGTAAGAAGAAGCACTTCGGAAGATGCGATGGAGAAGCGACGTGCTATAAGTGTGGTAGGACCGGTCACTATTCCAAAGATTGTACATTCGACAACAAGAAGTGCTACGAATGTGGAAATGATGGGCATATTTCGAAGAACTGTCCAAAGAAAAACGAAGTAGCAAGACCAAATGCACCACCAAAGCCAAGGGCATTCCACACGATCCTCAATGAAGCAGATAGCAACGCGAGGAACCAAGGATGAGGACTTCATATCCAAAGATCAAGATATGAAGTAGCCATGTGGATAGTGTTAGGAAGTGTAGCCTATTAGAGGCATAGTATAGGGTGAACTTGAACACCTATGTAATAGTTTCAAGAAATAATATAAAACCTTCGTTCGGTTACCTGTGGTGTTAAGCTGTTATGTGATTTTCATGTATGGTGACTTGGATAAACTGCGAGACAATACTTGGGATGAGTATGAGTAGGTGTGAATGGTAGTAGAGGCCTATACTACCAGAATCACAGGACTTACACTTGGATCAGGGAAAGTCACAAGGTTACCAAGAAGCTAGTAATTGATACCGTTTTATTCAAATATGTCGTTACCATCGTTTCGGTAATGACTGAGAAGATGATTTTTATTCTGACCCTAGAGGTCATATCATATCGAGTCCGACCAAGATGAGTGTGTTACGTGGTTCAGAGAAGCAAGTTTGATGTAGCATCCGACTTAAGTCGGAAGATTGAAATAAAAGATAATCAAAGCGATTAATAGAAGGATCGCACTCGTTGTTAAAGAAGTTGGTAGCTAGAAATGCTACATGTTGAAATGTGATTGTATCACATTAGAACATGAAGGAAGGTATAGTCTGTTCTGGATTTTGACTCTAAGAGACCTGAGTGTAAGTGTTGCAACATACGATGAGAGGTCATTAGAACATGACCCATCGGTTTATTGTGGAAATCAAATAGTTTGTTAAGAAGAAGAAGGAGTCTCTAGTAAGGATCGAGATTGTGACTTGAAGGTTGTAATTTGGAGTCCAACGAGTAGGTGCAAGATCGAGCACCGCCTGCAGTTATGGAATCCAAGAGTTAGATACTCGTTTGAAGCAACATAGAAGATACAATTATTACTTAGGATGAAGATATAACGTATGGAGTCATCATGTGAGCCCTGTTTCGTTGATGATTCCGGGACGTAATCATCCTAAGGGGGAGATAATTGTAACGCCCGTAGATCCGGGCTAGTGAATTTAGAGATAATAAGGGTCGAAAACGACTTTTCGACAAAATATTATTTAGAATATATAATCTTAACCAAGTTGTAGAATATGTCTCAAGGGTTTCGTACATATAAAGAACGCCGAAATCCGAGTTATAACGAAGAAGTTATGACCCGCCGAAGTTTCGCGACGGAACCGGCACGACACCGGGAAGCGTAAATAGTGAATTTACGATAGAGCGACTTTTAGCCTTAGCGAACTAAACGAAAGTCATAGAATACGTTAAACCGAGAGCGTCCATAAAAAGATCGCCCAAATATGACTTCGTATGAGGAAGTTATGATTTTTCGAAGTTTCGGCTTAGCAGTTTACAACCCGAAGTTCGAATATTAGAACAAGCGGTTTTTAGCCGACACAACCTAAACGAGAATCGAAGATCTCGTTAATAGTAGCGCATCGATAAAAAGACAGACGAAAACGGACGTCGGATGAAGAAGTTATGAATTTTTAACGGATCAATCCTGTCCCGGCCTGTTAAAAATATAACTTTTAAAATAGAGTCAAAATTAGCCGACGGAGTCTAAACGAAAGTTGTAGAGTACGTTCCCGCCTACACGTGGATATAAAGAACGTCGAAAACAAAGCTCGTATGCGAAAGTTATGAATTTTAGAAGTCGGAAAGGAAAATTGCGAGACTGATGCGAAATTGATGACGTGGCAGCATCTGGGCCGTCGCTTGCTGATCACGGCTCAGCCTCCGGATTCGGACACCTGGCTCGCAAGCGCAGCGCATACAAGTAGAACGCCCAGCGTCCGAAGAACGCCTCGCGTCGGAAGGGAACGCTGCGCGTACTCGCATCCTTCATGCGGTCCGAGAAGAAGCCACGTCGCTCCACCGAGGTCTCGCCACCTGGCAGCTCTATCCGAATTACGCCCCGCGTAAGGTCCTCGGTACGCCCAGCGTAGTCCGAAGGCTGAAGGCTATAAATAGATGGCCGAGGCTGCCATATTTTGCAGACCAATCCTACTTCTCTCTCTAACTTATTTCTCTCTCTAAAGGTCCTAAACCCCTCCTAAGCCTAGGTAAACCCCCTAGCACCCAAAGGAAGCCCCGAGGCTCCCGGAGTCCCGAGAAAAATGGTCTTTTGGTTCGGAAATGCTGCTCCAAGCAAAGCCCGATTTTCTTTAAAATCCGCTGTAAGTGAGCTACGCCTATGAAATTTTTAATATAGCTTTTAAATAATTATAGTAATGTTATTAGGTCCATAAAATAATTATTTGGGCTATTATTATGAGTTATATAGAGTGTTGTTTAATGCTTATATAATAATAATAATAGCTAGACTATTAATTAGTCGCGGTTATCGTTAGACTAAACTCTAGTGGTAATGATACTAGGTTTTGTCCGAGGGAAATTGATTTAAGAGTAACGAAGCACTGTCCGAGTACCGAGTCGCCACCTTAATAAGTGAGTGCATAGTTACTTTCATCTTACACATAGATATGAAGTATTTTATATAAATTACGTGCTATGTGTGCATATTATCTGAATACATGTTGTCTATGTTGGGTGAATGATTTTATACATGTTTTAAATGATTCAAACTGTATATTTATTTTATATCTACAAATATGTTAGGATAAAACATGGGTAGATGAAATAGTTGGTGTGTGATGAAATAAAATGATGAGAGATAGGTGATGATAGGAAGGTGATGATAATTAGGTGAGGATAGACAGGTGATGATGAATCGGTGCTGTAGGATGAAAGATACCATAACCTTGTTCGGCAATATGGAGATGTAGTTATCTACGAGAGTATAGATGACGACCACGGACTATTGTAGACAACCCCGTGGAAACACCAGCAGACTTATAACCTGTAGGTGATGAATTACGAGTTTAGGCGATGTTGTGACTGCGTATTCATGTGATGATACTCTAACCCTTACTATGAATTACGAGTTCAGGCGATGTTGTGACTGCGTATTCATGTGATGATACTCTAACCCTTACTATGAATTACGAGTTCAGGCGATGTTGTAACTACGTATTCATGCCTTAGGAATGAACATATAAGGAAATGTGATGTAAAGAGATGAGAGGTAAATACGACATAGGAGATGACCCTTAAGATAATTCTTTAGGGAATATTAAATGAAGAAAATGGGGATGGATAATTGCGTTGATTGTTTGATTGTTTAAACATAATAATTATATTATTGTGGGTTGAAAACCATATGTGCTCACCAGGTTTCCCAACCTGACCCACTCAAACTTATTTGTATCACAGGTGTCGATATGAAGCTACTTTACACTGAGAGATTTAAAAAAGATGTAGATCACTAGTGTAAATGAATGTAAGTTCTGTTTATGCTTATGTTTCTGTATTGACGATGACATCCCAAATGTTTAAAATGGATAAAAATACATTTCTTCGGAAATGCTTTGATAACGTATTTATCATGTTTTTCTGGGAACAAATTCCGTAACATTTTTATTAAAAGAGGTACTCTGATTTTTATAAAGCATAAACAAAATCGGTCTTTTCTAGCCGTGAAAAATGGGGATGTCACACGAAAGTAGTCAACGGTTATTTCTAGGTAAAATCAATGGTCTCACTATCTTCGATCGAAAATCGACTTCATCGACCTCTTCCATCTAATGTACGTTCTTCTAAATTGATTGAAGCTTCACATTAGATACTAAATTTATTGAAGTTTCACTCCATACTTGCTTTGTTCCCGACCCTTACATCTACCTGCTATTTTTTCTATGTTTCTGATTGTTCAATATGATCTTTTACCCATAATAGAGACCATATTCAATTCGATCTTTCTGGTAAGTTGTGAAACTTCAATTTTAAGTTGTGGGTGATGACGATGATTATAATTTTGTATGGGTTTTTGATGATTTTAACAGCTTCTCTTCCATAATTTCATTTGACTCTTGCATGTGTATTTTACGGCAGATGATATGATTCTGGTGGGTGACTCTGACATTTGGAACAAAGTGAAAAATGTTATATATAGTCAGGTATGGTTTTGTTTAAGCAAAAAAGTGGTGTTTTTTTTGTTGATTTAATTAATCTTACTTTTGTAATTCATGGAATTTTGATTACCTTATGCACCTTTTTCTTGATTTTATTGATAATCATCGTTCTTTGGAAAAAAAGTGACATTTTAAGCTTCTTCAAGCTTCTCACAAATTTAATGATTTTCTTTTCTCAATTCATCTAATTCCATCTAATCTCTTTATGATAATTTGAATGGTAGTTGCAAGAAATAACAATGCACTTTCAACCCATTTTTAAAATTTTAAACTTTATAGGACCATTTGAATATCAATGTAGATGAGAGCATTGTACTATCAATCATTTTCTTATCAAAACAATGAATTTTGAAAAAAAAATTTAGATGGTTGCTCATTAAAGTTCTTGATCTAATTGCTTTTGTGATGTGTCATCCAGGTAGCGAGAACAAGATGGGCATGAGTAGAGACGTGGAAGAACCGAAGCTTACTGCTATGGATGCGTGATTGACAAGTTGACTGGAGCTATATATTTCATGTTGTCGTAGTAATTGTCTTATGCATAGCTGGAAATATACGGAAGGATACAAAAACAAGAAAGGTTTGTCTCACAAGGGATAAATATTGTCCATTGGATCATGTAATGATGAATCAAACTGAGGAAATGTTTATTGTTAGCAATAGGTATTTGATGATGATTTCCTACAATTTCTAAAAGATTTTGAAATACTTTTAGTTTGTTAACCATTAAACATTGAATTCCCTGATACAGTTCTCTTTCGGAATTTGCTGTTTTGGGATTTGAATTGGGATATTCAATGGAAAACCCTAATTCATTGGTGTTGTGGGAAGCTCAATTTGGGGATTTTTCGAATGGAGCTCATGTCACACCCCCGAACCAGACGGCGGAAAACGTCCGAGGGCTTGTGCGTGACTTCATCTTGTAATATTATCACAATGCATATAATTGAAACAAGACAACACCATAATCATACATATCAAAATACAACCAACATTGTTTACATCAAGTATAGTATCATAAATTACATGCCAAAATATTTAATGTATGATGATAACAAAATATGACAAATTCCACATGTTCTTGTAGACTTTTCCGCTTAACGATTCCATGAGAATACAAGTTATTTTGAAATTGTCAACATATAGAATGTTGGTGAGTTCATAAGCATGTTTGAATGAAAAGTTTTGTATTGTTCGTAAAACGCCTGAAAATCCGATATTTTCTGAAAAACGGTTTGAAAGTGATGTATCAAAATCAAGTATTAATGCATGTGTGTTTTTTGTTTTTGGAATGTATATAAAAATGTAATCCGGAAAAAATCCTGTAATTTTCTGTTGTAAGTAGAAGGTATTGTTTTAACTGTATATTTCCCCAGAAAATCCTATATTTTCTGTTTACAAAAGTGTCGTGGTCTCAAAACCCTAAGACCGAATATCAGTGTATGTATGTTTTTTTATCAACAAGATTCTATATGTATTCCGTAAAATTATGATGGAGAAGATCTCTATGTGAGCCGTTTTAACCATACTTGATCATGACGAATTCGCCTGTCGTGGCGTTTTCAGGCGCCGACTTGTTTAAGGTAAGGTTTGTCACCCTAGACTGGCCTAGTCTAACTGTAGCGAACAACTCAGGTGTGGGGTGTCACTCCGTATAGATCTATACACAAACTCTCGCTCTCCCTCCAAGAGACTCTGGTTATAACTACAGGCTACGATTGTACACTCGAGCGGTGTCAACCGACATGTCTCACTAGCATCCTTAACTAAGTTTACGCGAATATTGTATTATGTTATATATAATGTTTTCCGTGTACGCTTTATGTTTGAAAAGTCCAACGAGTATGTATGTGAATGTACGAGGCCCAACAAACATGTAGAAGGACCACTAAGGCCCAATAAACATGTAATGTATAGTCTAGGCCCAATAAGCATGTAAATGGGCCCTTAAGGCCCAATAAACATGTAACGTATAATCCAGGCCCAATAAGCATGTAAACGGGCCACTAAGGCCCAATAACATGGGTTGTGGGTATTAGGCCCAATAAACATGTAATCGATGAATTTAGTTCGTTTGTTATTATATTGTTTGTTTTAGCTTGATTGTTTTTCTAAAATGGCATAAAAAGCCCACTTTGTGTAATGATAGTTTTGGCCCATTAAGCCGAAATTTACAATTTAGGCATATTTTTGATGAAATTGACACTTTAGGTCCTTCAAGACCAAAAATTTACCTTTATGGGCTCAATTCAAATAAAATGACATTTTTAGCCCACTTTAGTTAAAAATAACATTTTTGGCTCAATATCATGAAAGTTGACATCTTCGGCCCCATTGTATATAAATTGACATTTTTGGCCCAAGTATATATAAATTGATGTTTTCGGTCCATTATTATAAAAATTTACATTTTCAGCCCATTTTAGATAAAAATGACATTTTCAGCCCAAGTTTTGTGAATTAACATTTTAGGCCCAAATCCAAATAAAGTGACAATTTCAGCCCATAAAATCGTAAATTTACATTTTTGGCTCAAATTTGTCTAAAATGACAATTTAATCCACTAAAGTCATAATTTTTCCAATTTTGGCCCATAAAACTGTGAAGGCCCAATTTAAGCCCATTTTGTGAAAAATTTACTCCTTTGGCCCTTTGTAAAACCATAATGTCATAAAAACCCATTTTTATACAAAAATGACTCTTTGGTCCTTGAAAAACCGTAAGTGTCATAAAAGATTCTTCTTTTTGTTTTCTTGTCAAAAATGGTCCCTTTTACAAGATTTTGTTTAGTTTTTCAACATCCTTAACATGTTTAGCACCTTCATCTTTATGGTAAGTTGTATAAAGTGTTTTAGTTTACAAATATTGTCAAGACTTGATGGAGTTTTCGAGATCTATGAAGTTTCATCACAAAATCACAACACATACATAGAAAACACACATAAACATGCACAAATACATAGATCTAGCACATAAGCAACTTGTATCTTCCCCCAAAACATAGTAAAACCGAAAAACAAGGGGTATGAACTCACATTGGGGTTTGGATTCGGTTTTTGGTGATGAGATGAGGAGATCTCGGCCCTAGATGTGTTCTTGAGATGATTTTCGAGCTCTAAGGTGTTCTAAGAGCATAGATCATAAAATAATGTGGGTTAAGAAGAGATTTAAGGTGTAAACTTGAAGTTAAACTATGGAGTCTAACCAAAAACTTACCAAAAGTGTTGGGCTTTAATGAAGAGATCTTGGTGTGCCCTTGAAATTCTCGAAAATTAGAAGGATGGAAGAGGAGAGTTTCTTGTGCTAGAGAGGAAAAAGTGAGAGAGTTATTGAGTTTGAAGATGAAAAGTGTGGGTGGTGATGAAGGCCCTTATGGCCGAGAGTTAAAATGAAGAGAGAAGAGATAGGGAAATGTTGAGGTGATGTTGCATGGGTGCATGGGATGTCCTTGTTATTTGGTGTGTTATAGCATGGAAGTCCACCATGCAAAGATGAGGTGGCACTTGCAAGTTTAATCTCCCTTTTTTTTAATTGGGTCGAGAATGGGCTAGGAGAAAAGGAAATGAGATAGTTTGGGCCATTCCTTGACTTAGTTCAAAATCATGAGGCCCAAAATGAATCTTTTTCGGCCTATTGGGCCTTTATGGAGGTTCACGGCCCAATGAAACCCAAGGGAATAGTTTACGGCCCATTAGGGCTAATGAAATCTTTTATGGCCCAACATGGCCCATTAGGGATAAAATGAACTATTCTAGGCCCACATGACCCAAAATGTTTTAGTTTCATGAATGAGGTTTAATTAGAGCCCAATTAGGGTTCCTTGGCCCAAAATAGTCAAATTGAAAGTTTATTGGTCCATTAGGCCCAATAAGAAGATCCTAGTCCATATTAACTTGAACCGGGATTTCTAGGGTTTTCAACCCATAGTTGACTATATGGAATGTGTTGTATTAGGTTATGGGCTTCTTGAGTGAGGTTCGATTCAAATGGATGATTTTGATTAAGCATAGAGTATGATTTTTACTTAGAGTACATGCCTTACAATATATGATGTTTACATGCGAATAGAATTTCCTAGCTAAAAATGCTAGTTGTGACAACTCAGGTGATATTTGGCCAATTTTTTAGCAGTGGAGCAGCCAAGTGGTTTAGACGGACTGGGCCTGAACATTCGAGTGCAAGACTCGACCACTTTCTTCAGGTATTACTCTTTCCACTTATATTATATTTCTTAGGAAGGAATGGAATTTACAATGGAATTGGAATCAGTAGTGGTGTATGGTATGATGGAATAGGCAAAAGAATTGAATGGTTTATTTCATTGGAATAAAAAAAGACATTCGTTTTGTCCCATTCCTTCCATTTATTGATAGAATTGGAATGGAATATAAAAAAATCTTTATCGTTAATATTTAAAATAATAGATAGAATAGAGTTAATAAAATAACACATTTTATATACTACTTACTTATAATAAACAAAGTTAATATGAAAATTCATTCTATTCTTATAAACCAACCAACGATGATCATAGAATGAAATATAACGAGTCTTTTCATTACTTTGCTTATCCCATCAGCCAAGATAAAGAGTGTAATTATAAAGGCCCTGTAAAATGGTCGTTTATCTGCTCCGGCTGTCCGTGACATTTTTTATTCCAATTATAAAGGCAAGAAACCAATTTTCTTTACGCTTTATTTATTTATTTGTTTTTTTTTCATTCTTTAACTTTATTTACATGTCAATTCAGGAACACTTATGGTTGATTTTCTCCTGATATTTAAAATGAAGATATAAGGGGGTTGCTATCTTAACATAAAAAATGATATAGAGGGCATTATGGTCATTTGCTTATCTTTACATCATTGTACTTGGACTAAAATTACAGTATGAGGAGTTCATGGTTTATACATCAAGGTATGGTGAATTTTCATTTTTGCAATTTGATTGTCAAGGTGTGAGGTGTTTGATACATACCCTACCACATGAGACATATTGAATATTGTCGCTCTCTTCTTCAAAGGACAAAAAAGTAAAATTTTTACTAACGAGAGGGCAAATTTGTAAAATATTAGGAGTTCATCGATAATAAAAGTATAAGCTACTAAAATAGTTTTCTTTTGTTTTGTTTTTATTAATGAATTCGATTGAAAGTGTATGTTGCGACTACTTTCGAAAAACACCCTTATGTTCTTATCAAATCCAAATATAATAATGTACTTTCATTGTACTTTATAGTTGAAGAGCATAGTGTTGAGCATTATCTCAATGCTTTCAAGTCCCAATGACGAATCTCCTGCAAATGTCGAAGCTGCTGTAATGACCATATTGCCCTTGTGTTGTTTGTTTTTCTTTATGTTCTTATCAAATCCAAACATAATAATGTACTTTCATTGTACTTTATAGTTGAAGAGCATAGTGTTGAGCATTATCTCAATGCTTTCAAGTCCCAATGACGAATCTCCTGCAAATGTCGAAGCTGCTGTAATGACCATATTGCCCTTGTGTTATTTGTTTTTCTTATTGAGCATTGGTTTAAGATGTTTGTGCTTATTTTTTTGGGTGTACATATAACAGTTAATGTTTTGCAACACAAAACTTAAGTACATGTAACAACTTATGTTTTGCCTTCCGACCATGCGAAGCATGGGTCCCTTCACTAGTTAAAAACTAACACAAAGTAAGTTGATAAAAATTTAAGCACATATACCTTATATCATTTAACAAAAAATGGTAACAATGAAAAGTTGGAGATACGTAAATAAAAAGACACACTTTAGGCGGTGTTTGGCACGTAGGCTAGAACCGGACATAACAGAACATAACAAAATCATTTGGCAAGGTGTTTGGCTAACATAGAAGATGGACTCAGTGGAACAAAAACTAAATTCGATGGGACTAATTTTATAAACTTTAGTCCCACACGTGAAGGTGGAACTCACTGGAACATATAAGCAACTGACGAAAATACCCTTCACTTGTGCTTCTTTCTCTAATTCTCTCACTCGACAAATGAATACATCATGCAAACTAACCCCCCATCTCACCTACCTTCTTCCTTCTCTTCTCACCCAATCGACTTCTGTGATACGAGATGTTAAAATCCCCATCATCAGACTAGAATGGAGCTTTTCATAACCTGAGATGAGCAACCATCTTCCGACTAAAACCGGCAAAATCGACACATGACGGCAACTGTGGCATTGGAGCCAAAATACACCATAACTTCTTACCACCACCTGCAATTACTCAATACCATCGATTGGTATTGAACAAGAAACCGTCCATGACCGTACTAAAAAACTTTACATTGTTGCAGTAGATTGGACCTGAACATGGCGTTCTCGTATCTTGATTAAATAACATCTGAGCACATTGTTATTGGAGAATGATTGATGCTAAGGTTTAGAGAAATCGGGTTTTGTCATTTTGGTATGATGCCCTCCTGCATCCACTTGTACATTTTGAATATGGTTGTACTATCACCGCCTCTTATTATTATATATTGAAAAAATTAAACTACTGATTTGGTTCCCACTTTTGATTGAGCTTTATTTTTATTGTAATTTAATTTTGAAGTAAGTTAGATTTTGAGAGAGACGGTTAATTTGTATTGTAATTTAATTTCCACGTAAATAAGATTTTGAGAGTGGTGGTTCATTTGTATAAAGGGCGCTAAAGT
Source organism: Lactuca virosa (assembly GCF_052849685.1). NCBI lineage: Eukaryota > Viridiplantae > Streptophyta > Magnoliopsida > Asterales > Asteraceae > Lactuca > Lactuca virosa. Next base: position 457,897,621 of record NC_136430.1, read on the forward strand.
AATTTTGAATGTCTTGTTCCATTTAGTTCTATGTTCACCAACGCTATATAAATAATTAAAATTGTAATGTCCAATTCCGTTCAATCCAATTCAACATTGTCCATGCACCAAACGCTACCTTAAGGTTAATATTAATGAATGTTATAAAAGTATAGCCATTTACGGATCCTAGTAACTATTTATGGATTCAGAAATTTGCATTAGATATGAATATTCAGTATAACCATTTATGGATTCAGTTAATCCGGGTTTTATACTCATCGAATTAGTTTATATAAAATATTCTTAAGTCGATTTTGGATAAACGAACAAAACATGAAAAAGTTAAAAACATTCATAAGTTATAAAAAAACTATACAATTTTTGGATTAAATAATTTATGTTTTTTCATGTTTCGTATTCGTTTATAACCGTCTTTGGATTAAATAACTTATGTTTTTTAACGTGTAACAATTTTCGAATTAAATACTTATGTTTTTTCATGATTCAGATTAATCAATAACCATATTCGGATTAAATAACCTAAGGTGTAAAGAAAGTTAGGGGCTGTTTGTTTTTTTTTTTTTGCAGATCTGCGCAACCACTTTTGTCTGCGCCGCGCAGACAACGCGCATACATATGTCCTCGCAGAGTGTTTGTTTTTTGGAAGTGCGCAGATCAAAAAACGTCTGCGCAAGGTCTTCCTGGCGCAAACATGAGCCACTGTCTTCAAAGGTCTTCAGGCCTCATTTTAACATAAACCAAAAAAAAAAAAAAACGTCGCCTATCTTTTTTTCCTTTTTTTTTTTTGCTGAAAATGCATTTTTTTATGTTTATGACATTAAATTAATTTGAAAAATCAGCTTATTTCAGTACCTACAGACGTTAAAAAACAAACAGACTTCTAATTGCAGACTGCAGACACTTGGTCCACCTCTTCTGCTGCAGAGGCTTGTAGATATGGTCCGCAGACTGCAGACATTTTAACTTCAGAAAAACAAACATCACCTTACAGATTTGGATGATCCGGTTTTTTAAAAGCCGATTTCGGATAGACGAATAAGAAGTTTAATTAACAGAACTAAAAAATTCCGAGAAATTAAATATCCTCCTACTTTTCTTCCTAATTATCTTCCTACCCATTTGAAATGATGACAAGTGTCCTAAAATATCATTGGTTTTATGTAAATATGACACTTGTCACAATTTCATGTGGGTAGGAAGATAAGTAGGAAGAAAAGGTAGGAGGATATTTAATTTCTCAAAAATTCCTAAAGGAAAAATCAAATAGTCATCTTTATAAAAAAGACACCTATTTGCAAAAATATAAAAATAAAGTGAAAAGAAAAAATCGGAAAAATATCTAATTTAATAAAAAAACATAAATGTAATCTAAATAAAAATAAATAATAAGATAAATTAAATAATAATTTTAATTTAAATAATAATTTTAATAAAAAACAATAATTATAAACAAAATTAGAAAAAAATAATCAAAAATGAAAAAAAAGAGAAAAAAAAAAAAGAAAAATGAAAAATGATTAGATAGATGCAAAGTTCTAAATAACGTAAGACGTGACTTGACGGCAATGTTAAGCCTCAAACTTTTTTAAGCCGTGACAAGCTACATCGTTTGTAAAGCGTGACTTAAGACGACAATTTTGTATATATAATTAATAAATTTATATATATTTTCTATATATATATATATATATATATATATATATATATATATATATATATATATATATACTAGGTATGTTGAAGGCCCGTGCTAAGCACGGCCCATGAAAGGTAAAATTTGGGTATTTCCTTCATCATTGTCTCAATTTTTGAACAAATGTAAGTACATTGCGGTTATGAGTAAGTAATTCTAAGTGTGTTGCGATTATCACTAATCAAGCAAGTATGTTGCTATTGTTGGCAAGGAAATGAAAAATCATTGATAAGGTTATGGAAGTAAAATAGTATTGTTATTTTGGTTAAAAACTCAATTACATGCCTACATTGGTAAAAAGTGAAAATCTATTGTATTCCCAACAATTTTGATATGTTCTTATTGTGATTTCAAGACAGCATCAGGTTTGTCCACGGCTCCCCTATATAAGCATTATCTGTCAATTTTAAATCATTGTTGGGAGAAAAATTACAAGTCGGTTGTACTATGATTATAAAAGTTAAGTATAATGCAATTAATGGATCTTTTAAAGCCACATTGTTTATTGGATAAATGGTACAGTTCATTGCTAAATATAATAAATGAATAAATTACTCATGAAATTCAACAAGTAGCTAAACCAATTTTCAGTACTGGTGATGCTCCCATCCATAAATTACTCATGAAATTCAACCCCAATTGATCCTATTTTGGGTAGCTATTTAATGAGTAATTTGAAAAAAAAAAAAAACAACAAAAAGGAAAAAACCAAATTTCAGAAAACCTCTAATATTTTTATGCTAGGTTGGTAAACAAAGGGATGCTAGTTAAAATCAAATTTCCCTGTTAGAAAGTGAAGTTTCTTGTGGAAATAGAGATCAAATTTGAACAGGGACGTATAAATAGTTGGTCAACCTTTTGACTATTTCAGAATGTTGTCTTTCTAATTACACCACAGTTGGTTACTATGTGTGCATAATAATAACCGACTTTCTCAATTCCTCTTTTCAATACAACTTTCAACAATCTTTTTTTTTTTTTTCAAATCGAGCTCCTGTAAAGGACGATATTCGTGGTAATATTTTCATAGAATTGTTATTTTAAAATTTTAAGCAAAACATTTTTAAAATGTAAAAAGTTTCATGTTTCTGCAGAAAAAGTGTTCTATGAATACATAATTTTTTATTGCACCGATTGAACTGTCTAGTATGAAAGTCAATGGCCATTCTACCCTTTGTATGCTATTAATGTTAAATGCAATGCAACTAACTATTTTACTTTTTCTCTCGGTCAAATTTTGAGATAAACATGGGGTAGTCATGTGCATGCTTTTTCCATCTCTTCGACATATCTTACAATCTAGAATTGCATGGTGGAACAGCAAAGTGAGCACACATTTACTTAACATCATGTTTCTTTTTTAGGTAACGTTGCAATGCTGAAGGATACCTAAATCCCATTGAAAGGGAACATAACCATGGTCAACAGGCGGCATGACTTAACTGATTATGTTAGTTTTTAAATCTTATCAAAAGGTTACATAAGCCAAATAAACAAGTTTCTATAAATGTATCCCTCGTTATCTAAAAGATTGAGGGGCACCATTTTATATTCAACACACGGATAAACGATTGTCAAATTTACAGTGATAGAACTTCTTATAAAAAAATGTAATGGAAAGGGGAACGTAACAGTAAATATAGTAAATATATGGGTAAAACAAAAGATTTGAATGAAAAGTATAAGCATTCTAACCTCTTCTTGTTTAGTGAAATGGAGAATGGGTGGCTAAGTGGAAGAATTGATCTAATTTTGCTGATATTTATCGGTTTTTTCTTGCATCTTCCTTGGTATTATCATCCACTAATTCCAAATTTTAAGACCCTGTCTACAACAAATTGAAGAAACACAGATGTGTTAAGAATCCATCATTGGTCAATTTACCCTGGGCGAACCCTAACCCTTATTTAAGGTATCAAAAATTAAGTCGATTAATCGACTCTCCTTCTTGGATCAGCGTTGATAAGGATAAGAATCATGATTGTGAAGAACATGAACAATGCATCCGGAGGAGCGTAAAAGTGTGTGAATGAGGAATATATGAAGTTCAAGCGGATGTTACGAGTGGAATATGAAGCGTTCTGAATGGAATTTGAAGTCCTTGGCATCATTCGGTGATAGGTGAGGTTGGTCAAGCGGATACGGCACATGAGAGTACGTCGCAATTTGAATCGACATTAGATGTTCATAGCGTCATTTGGAAGGGATGGTACGTGGCACCGCAGGAACCCTTTCAAATGGATGTTGGCGGAAGGAGAAAAATAGGGTTTATATATATATATATATATATATATATATATATATATATATATATATATATATATATATATATATATATATATATATATATATATATATAGAGGTTATAACGTGGATGGACAAACTATTGTGCGGACGTGTGAACAATGTCATTATATAAAAATTACTAAAAAAATAAGTTGTTTAATAATGTGAATACGTTCAACCTCACATAATTATTGTCATTTCCATCTATTCTCACTAATTTTTATTCATTTTTATTCTCACATATCGTTTTTCACTCATTATCATTCTTACAGAATACAACTCAATAAACATTCTGACAACATTATGACAGAATGAGAATAAAAAAAACTATAATAACCTTATAGACGATTTAATTGGTGAAAATGCATAATAATGACAATAGTTATGTAAGATTTAACGTATTCACATTATCAAACAACATATTTTGTTTGTCATTCTTACAGAATAGCTATGTCCACACGTCCGCACAATAGATGTCAATCCACATTTGAACCTCGCTCTCTCTCTCTCTCTCTCTCTCTCTCTATATATATATATATATATATATATATATATATATATATATATATATATATAACATTTTGTCAAAACTTGGCGGCAAGTACAAACTTAGGAACCATAACGCGTCATGGTGAACTTTTTAGAACATTGGATAGACGTGACAAGGGGTCATATAAGTTTAATGATATATTGAAAAAAAAAAATAACTAAATATATATGCAATGAACATCTATCGTTATTTACGAAGTCATTATCTCAAAGGATAAAAATAACTAAATCCGTATAACTGCCATAGTTCATCATCGTGTAGTAATAGTGTTAAATGTAGGGAGTTGATCCGTATACAACAATATTTTTGCATATACAAAAGTTTATGTTTTAAAATGTTGTATCGTACAATCCTATAAAACATAATTTGTTGTATACAAAAAAAAAAAAAAAAAAAAAAAAAAAAAAAAAAAAAAAAAAAGTGTTCCGTCCGATCACTTCTTAAATGTGTAAAGTGGACATATTATATTATCAAATTTTTATCCCTAAAAACCGGATAATCTGTCACCCTATATATAAATTTTTATCACAAATGGACATCATATTTTAATTTTAGAATTGTATAACATTGTTTCTTTCTCTACGAAACCGACACAAACATCCCCCATTTCATATAAAACACTATCCCCAAATTGCCCCTCCCTCCACTCTCTCGCCTCTCATCATCATTCACTTTTTTTTTCCTCTCGCTCGCCCTCTCTCATCTCTCTCTCATGGAGAACCAGAAACGCCATGAACAACCTACAAACTCCGTGAGAAGAAGCTTGAAGAGGAAGCTGGAGGACGAATTCATCGTGGATCGGAAGATCACTTCATCTGATGACGCGGCTCAACAAGATCTAGTATCTGAAGTTCGCGCGCAGGTCGAAATCCTCGACTCTACTTTTTCATCGAACGAATCAGATCGTGCTCTAGTCAAACGTTCGATTCATATCCTCTCCGAGCTCGCGAAAAACGGTATGAATCTACGCTTAATTTGTTTTGTGTTTCAATTTCACGTTTCTCAGTACACATCCCCTTTTACGAGTCACGCTATAACGTTTCGGTGGTGTTCAATTTGTGGTGGTAGTTGTCGTTGATTTTTGTTTATGCGGTGGTGAAATTGATTATTCTTAGCATCTGCACGTAGATATTGTTTTGTTTTCTTAATCGCACCTCGTTGATTTTGTAGTTACCGGTTTAATTCTTCATTTGCGCGAGTAGTTGTGGATGATTATGTTAATGCGGCCGATACTTTGCCTGAATTTTTTCTATACGAATTCCGGTTCTATGTGTTGTTGGTTAGAGTTTTGATGTGATTAATATACATGACTGCAGAGGATATTGTGAATTTGATCGTGGAATCCGGGGCCGTTCCAGCGCTTGTACACCATCTTCAAGCGCCACAGTCAAAAGAAGTCGTTGCAGGACCAAGGCCATATGAGCATGAGGTGGAGAAGGGAAGTGCTTTTACCCTAGGACTTCTGGCTATAAAGGTAATTATCAAGAGAAGCTAGATTCTTCATCATTGTTGCATGACCTATATCGTTGTGTTTGGCACTTTGGCTGGACTAGTGGATTATTTTCTTCGAACTTGTAACATGGAATATTGAAGATGTGCGCACTTGGAACTCCCCCTTCAATCATGCTTAGTTTTGTATGCTTTTTACTTGAGCATTTTCATGTGGTTTTATTTAAAAACGACAGTGTCACCACTAAATAGTTCAGTTGCGTTTTCACATGCATATTTTTATGGAACACAATACAGTTGGGGCATGGGACGAACTTGCAGATGCAGCATATCTTTTATTTACTATTTAGAAGAAATAGTATCCAACATATATCAGTTAGGCTTGCTATTGAGAGAAACCAACACTGAAAGAAGATATTTTAACACCTCATGCTTAAATTGCTTTTCATGATTGTTTAGTTCCCCTCCTGAAGAGCATCTGACACTATGATTCCCATGACTCACTCAATTACAATTGATTAAAGTGGTTAGGGGCCGCCAGTTATTTATTTATTTATTTACTTATAATTACAGTTCTTTTCTTTTATCAAATTGTAATGATGTATTGGGGTTATCCTCTAGGCTACCAGGCTGATAAAACAGCAGATAGTAAATCATTTATCTATATAAGTTTCCTTTTTGACTAGATTTTAAGATGTTATTTTTATGAGCATTTACTCCATTGCATCTTTACCTTTTTCTGTCTAACTTCAATTCAAAGCGATGATCTACATCAGCTTCCAAGAACTATATCCGAAGTTTGATAGATTGTAATGATTACACAATACACATGGTCACTAAAGGGGTACTACTTTTGGTGATTTCTGGTGTTAACAGCCAGAGCATCAACAACTCGTTGTCGATGCTGGAGCTCTGCCTCATCTTGTTGCTCTCCTTAAGCGACACAGGGATGGCCAGAACTCCAGAGCAGTCAATGGTGTTATAAGGAGAGCAGCAGATGCAATCACAAACCTTGCTCACGAGAATAGCAGCATCAAGACCCGTGTTAGGTCAGTTCTTTTGTACCCTTTTCTGTTACAGTTTTGGGTGTTTCAGTTTGTTTGACATCACATTTTTATGTTCAGGGTTGAAGGTGGAATCCCTCCTCTTGTTGAATTGCTTGAATTCATTGATGCAAAGGTGCAGAGAGCTGCTGCAGGAGCCCTACGTACCTTAGCTTTCAAAAATGATGAAAACAAAACTCAGGTTGAACGATTGATATAAAATGTGTTTTAGGGATTGTTTGGACAAAGTTTTCTAACCTTAGAACCTTGCCATGTATGCAGATAGTGGACTGTAATGCTTTGCCTACTCTTATTCTAATGCTGCGGTCTGAAGATGCTGCAATACACTATGAAGCAGTTAGTTCTAGTTTTTAAATTCACTTTTTTTCTTTTCATCTCATAAGATTGCTTGTATCTAGGAATGATTTCTGAATGGTATATATCTCAGGTTGGTGTGATCGGTAATCTTGTCCATTCATCCCCCAACATTAAGAAGGAAGTTCTTCTTGCTGGAGCATTACAACCTGTAATTGAATTGCTCAGGTAACGTGATACATACCTTTAAAGGGCTGCGTTGAAAACTGCAAGTTCTGTCTATGCCTAAAACTATCCTGTTGGAACTCTATATGTCGCCTACTCATAAGATCAGCCTTCAAATATCAAACAAAATTGGCTTATTTTGATAGCAAAGTAACAATTTGTTGAAAACTACAACAATTTTAATTCTTGTATTAATTTTACAGTTCAAGCTGTCCAGAGAGTCAAAGGGAAGCTGCCCTATTGCTTGGACAGTTTGCTGCTGCCGATACAGACTGCAAGGTTTGACCAAAATGTTATTTCATTTATTATCATTTATCACTTGATTTCCATTTCTATATTTTTATTCATATGTCTTGTCTACTACCAACCCTAACAACACACGCTCATAAATCTTTTCATAGGTTCACATAGTGCAAAGAGGCGCTGTTGGTCCACTAATTGAGATGCTGCAGTCACCAGATGCTCAACTACGTGAAATGTCGGCTTTTGCTCTAGGAAGGTTGGCACAGGTAACCAAATTATATATATTTATTTAATCACTTAAATTCACGAATCTTTATTTTATTAAAATATATCATAGATTTGTAAGTTGTCACTAGCATCTACGTATATGTGCGGGTTTCCATGCATGCAAGTGTTGTAATTAATGCTCCAATTTTAGTAATAGCAGTCATAAATATAATTACACACACTGATAACCTTCCATAGTAAAAAGATGTTTATTTTAGGGTAATTTATAATAGAATGATTGTGATCTACCTATCACCAGGATACTCACAACCAAGCTGGTATTGCACATGGTGGTGGTATACCCCCATTGCTGAAACTTCTTGATTCTAGAAATGGTTCCTTGCAACACAATGCTGCGTTTGCTCTCTACGGTCTTGCTGATAATGAGGTAATACCATGTTAATTCTTATTATCAGAACTACTATAATCCCCTGAACTGAAGATTCCTATTATATGATCTTTTCCGTAAGTAACTTTCTGTTGAAATAAATCCCTTTTATTTTAGGATAATGTTGCTGATCTTATAAGGGTTGGTGGGGTACAAAAGTTGCAGGATGGTGAATTCATCGTTCAAGTAAGTTTGTTATCTTTTGCAGTTCCTTAGAATTTTTTTTTTTTTTAATTTTATTTTAATCATTTGCTTGGAATAATAAGGAATCATTTGACATGATATGATTTTGCAGCCAACACGGGATTGTGTAGCAAAGACATTGAAAAGGCTAGAGGAGAAGATTCATGGACGGGTAATTAGTTATCTTAACTACTTGATCCTTTTTTGCAAAAGATATTAATTTGTATTATTGTTCTTGTCCTCAGGTATTGAGCCATTTGTTGTACCTGATGCGGATTGCTGAGAGATCTGTTCAGAGACGAGTTGCTTTGGCTCTTGCTCACCTTTGTTCACCTGATGACCAGAAAACAATATTCGTTGATGGCAATGGTAAAATTTTAATCGTCTTTTTTAACTCTTGATATTTATTTAGTGATGATTTGTATTTTACCTTTTCTGGATGGATAAATTTCGCAGGACTTGGCATACTTTTGGAGCTTTTGGAATCAACCAATTTGAAGCATCAACGAGATAGTTGTGTGGCCTTGTGCAAGTTGGCTGAAAAAGCTAGCTCACTTTCCCCTGTTGATGCGGGACCACCATCTCCAATATCTCAGGTTTTTATCTTTGTTTTTTTTGAAGTTTTGTCTAAATTTTAAACTATAATCGAAAGTGAAGTTTTTATACTTTGTGATGTAGGTATATTTGGGTGAGCAGTATGTCAACAGTCCTACACTCTCTGATGTAACATTCCTAATCGAAGGTGGAAACTATCTTTTTTTTTTTTTTTTTTTCCAAAAAAAAAAGAAAGGTTTAGTTCTATTTTAGCATTTGTTGAGCCTGACAATATATATATATATATATATATATATATATATATTATAATATCTTCAGGCAAACGCTTCTACGCTCACAGAATTTGTCTCCTTGCTTCTTCTGATGCATTCCGAGCGATGTTTGATGGCGGATACAGAGTGAGTGGCATTAAGTATTTGTTTGTTTTTGTCAACTTTTCAATCCATTTGGTTATATAGTTTTTCAATGATGATTTTTATATCCATTTTAGGAGAAAGATGCGAAAGACATCGAAATTCCAAATATTAGATGGGATGTCTTTGAATTAATGATGAGGTTCATCTGTCTATAATCTATATCTTGCCTTTGATTTCAGTTATTGTACAGGATTTTTAATATATATTATATTATGTTACAGATATATATACACGGGGTCAGTAGATGTCAATTTGGAAATTGCACAGGATCTTCTTCGAGCTGCAGATCAATATCTTCTTGAGGGGCTGAAACGTCTTTGTGAGTACACCATTGCACAGGTGAGTGACAGCTTGATTATTATACTCTCTAAATAGTAAATTCATTATATCAAGAATAATATAAATATAAATATTATTTTATCAGGATATACTGGTGGACAATGTATCAGTTATGTACGACCTATCTGAGGCCTTCAATGCTGTGTCACTAAGGAATGCATGCATTCTATTTGTGCTCGAGAATTTCGACAAGTTAAATGCTAAACCAGGGTACAACATATTAATTAATTTCAATTTCTTTCGTGCTCCTTTTAGATTTTGGAAAGTTTGACTGAGTTGACTGAAATGGTAAAAAAAATGAATTAGGTACGGGGGTTTGATCCAGCGTATAATGCCAGAGATGCGTAATTACTTTGTGAGGACACTTGGAAGACCCGTGGAAGCTGACATGCGACAGTAGGCGATTGAGTTTCAAATTTTTTGATCAATTGATTTTTAACCAAACCTAGATGAAAAAAAAAAACAAGGAAGAAGAGAGGATGTACAGAAAGTCAAGTGGTTTAGGTTTCATTTGTCGAAAAGAAAAAAAAAAGGTGGCGACTTCTGTTTTGAGATTGGAACTTTGACAACCAACCTGGTGGCAGTTGTTTTAGTAGATGGGAGGGAATGCTTGCTTGCTTGTTGTGCCAAATGTTGTTTGACATGCATTGCATGTACTGCTCTACTACTCTTATCAACTGTTGTTTATCTTACTATATATAATATATATATATATTCTTCTCTTCTAATCATGAATTTCATCTCTTGCTTCCCCATCTTTTATTTCGGAAACAAAACTTGAGTTATTGACGACACACCCAAACGGATGAAATTGAATAATAGTTTTAAAAAATTTAAACAAGGCTTTCCACTCGTGTTTTTCACTCACACATAACATCACTCTAATACAATAACACCAAACTTGCACTTCAATATGTGCATAGGAATCCCAAAAAATTTATTCCTTAACTTCTACCCCAGTTTTAATACAACCAACAAAAAAAAAAAAAAAAAACATTTCTAAGCCTAAACTCTCTACCTATATGATATGTATTTCAGCTGTTGCATAAGAACCAGAGTCATTATCAGTGGTGGACCAGTTCTCCTTGAGTCCACAAGCAGCATGAATCACACGTGGCAGTCTTTCCACCTGAAGCACTTCCTTTTCCTTTTCCAATTCAGAACAATATTTCCCAAACGTACCGACACTTACATGGAGCCGAAAGTCAAGACCAAATAGGAATTTCATTTCCAATCTGTTCAATTCTGCTGTTGTCACTCCTCCCACTTTAGCATAATACGCATTGTTGTAGAATCTGCACATAAAATCCAAACCTCAGAAATACAACACAACTATACATACATATTTAAACTAAAAAGGGTTACAACCAAAAAGACTTGACTTACGCATCATCAATGAACTTTGCAGCAAGCATGACACTGGTGATAAGAAGGCGATGAACACTAAGAGACGTCAAATTAACATTTCCACAATGAATAAACCGATCTATATACACCTGTGCAACAACGAAACATGAAGGGCTGCAGCTTGAGTATTTAAAGATGCGATCAATGTACTCTTTGATGCTAAGTGTAGGGGCTCTTGAACCATGAAAAGCTGTAACAACATCTTTGGTTTGTGTTGCCTCGAGAAGGGCCTCGTTCTTTATTATAGATCTTTCAAGAAGTGAAGAAAGGAGGGATAGAACTTTTGGGTTTCCTGGATTTTGCTTGTATGTTTCTTTGAGTCCGAGATTGCGGTATGTTTTTGGGCCCGGGATATCATTTTCAAACCCTAAGGATCCCATACTCACACAAAGCTGCATGGATAAAGTGTTGTCTGTTTAAAATTATTTTATAAAATGACATCATGATTTGGCAAAATGGAAGAAAAAGGTTTTGTAAAAAATTACAACATAGCAAGGAAGGCCTACGTTCCCTAACTTTCTCTATTAAGTCTTTCCACATTAAGTAAAAAAGAAACAACAGTGGAATACAACTTATGGAGAATCAATGAAACACGTAATCATGTGTGATTCTTCATTTTGCTTCGGTTACATGTGACATTGAGTAGGCAAATATTAAACCAAATAGGGTATCATTTAATGACCAAACTATTCGGCGAAGGGTTATCAACACTATGAATACAAGATGCGCCAAAATGAAAAATTAATAACAAAAAAAAAAAAAAAAAAAAATTAAAAATTAAGTCAAACATGTTAACAGGCTAAGAGAATATTAACAAAACAAAAGACAACATCTCCTGTACACATAAAGACACCAAAAGGACAAGACAATTTTTGTAGGAAACAAATGTCTGTAAATATGTTAGTACACAATTTAAATACTTTTCACCCCTAAAGAAAATTTTGGTCAAACTGTAAAATTGGGTTAATGAGTTATTCATATTACCAAATCATGCATCGAAGTGGATATATGCAACCGTGGTCAAATTTGTTACAAAGGAATTACCAATTTATGCATGAACAGATGAGAAATCCATTTTGTTGTATAAATTGGTAATAAGATATTGACCCTTTGTAAACTTTTCCCCAAAGGTCAACACTCTTTGCTTCTTTACATCCCAAGAGTCAAGATACCCCTTGAAGGACATCAAAATCAAATGCAAAAGATAACTAAAATTCAATTGCTTGGGTTTATAATCAGAGAGTAAAACCAATGAGAAATTAACGATAATTAGATTGATTTCTAGTAGCAACAATAACAAAACCAACAAATTTATATGTTCATAAATATCCACCTACATTCTTTTCTGCCATGGACAATTTTTTTTTTTTTTTTTTTTTTTCTAGCTAAATGGATAAGGTGGTTAATTAGGTAGGTTTTTCTTTCCTTAACTACTAATACTAAGATCTGAAAAAAACAAACCAGATTTTAAGCTATCAGATATCTAGATCAGCCCTAATGGAAGAAATATTCAAGATCCATGTAGAATTACCACTAACCTGACGAACCCACAAACAAAATCCAGACTTCATGTCATATAAATTAGGTCGAAGAACAAATTTAGCTTCGAGACACAAAAATGAGAACAATTTAACAAAAACCCTTTAAAAGATTGAATCTGGATTGTAGGACAAATCCCTAAAGAAAAAGTTGGGAAATCCGAATAGAAAAACCCATGAAAGAATTATGACGAACACTTGGAGTTTGGAACTTACAGAGGAGGTTCCTGGAGCATCCATGGCGGCCACACCCAGAGGTCCAAGAATCTTCTACATGAGCAGCAACTGGGTGAATGTGAAAGTGAAAGTGAAAGTGAAACAATTCCTTTTTTTCAGAGAGAGAAAGATGTAAAGGACTAACAGACGTACAGCAGTTCTATCGCTGTCTGTCTTTCTCTCCCTTTCCTTTTCTGGTGATGTCACAAAGTAAATAATTTAGTGCTCTGATGAGTATACATACACGAGATTAAATGTATGATTTTATTGGTTTTTGAAGCAACGTATTAAAAATGGTAGTCGTACATGATAGTTCAATTGATATTGGTAATTCTTTGATTGATATGTGGGCTATGGATGGAAAGATACAGTTGGATGGATTATGATGGAAGCCATTATAGTGTCGGTCGTTTTTCTTTTCTCATAAAAATATAAAATCCGCCTAATAAAATTAGACTTTACACTCGAATCTAATTAGGAAGTTTTAGATTAGAGTCAAATCTTAATATATCCGCCTAATATACATAATTAGACTTTTCTCCTTTTCGAGCCCCAAAGATGATTATTCACACTCTTGAAGGCATTAGAAGGAGGTTATTATAGGGTGGCAACGAGGATAAAAAGAAAATTAATTGGGTCTTTTGGGAGGTTGTAATCAAGCGGAAAGACTTGGATGATCTTGGTGTTAGATGTCTCGATTCGACAAATTTAACTCTTTTTGCTAAATGGTGGTGGAGATTTAAAAACGAGTACGACTCCTTATTGTTCTCTTGTATCATATCCATGCATAACTTATTGTTTATTGATGAAAACCGTTGGCTAAGAAGTCAATAAAAGGAGTTTGGTTGAGTATCTCTCAAACTGATAAGAAATTTGAAGCTCATGGTATTTTTATTAATAACTTGTTTAAAAGGGTTGTCGGTATCGGGGACAAAACTGTCTTTTGGAAGGATTCTTGGTGTGGTTTTGAAGGTCAATTAGAGAATGGAGAGAGAATAAAAATTGCTTGCTTATGGATAGAATAAATATTAATAAGACAAAACTTCAAAAATGGTCGATGTGGTTTCCGAAAATATCAAGTTTAGTCCCTAAGTTCAAAAAACCTCACAGATGGTCCTTGTGGTTTCAAAACTTTTAACAAATGGTCCTTTTCGCTAACTCCGTTAGCTTTTGGCCGTTAAGTGAAGGGCATTTCTGTCATTTCACTACCACAGGGACCATTTATGAAGTTTTTGCCTTATTTAAAAAAAATATATATAATTATTTAATATTAAAGGGTCCCCCCTCTCTCTCTCTCTCTCTCTCTCTCTCTCTCTCTCTCTCTCTCTCTCTCTCCTAATCGGTCTTCCTTCCTTGAAATCGCAACCCTCATTCCCGATTCTCAACCCTAAGAGAACACAAATCAATAATCAACAAACCAAAACTCAAATCTATCACCAATAAATCGCTTATCCCCCTGAAATCTACTCAAAAATCTGCAAACATACGAAGGAAGACATTTTGATTGTTCGTGGTGGTTATTTCTATTTGTTAAGAAATCAATTCCACCGCCGGGAGATCCATTGTCGTTGTTGTGGTTGCCGGAATCTTTCTTGACGCCGAACGTCATCTTGTTGTTATGCATCCAGACTTTGAAAACCCCTTTATCGACCCCAATTTCGTTGCAGAATCCGATTATTAAGTCTTTGTCTCGCTTCTGCATCTTCCATCCGACTCGTTCAACTAATTTGTGTATCTTTTCTTTCTGATCTTGAGTGAATTTTGTTCGGAATCGTTTTTTCCCATTCGTGCATCTTTTCTTTCTCATATGTCGGAGAAGACATATCAGATGGGGGCAGGGGAGGGTAGCTGTTGGTCGGAGATAACATATAAATGGTGGTGGTGATTGTGCGTGGAAGAAGAGAAAGGGAAAAGGGCGAATCGGAAAAGCTGAAGCTCGAATTGGAATAATGGGAGTCTTCTTTGTCCGATAAAGATGCAGATTAGGCTCAACTGGAGCAGGGAAAAGAAATAGAGAGATTTCGATTCAATTAAAACATGAAACAGAGCTTTGAATCCTTATCTGATTTGGAATTTGAGGTTTGATTGATAACGAGATTCAAAACCCAGATGAAATCAAGCTTGTGGAAATTTGATTTGGAATTTGAATCTTGATCTGTTTAGGAAGAAGACGTACGAGAGAGAGAGAGAGAGAGAGGGTGGGACCCTTTAATATTAACTAATTATATTTTTTTCTTTTTTCTAAATAAGGCAAAAACTTCATAAATGGTCCCTGTGGTAGTGAAATGACAGAAATGCCCTTCACTTAACGGCCAAAAGCTAACGGAGTTAGCGAAAAGGACCATTTGTTAAAAGTTTTGAAACCACAGGGACCATCTGTGAGGTTTTTTGAACTTAGGGACTAAACATGATATTTTCGGAAACCACATGGACCATTTTTGAAGTTTTGTCTATTAATAATAATTTGAGCTCAAGGTGGAATTGGAGATGGTCAAGGCAAATTAGAAAAAGGGAGAGAGCAAAATCGATTCTCTGTCTTGAAAAGGTATGTGACTTACTTTCAATTCAATCAGGGTTGTGACAAATGGCTTTGGAATGGAGAAGGTGATAATCATGTTTTCTCAGTGAGGCTTTAAAAAACCTTATTGATGATCCGAGTGATGACAACGACTATAAATTCTCTTGGGTTAATTGGATTCCGATTAAGATAAACTGCTTCGCGTGGCGTATGTTGAAGAATTATATTCCTTTGTACACAAATCTCGTGAAGTGTGAGATAGCTGTGGATTCTACTACGTGTCCTTTCTGTCGTAGGTCTAATGAAAATCTTGATTATGTGTTTTTTTCCCGTTCTACTACTTCAGAACTGTGGGTGTGGCTTATAAATTGGTCTTCAACCCTCAATCATATTCTTGTTTTGTGTGTTGATCTTGTCGAGATGTTGGAGTTGAAGGATAGAAGCAAAAAGATAAGAAAGCTGAAGCTAAAGCTAGTGTATATGGTATTGTGGATGTTGTGGATTGAAAGAAATGTGATCGTTTTTCGGAAAAAGTGCGAGCAATTATACTTATTGCAGATGACATTAGTACCCGCACTTTTAATATTATCAAACATAGATCTAAGTTGAAAATGCTTGATTGATTTTATTGGTGTATATCTCTTATCTCTAACACTTTCTTGTAATCTCGTAGAGCTTCTTGCTTTAGCATGTTTTTTTTTTTGCTAATATAATTGCTCGCCGTTCAAAAAAAACATAAATAAGGAATAAATAGGGATAAGTGCATGTGGAAATGAAATAAGGGCCAGGTATGTGTGAAAGCGGATACGGGGTATTGATCTCATAAATATGTTTTTAAAATTTGAGATTATTGAAATAAACAGTACAAATTTGAACTCGAACAATCTTAGATAAATTTAGACACAATAGTTGTTATATAGTGCATACTATTTTGTTGCCCCATATAGGCAAACTTGTAGCACCAACTATATTCGGTGGTGTTAACGTATCCCACTAGGAATACGTTAAAGATAACAGAACTACTATATTTAGGACGACCTAGCTAACGGTCGCGAATCCGTCCTAGCGCCAGACCCGGGCCCTCGCCCTTTGCGTTGGGACCCTCATGCTTCGCGTCCTCACGCAAAGGTCCAATTCCTGACGAAAATCTCCGGTCTATAATAAGACAAAACAAAGTTGGTCGTTTCCCAGAGCGACAAGTGTAGTGACCAGGGCGCTATCCTCTGTTTATTCTGCACTAATAGCAGATGACCACTAGTGGTGCAAGATTCACCAATGGGGCTCCTCCACGTCCTGTCGGCTAAAACAGGACAAATGACATCGTTGGGATCATGTGCATGGAACAACAGGTATAAAAGGACCCTTCTCCTCCAGAAGAAGGGATCACATTCTCTCAACTCAAAACCCTAATCACTTTATCCTC
This sequence comes from Lactuca virosa, assembly GCF_052849685.1. Classification (NCBI taxonomy): domain Eukaryota; kingdom Viridiplantae; phylum Streptophyta; class Magnoliopsida; order Asterales; family Asteraceae; genus Lactuca; species Lactuca virosa. The sequence continues at coordinate 457,914,678 of NC_136430.1, forward strand.
AAACATACACTAACTAGACCGTCGGAGCTTCGTCCCGGGACCACCTCCTGGACGTCGACTGACATTATCTCTTCATTGCTGTGATTACAAGACTCAACTCGACCGGAAACATCAAGTGACAGTGTTAAGTTCAAATCTCATATCACAACATTTAGCGTCATTCGAGCGTGTACTCAGAGTTACACAGCCTTGATACGACTCTAGACGTCGGTGATGACGGGAAAGGGACCTATGAGCATTCGACGGAGGAGAGACGAGCCGACTCAAATCCATGTCGTCGCTCGATGGCACGCAAGCATCTGCATCAGAGGGACAAGCCTCCACCCAAACGACAACAACACAAGTACCAGGTTCCACAACGAAAAGTGTCACCTTCACAGGAGTCCAACCCTCATCCTTCATCGACACAACAACTCAATACCCATGCATAACAGTCGCAAGGGTCGATCATGTACATGATTCAGCAGTCGGGATCGAGCTCACAACTGTAGCAAAGCATGCAAACAAGCTCACAACAATAACCGTACATCTCACAAGCACCGATGTACAATCAAGCGTACGACAACCCATATTACGCCCAACAATTGATAATGTACGGTGGTTTTCCATATCCTCACATGGAAAATCCGATAAGGAACACTAGCTCTGCTTTCTGCCAGGAACCTTGCAGTATGAGATGCCACACTCGACGATGATACCAAACATTTCAAAGTATGAAAATATGACGTCGGGAAATGCAGGAAAATGGTTCAAGGCGCTGCGACCTGGCAACATCTCGAGTTTCGAACAGTTATGTGTAACATACACGTTCAGTTATCGTGTTATGTAATTTTAAAAGTGAAGTATAATGAAATATTATATGAATTTGAGCGTTGAGTTCTAACATATAGTTTTTACTAGAAATAAAGTAAAACTATGTTTAGAATCGTTCGGAAATATTGGAAGTCTTATGAGATTCCAATCAAAAGTCAAATATTGAAATTTAACGAAAATATAAAATTTGAAATAAGTAAAAATAATGTTATTGAAAGTTGTAAAGAATCTCGTTAGAAATGTTTAGGCGAAAAGCTCATCGAAATCTGAGTTATAACGAAGAAGTTATGACTTATTGAAGTTTCGCGACAGAACCGGCACGACGCCGTATGACGTAAAAAGTGAGTTTTCGATAAACTACTTTTTAGCTTTAGTGATCTAAACGAAAGTCGTAGTATTCGTTAAACCGAGAATTTTCATAAAAAGAACGTCCAAATCTGACTTCGTATGAGGAAGTTATGATTTTTCTGAGTTTCGGAATAGCAGTAGACAGCTAAAAATTCGAAATAAAGATCGAGTGATTTTTAGCCAACGCAACCTAAACGAGAATCGAAGGTCTCGTCAATAGTAGTACAACGGTAAAAAGACAGAAGAAAACGGACGTCGGATGAAGAAGTTATGAATTTTTAACGGACTTTTCTTGTCTCGGCCCGTTAAAAATTATAACATTAAAAATAAAGTCAAAATTAGCCGACGGAATCTAAACGAAAGTTGTAGAATATAATCTCACCTACACGTAGATATAAAGAACGTCAAAAATTGAGCTCATACATAAAAGATATGAATTTTTGAAGTTTTTAAATAAAAATAAATGAAAATTCAAAGCCTTATCCGAAGAGTACGCCCAGCGTACTTCGTATATATGCGACCCATAGTCGGCCACGTCCTTTTCTCTTCGCACGAGGCACACGTATCGGATAAGACAGCCACGTCCGAGCCCGAGTCCCGATCTGATGACACATCACATATACTCCCCGCGTACGAGGACTACGCCCCGCGTAGATGGCCGCCTCGCAGTACGCCCGGCGTACCGAGGACTTACGCTTAGCGTAGTCGGCCGCTTAGGTCCCCTATAAATAGAGACCGAGGGTCTCCGAATTTATGTTACATTTTTTGATCTCTTTCACCCTCTTTCACATTTTTAGCCCACTTTTAACCCTCCGAAGTCCCGGTATCATTCCCGACACCCGAAGCAAGCCCCGACGCTCCGAAATTCCAGAGAAAATTATATTTACAAGCCGAAACTCTGCCCGTGTAAGACTGGTTTTCAACTAAAATCCCCAGTTTCATCGCAGAAAGTCATATTTAGAGCCGAAGTGCTGCCCAAAATATCATTTATTCCTTCGGTTATTTCACGGTGAGTTTAATATATAGAAACAATTGTATGTTATGTGTTATATGTTCAATGTGCTTTCCCATATTATTATGATAATGAGTTATACCTTAGACCACGAAGTGTATGACATAAGCATCACTTGGGTACAGGTATGTAGCCTCTGGCCGTGTAGAGCATGTCTCGTAAGAGAATGACTTCTACCATTATGGCATTGGCAGAAGGCTAGGCAGGGCTGAAAGCCTATAATTTGCTAGCCAAAATGTTTATTCAGAAATTGGTTATTTTTCCATGCCATATGGGCAAAAGTCTTATTGATGTATATTAAGTATTGAAATTGTTATGTCTCATTGATTGTATATCTTTGAATCAAATTATTCGTTGATATGGAAAGCATGTCATATGATACTCATCTGCCTTTGTTGTTCTTTGTACCTCTTTGCTTCTGTCATATTGATATGTATATGGCATAACGTTATATTGTATCTATTATTGAACTCACTAAGCGTCACCGCTTACCCCTCTCAGTGTTTAACAATTGCAGGTAATGAGAATCCATTATAGTCATATACTGTTGGAAGATTTAGAATAGTTTATACTATTACTTTTGTATTTGGGTTTATGTTTGTATAAAAAATTATAATATCATGGGTAGTTATGTAATATACTAAAACTTAGTCGGTTTGTATCCAGTCTTTTGTAATCACACTATCAATGTATGATATTATTTATGAATATGCATGTAGCATGTTTTGGAGTGACAATGTCTTTAGTACGAAAGTTAGGGTCTTTCATTATGGTACCTCTTCCTCAACAATTTCATGCAACTAAGGAAGGGAAACAAAGATGCTGTAACACCCGTGTTCCGAGAAGGTTGGACAAAACTTAAGAAATCAAAATAAGGTTTTGGAGGAAATGCTCAACCACGACGTGGGGCATGGTGCCCACGATGTGGCGTGAAATTTAATAGACGCGTGTTTTGGGAGGTGCCACACCGTGGAAGCCGTTGCAGCTTAAATCTGGGATTTTTAGGGTTTCCCTCATATATAAACGCCTTAACTCCTTCTCTATGTGATCTCCTTCAGCTTCTACCTCCCCATCTCGAAACCCTAGCCTCCTTTCCATGAGTTTGAGCTTGGTGACTTGATTTTGGGGTTTTTCCCTTGATTTGGTGAAGTTTGTGAAGGAAGGAAGCCCATCTTGGTGCAAGGGGATTAAGGAGAGAACTTGGATCCACTATCTTCTCCAGATTACTGAGTGTTTGAAGGTATAAAGTTCTCATATTGACTTATGTTCTTCTTGATGCAAGTTTGGGTCCTTTTTGGTATGATTTTGGTCCTTTCCTTGGGCGCTTTGGACTTGAAGAACTCTAGGACTTATGATGGAATTATAGGTCATTGTATTTTTGTTGATTGATAAAAAGGACCATGCTTGGTGTATTTTGTGCCCATGTGCATCTTGCAACCTCATTAAGGACCTATTGGACATTATATGCTAGATCTAGCCTTGAAATGGAGTCTAAATGGATAAAATTGGAAACTTTATCCATTAAGTCAGTATGGGGGAATAGATCTGGAAGTATGAGCTTAGATATGAAAGAATTAAGCTCTTAATGAGAGAAATGCAAATTTTCTAGTAGCCATGGCATGACATAGGTAGCCACGGCGTGGCGTAGTCAAAAATCGCGACTGTCCTGTTTTGGCATGGCCACGACATGGCCAAGGAGGGTCATGACGTGACGTTAAGTTTGACCAAGTTTGACCGTTGACTTTTTGACCAGTTTGACTTCGGGTCAAAGTTGAAGGATTTGGGCTGTTAATTAAGACTCTTCCATGTTTTGGTGATAGAGGGCTCGTGGGAGCAAGCAATGCAAAATGGAATTGCATCGCAATGTTTCTGGGTCCTTTGTTTCAGGTAAGTTTTCCTCACTATACTTATGGGTCGAAGGCACCAATGCTGGCCTACTGGATTATGTATCCTAGTATATTGAATTGATGTTGTGCTGGTTATGTATTAGACTGGTAGATTTGTATGATTACCTGTGTTCACTGAGTATGCGTTAGATTGGTAGATATGTATGATTACATGTATTTACTAGTTATTGATTGTTATGGTATATGTTGACATGTTATGGTTTGTTGGGTTGAGGCGATCCTACTTTGTGCTGAAGGCCAAGATACCCAAGGCGGTCCGGATAGACTGTAGGCCCTGCAAGGAGGTTCATTCAGGCCGAAGGCCCAAAGAGCGGTCCGGATAGGTTGTAGGCCCGACGAGGCGGTCTAGTTAGGCCGAAGGCTCGGAGAGCGGTCCAGATAGGTTGTAGGCCCTACGAGGCGGTCCCGTCATGCTGAAGTCTCATGTATGCATGATGTTATCTGTATGGTTGTATGTGGTACTTTGGGGGAACTCACTAAGCTTTGGCTTACAATTTAAGTGTTATGTTTCAGGTACTTCAGATGATTGGGGCAAGACGAGGGCTTGATCGTGCACATCCTTCGGATTTTATGAGATTTGATTTTGGGATACTCTGATTTGTGATTTTGACTTTTGGAAATTATGTTTTGTAAAAATTTATGGTTTTTGAGTTGGTTATGAAAAATGAAAATTATACCTTGGTTTTTGGGATGTTACAAGTTGGTATCAGAGCCCTGGTTTGAGAAAATTGGATGAACATTTGTGTGAATCCAGACACAAACCAAGGATCGGCAAGAGTTTTCAAATTATTTTCATATTAATTTCAAATTATTTTCAAAAGTAACCAAGGAAGGATGAGATGTGTACGATCAGTCGGAGCAAGAAAGTTTACCCCCAGTTACCCACACTATAATTTGCTTATGATGATTATGATAGAATTGCATGCTAGTTGTAGGCTATGGGTCTTCAGGAATTGCATGATAGAATTGTCTGATGTATGATGCCTGATTGCCTAGGAGAATTTCTTGTACGCTAGATGGAATTAACATCATTACTGTAGTTGTTTAGTGTTGATGTATGGTCCTTTAGCATGGCCCATACGTCAAAACTTAGCATGCCAGCCTTTCCTGGCGCTCTCATGGCACTCGCCTTCCATCCTTGTCTGGCGCCCGCGCCTAGCACTTGCCTGGCGCCCAGGTGCTCTCTCCCAACTCCTTGCTAGATGGGCCTGAGTTGGGCTGGCCCAAGGCCTGACCTAACTCTCCCTTGACCTAATTGTCTAGCTTTTCAAGCCATGACCGAAAGTATAAAAGAGGCATGGGAAGTTGCTTGTCAACCTCCCTCCTTTGTCCCCCGTGCCCTTAAAGTGAAGTCATTAGTTTACATTATAATATGAGATTACTTTTGACTTGCATGAAAGTATTTAAAGGAGTGTAAGGGCTTGCAAAAGTTGCTAGTTGTTCATTACTTCTCCTATTTCTTCCTTATGGCCGAAACCACTCTTCTACTCCCTCTTCTTCTAGTCTTTTCAAGTGTATTGAAGAATTAATTATAACATCTCGATTTTCAAGTATTTACCTTTTAAACCCTTAGTATGAGAATTGACTGGATTTTGGCCGTTAGTGGCAGTTTCGTAATTTTTGTAAGTGGGGAATGTACGTTGGGCGTATATGCATGTACGGTTTTGTGGAGTGCGTTGGGCGTACGTGGTCAGGGTGCAAACCCAAATTTTTAGGGTTTGGACCCTATTTAAGCATCCTTAAGTGCCAAGTCATCCTTCTTTCATCAGCCTCCAGCCCCAACTTCGACCCTTCCAAACCCTAATTCATTTTTGAGCATTATTGAGCCATTTATGGGTGTTTTGGTGTTCATAGAGGAAGATGAAGGAAGAGAGAACAACTTAGAAGATTGGAACAAACTTGGATCTGGAAGCTTTGCACCCTCCTACATCTCTAGAAAGTATAAAGTTCATACCTTGATGCTCATTTGGTTAAATCTAGCTTATGTGGTGTCATTATGTGCTTTTGTCCCTAATCAATGTTGTCCTTGAGTATGGCATGCTCTAGATCCATTCAAGCTGTCCTTTCAGATGTTTTAGAGCATTTAGAAGCATAAAAATGTAATCTTGATTGTTAGTTTCCTTCCATGCATGAATTTCAAGGTCTTAATGGGTTAAGTAGTTAGAGTTTTCGTTGTTGGGCACTTATTAGCCATGCAGAACATAAAGTTGGAAACTTTATGGTTAAGGACGTTAGTTTAGGGTTGGATATGGATTTTGAGCAAAAGAGCTTAAGGAATAAGCTCTTAATGGAAGAATTGAGTGCAGACAGCGTACGTTGGGCGTAACCCAGGTACGTCGGGCATACTAAGTCAACAAGCCCGTAATTGGGTCAACACTCGTGTACGTTGGGCGTACAAGTTGAGTACGCTGGGCGTACTCAGCTGTGTTGACCAAGTTTGACTTTTGACTTTTTTAGACTTTGACCAGTATTTGACCAAGTTTGACCTAAGGGTATTTTGGGTATTTTGAGTTGTGTTTGAGATTGGTCACTATTTGATGTATAAGTGACGGGTAGAGCTGATATTCGGAGCAGGGACATGTTCAGCTATTTGTTCGAACTAAGAGATGAGTTTTCCTCACTGTACTTATGGGTCGAAAGCACCAAGGCCGGCCCATTGGATTGGTATCCTGGTTTACTGTATGTTGCTATGTTGTAGTGATCTGTTAGATCTATGTCCTGGTTTACTGTATGTTGCTATGCTGTAGTAATCTGTTAGATGTGTATCATGGTTTACTGTATGTTGCTATGTTGTAGTGATCTGTGAGATTTGTATCCTGGTATATAGGATGTTGCTATGATGTAGTGATCCGTTAGATTTGTATCCTGGTATATAGGATGTCGTTATGCTGTAGTGATCTGTTGGAACTGTATGACTACCTGTATTTGCTAGCTATTGACTGTTATAGTGTATGTTGATATGTAATGGTTTACTGGGTTGAGGCGGACTGACTGAGACTGAAGGCCAAGACACCCAGGGCGGTCCAGATAGACTGAAGGCCTGCGAGGCGGACTAGTCAGACCGAAGGCCCAGAGAGCGGTCCAGATAGGCTGAAGGCCCGGTGAGGCAGTCCAGTCATGCTGAAGGCTCTGAGAGTGGTCCAGATAGTCTGTAGGCATGCGAGGCAGTCCAGTCATGCAGAATGCTCATGTATGCATGTTGTTGTTGTTATGCCGTGTGATGGTACTTTGGGGAAACTCACTAGGCTTCGTGCTTACGGTTCAGTATATTGTTTTAGGTACTTCAAAGGATCGTAGGAAAGCGAAGGCGTGATTGTGCAAATCTTCCTGTTTTTATGACATTGGATCTTGGGTTACTTTGATTTTGAATAGTACTTTTGAAACATTGGTTTTGCAAACACTTTATGGAAGAAATGGGTTGTTTCTGAAAAGTTAAAATTTATTGTGATATTTAGGATGTTACATTAATGCTTAAAAGTGCCTCTCCTTTAGTGCTTACTTAAGTTAAACACTTAAAGGCTTAAGAAGTACTTTATACAAGATGAGAACTAGCATTCTGTAACGCCCAGTTCCCGGTACATATTCTTTATTATAAGTTTTGCAGATTTACACAGGGATTCGACGAGTTGGAGGCCCAACTCATCGAGTAGATGCGAATGATTGGAGGCGGGTGGAAGAGTCTACTCGCCGAGTCGGTAGCCCCGACTCGACGAGTAGACCTGTCTGGATGAAACCCTAAATTTGAGGGTTTGCACCCTATTTAACCAACTTATAGGGCCTCCACTCCATCCTCCATCACCCTCAGACTCTCTTCACGAAACCCTAATCGAATATTGAGTGTCCTTGAGCTTTTTGTGCCATTTGTGTGTATTTGAAGCTTGAGAAGAAGAAGGAAGCTTGGGAGATCAAGAGAAAGCAAGTAGATCCAAAGGTTTTGGCACATTCCCAACTCATTTGAGGTATAAAGCTGATACCTTGACTATTCATTTCTTAGATCTCCATTTAGGGCTATTTTCTACCTTTTCTAAGTCTTAGTGAAGCCATATGCGAGATTGTGAGCATCCATGGAGTTGCACTTCAGATCTTGAACCTTTAAGGGTTCCCATGGCATAAAGGTGCCAAATTTATGTCCATGGGAGTCCCATGCATCTTGTAGACTTCATTTTAGGTCCTTATGACCTAGTTAACCCATGCATGCACATAAAGTTTGTAACTTTACGTGCTATATCGATCCTAGAAGGTCAGATCTATGTTCTGGATGCATTAAGCTCGACTGAAATCGACTTGGTAGACTTGGACTTTGGAGGACTCGGCGAGTCGGGTTATGGTTCCCCAACCTTTTCTGTTTCTGATCGATCTGGTTGAGTATAGAAGAGGACTCAACAAGATGGACTTGAATATGGACTTGAAGATCGAAGAACTCGACGAGTTCAAGGATGAACTCAGCGAGTTCAAGGCAATGTCCCAACTCATATGAAGAAGAACTCGACGAGTTCAAGGAAGAACTCGGCGAGTCAAGGACTAAATGCTTCAACTTGTATGAAGAAGGACTCGACGAGTCAAAAGCAAAAAGGTCCCGATTCTGTATGAAGGAGAACTCGACGAGTTCTTGAAAGACTGGACGATGTGACATCCCCATTTTCACGGCTAGAAAAGACCGATTTTGTTTATGCTTTATAAAAATCAGAGTACCTCTTTTAATAAAAATGTTGCGGAATTTGTTCCCAGAAAAACATGATAAATACGTTATCAAAACACTTCCGAAGAAATGTATTTTTATTCATTTTAAAACATTGGGATGTCATCGTCAATACAAAAACTTAAGCATAAATAATATTTAAAACATTGATATGAAGTTACATTGGCGAAGGCGTGATTGTGCAAATCTTTCTGTTTTTATGACATTGGATCTTGGGTTACTTTGATTTTGAATAGTACTTTTGAAACATTGGTTTTGCAAACACTTTATGGAAGAAATGGGTTGTTTCTGAAAAGTTAAAATTTATTGTGATATTTAGGATGTTACATTAATGCTTAAAAGTGCCTCTTTATTTGAATCACAAGTGTCGATACGAAGTTACATTGGTGAGTACATAGGGTTTTCAACCCACAATAATATAATTATTATGTTTAAACATCAAACAATCAACCCAATTACTCATCCCCATTATCTTCTTTACTCTTAAGGATCTACCCTAAGAATCATCTATTCCTCGTTCCTTCATTCCTAAGGATTATCCTAAGGAATCGGCACGAAGTCCATCGTTACCAGGGTTTATGGATTACAACTGGTGAACACGTAGTCCAAAATATCTAGTGAACACTTAGTTCTAAAATACCTAGTGAACACACTCAGTTCAAAATATCTAGTGAACACACTCAGTTCAAAAATGCCTAGTGAACACACTCAGTTCAAAATACCTGGTGAACACTTAGTTCAAAAATACCTAGTGAACACACTCAGTTCAAAATACCTGGTGAACACACTCAGTTCAAAATACCTAATGAGCACCTAATTCAAGAACACCTACAGGTTACGAGCCTGCTAGCGTTCCACTGGACTGTCTAGTATAGTCCGTGGTCGTCATCTATGCTCCACTAGATGACTGGATCACTGTCAACCTTGAGGTCTTTCATCGTGTTATCACACAACAACTATTTCATCTACCCATGTTTTACCCAACACATTTTGTAGATATAAAATATATATACAGTTTAAAACATGTATAAAAAAATCTTTCACCCATCATAGACAGCAAATATTCAGACAATATGCATACATAGCACGTAATTTATATTAAATACTTCATATCTATGTGTAAGATGAAAGGGACTATGCACTCACCTGGTAAGGTGGTGACTCGGTACTCGGACAGCACTTCGTTATCTCAAAACAATTTTCCCTTGACAAAACCTAGTATCAATACCACTAGGGTTTAGTCTAACGTTAACTATGACTAATTAATAGTCTAGCTATTATTACTATTATATAAGCGTTAAGTAACACTCTTATATAACTCATAATAATAGCCTATATATTTATTATAAGGTCCTAATAACATTACTATATTTAAACATAAGCTATACTTAAGGTAGGGTAAGCATATCTCACTTACCAGGGGTTTGGCTAGGAGCCGGGCTCTGCAGGGGCAGAACTTCCAAGCCGAAAGCTCTTCTTCTCGAAGCCTTCCGGCGCTCCGGGACTCGCCTCTAACACCTAGGAGGTGCTAGGGAAGGGGGAAGAGGGTTTGGGGGTAATGGGAGAGAAAGAGTATGAAAGGTGTGAGTTTTGGGGGTGATTTACGCCTCTATTTATAGGCTGTCTGGGCCGATTCACGGCGTGAGAAAGGGTGCTCACGTCGTGAGCCTTGCGTAGGCTCCAAGGCGAAGTCTGGTGCTGACACGTGGCGCCGGACGCAGGTAAAACAACCAATCTTTAAAAATTCATAACTTTCGCATACGAACTCCGTCTTTGATGTTATTTATATCCACGCGTAGGTAAAGACAAGATCTACAACTTTTCTTTTGATTCCATCGGCTAATTCTCGACCAATTTTAAATTTAATAGTATGAGAAGATTACACTGTTAAATGTCCGCGTAAAATTCGTAACTTCTTCATATAGACTCCGTTTTCGTCTGTCTTTTTATCGTTGAGTTCCTATTAATGAGATCTTCAACTCTCATTTAGGTCGCGTAAGCCAAAAACCGCTCGAACTAAAATTCGAGTTTCGGGTCGTGCACTGCTAAGCCAAATCTTAGAAAATTCATAACTTCCTCATTCGAAGTCAGATTTTGGCGTCTTTTTTTGTATGTTCTCGGTTTAATGTATAATACAAATTTCGTTTAGATCACTAAGGCTAAAAAGTCCTCCATCGTAATTTCACTATTTACGTCTCCCGGTGCCGTGTCGGTTTTACCGTAAAACTTCGACGGACCATAACTTCTTCCTTATAACTCGGATTTCGGCGTTCTTTATATGTACGGAACCATTGTAACATATACTAATACTTGGTTAAGATTATTCCTTCTAAATAAGATTCCATCAAAAACTCATTTTTGATGCTCATTGTCTCTAAATTGACTAGCCCGGATCTACGGGCGTTACAGACGAGTAGGAGCGAAGTTCCAGGATTTTGGTGGATTATGGAACTCGACGAGTTGGTGGACCAACTCGGCGAGTTGAGTCAACTAGATGTTGACTTTGACCAGGGTGTTCACCTTGACTTTGACTTGACATGAGTTGACCCTTGAAAGGGTTAAGAGTGTGAAATGGTAATTAAGGAGGGATGTTATGTGTAAGAGTTTGAGAGGAGTTGAATCCAGCATCGAGGACCGTTCAGACACTTCACAACATTGAGGTGAGTTACCTTCTAGTAGAAGTGGGTAGGGGTGTTCGTTTGGATGGATCGGTTTGATCCGATCCAATTAAGTGAATCCGAATAGATTTCGGTTTTCAAAACATTGATCCGAATAGTCCAAACTAAATTTAAATCCGATCCAATCCAACCAAATTACAATTCGGTTAAGCCAGTTTTTACAATTCGGTTTCCAAGAGGCAATGCATTTTGAAAAATATATAACTTGAATATTAGTAAAATCTATAAAGAAACTATTTTTTATTTTTTTTATAAATTATAATTTATGAACAAATACTAAGAAAATATATTATAGTTAATATTTCATTGACAAAAAACTTTTGATAAGTAATTTTAAAGTAGTATATTCGATGAAAATTTCTAATAACTAAAAATAAAAATTTAGAAAATTTATAATAGTTAAAGATACATATGAAAAATAGATAATAAGTTGTTATTCGGTTTTTTTGGACTATTCGGTCCTTAGTTTATAAACCAAAACCAATCCGAAATCCAAAATTATAATTCGGTTTTGATGAAGACCAATACAAAAATCCAAATATCCGAACCAAATAGTCTGATCCAAATTCTCCAATTGGACAATTCGGTTTTATCCAAATAGTGAACAGCCCTAGAAGTGGGTCTAAGGCCACAATGTCGGCCCAATAGTAGGAGATGTTTGTTAGATGATTGTCTTTGTGATAATTATCTGGTATGTTATGTTATGTATTGGTATGCTATGATGATATGTGATAATGGTAGAAAGGGTAGGATAGACCCTAGTACTGGTCGATAGGACCGAAGGGGTATGCCAGCACCCGAATAAGCTAGGCAGTATATGTTTTATATGTTATGCACTAGGATGCTATATGGTAGAAGTAGGGGGTGAAATAGTCCCGGTACCGGTCGACAGGACCGATGGGGTAGGCCAACACCCTGATATGCTAGGCTAGGTACCGGTCGACAAGACCGAAGGGGTAGGCCAACACCCTGATATGCTAGGCTAGGCACGTGACTATGTTTTATGAAATAATATGAATCGATGATGTTTTTCAGTAAACTGTTTTGTAAGTTACTTAATTAAAAACAAAATTTTTGGTCTTGAAAATTGGGATGTTACACATTCCAAGTGCCTTATCCTTGATTGTGGATACCTGTAGAGAAGATCACCCTCTTTGATCTTTCCATCTTCATCAACACCCCAAAACAAATGTTCAAAGGCTTCAAAGGTTGTCATTTGAAAACACCATATATTTGTTTTTAATATCAGTCTAACCTCTATAAAAGGATCCTTTAGTGGTTTTGTTTTGAAATAATCTCGAAAATAATGTTGTTTGTAACATCCATAAAAAAATCATGCCAAATTTAAACTTTTAAAAATATTCCAAAACCAGTGATTATTACAAAAGTCGTTTCCAAAATAGTTTAGTGTCAAAATATCCCAGAATCAAATCATAACAACAGGAGGTGTACGATCATGCCTTCACCTTCCCGCGATCATCAGAAGTACCTGAAACAAAATCAACAACTGTAAGCCCGAAGCTTAGTGAGTTCCCCCAAAATACCCACACGCACATCAACATACATATAACACAAACATCATACTATGGGTCCAATCAACCATCAGGTTGGAATACCCCACGCCCTCAACCATCAGATTGGAATGCCATCATACTATAGGTCCAGTCATCCTCGGGATGGAATACCCCAGGCCCACAACCATCGGGTTGGAATGCCCTCATACTACGATTCTCGGGATGGAATACTCACAGCCCACAACCATCGAGTTGGAATGCCCAGGTCTGTTGGCTTTCGAACAAAGCAGATAAGCCTCAACCACCAATAAAACATGTGCACATATAATAGATAACTATCTCATAACTGGTCTATGACCTCGCACGACTCAACCATCCATGAAACTTCCACCAACCCTGCAACACTAGTGTATGCTAGTCATACATAACGCTGGACCCTATAGACTTTCGAATACCTGATCATACCCTAAGCCCTTCATCAAACAAGAACAGGAAATAAGGCCAAACCAAACATTCTCAGGCTATAAGATCTTAATTATGTACGTTCGTGATGCATACACTAAGAAACTACAGTAATGATGTCAATTTCATATAAGGAAAACCGTAGGCTATCAGGCATCATACAATCAGGCAATTCTATCATGCAATTCCTGAAGATCCCTAGCCTAGTACTAGCATGCTGTTCTAACATATCACATAATCAAATTACTGTATGGTATTTTGGGGTCTACTTACTGGCTCCGTCTGATCGTACACTTTTCATTCTCCTTTTCTTATTTTGAAAACCATTAAAAATCATTTTGAAAATATTTTCCTGAGTTTGAGACTGGATTCACACGAGTGTTCCTCCAATTCACTCAAACCAAGGCTCTAATACCAACTTGTAACATCCATAAAAAAATCATGCCGGATTTAAACTTTTAAAAATATTCCAAAACCAGTGATTATTACAAAAGTCGTTTCCAAAATAGTTTAGTGTCAAAACATCCCAGAATCAAATCATAACAACATGAGGTGTACGATCATGCCTTCGCCTTCCCGCGATCATCAGAAGTACCTGAAACAAAATCAACAACTATAAGCCCGAAGCTTAGTGAGTTCCCCCAAAATACCCATACGCACATCAACATACATATAACACAAACAACATACTATGGGTCCAATCAACCATCGGGTTGGAATACCCCACACCCTCAACCATCGGATTGGAATGCCATCATACTATAGGTCCAGTCATCCTCGGGGATGGAATACCCCAGGACCACAACCATCGGGTTGGAATGCCCTCATACTACGATTCCAATCATCCTCGGGATGGAATACTCACAGCCCACAACCATCGGGTTGGAATGCCCAGGTCTGTTGGCTTTCGAACAAAGCAGATAAGCCTCAACCACCAATAAAACATGTGCACATATAATAGATAATCACATAACAGTCTATAGACAAACAAACCGATCTAACGGATCATAGCAACATAATAACATCCTATCTACCAAAATATTGATCTAACAGATCATAACAACATAATACCATCCTATCTACCAGGATACTGATCTAACAGATCATACTAGCATAACATATCAGGATAACAATCCAAAAAGGGTCGGCCTTGGTGCCTTAGACCCTTGAGCATAGTGAGGAAAACTCACCTCACAACTGTCGAACTGAAGAGATAAACTCAAACTCTCGAACCACAACCACGAACTCCACCACCTATATTTTCCATGAGACCACTCCCATAAATTCCCAATTTACTAAAATACCCCCAGAAGTCAACTGGTCAACCCTTGGTCAAAGTCAAAGTCAACGGTCAAATTCAACAGTCCATGTTGACCCAACTCGTCGAGTGCAGCTAGCAACTCGTCGAGTTCCTTAAGGGTTCAGTAGGTCATAAAACCCTCACTGACTCGCCGAGTTTACCTCCAACTCGTCGAGTCTATGCGTGATCAGAAGTCGAGCAAACCCTAACTGGCTCATCGAGTCATCCTACTGACTCGCCGAGTTCATGCAGAAACCTTCAAGGCTAATCTTCATCGGACTCGCCGAGTTGGCCATGCAACTCGTCGAGTCTTCTTCAGTCCTTTCCCATTCAAATGCTTATAAGCCACCCCAAAGCTCCATATTGTAGATCTGAGTTCCTAGAGCATACTTTCTACGTAAAGTTGCAAACTTTACGTACATGCAAGGTGCTAATGGCCAAAATCAAGCTAGAGAAGAGGTTCTAAGCAAGGATAAGGCATTATCTTTCTAAAGGCTAACACTTTATGACCATAAGAGCCAAGATGAGTCTAGATCTGAAGTTGCAACTTCAGATCATGTTCAATACCCGAAATGAAACACCAAACAAGCTAAAATGGCCCTAATCTTTAACATAAAGAGATCTAGAAGGAGGAAAGTCAAGGTAATGACTTGTTACCTTCAAGTGATGCAAAAATGAAGTAGATTTCAGATCCCTCAACTGTTCCTTGCTCAAAGCTTCTTGATCTCCAAGCTCCTCTCACCAAGATCCACCTTCCAAGCTTAAAACACACAAATATGGGGAGAACACACGATTTAGGGTTTCTGGACTCAAAGGAGTACCATGTCACCGACCTGAAACTCCAACTCAGATCGGCGCCGGTCGGCGTAGCTCTTCTGCCGACTCTGTGCGGTCTGCAGCCGCTGTCTAATCGGCTGAATCATATCGGTAGTCTGTAGGACTACCTCAGTCCGACCCATCACCCTGTGACCCACCTCATCCCAACAGACCGGGGTGCGACATCTCCGCCCATACAACAGCTCATACGGTGGAGCACCAATGCTGGAGTGAAAGCTGTTGTTGTAGGAGAACTCTGCAAGGGGTAGGTAGGAGTCCCAGCTCCCACCGAAGTCAATAATGCAGGCTCTCAACATATCCTCAAGAGTCTGTATAGTCCCTCACTCTGGCCGTCCGTCTGCGGATGATAGGCTGTACTGAAATGCAGCCGTGTGCCCAGTTCCTCGTGAAACTTCTGCCAAAATCGGGAGGTAAACCAAACATCACGATCTGAGACGATAGAGACCGGAACCCCATGGCGAGCGACAATCTCGCGTATATATACATCGGCCAACTTCTCGGCCGATGAGCTCTCCCGAATGGGCAGAAAATGAGCACTCTTGGTCAACCGATCCACGATGACCCAAATAGCGTCGAACCCCTTCACCGTTCTCGGCAGCTTGGTGATGAAGTCCATCGTAATTTGCTCCCATTTCCACATGGGTATCTCCAGAGGCTGCAGCTTGTCATTCGGCCTCTGGTGCTCGGCCTTGACCATCCTGCGGGTCAAGCACCTCTCAATATACCAAGCGATTTATCGCTTCATGCACGGCCACCAGTAACTCAATCGCAAGTCCCGGTACATCTTGGTGGCCCGCGGGTGAATAGAGAAGCGAGACTTATGAGCCTCCTCCAACATAGTCTGTCTGACTCTAACGGACATCGGAACCCAGACACGACTGCAACAGGTCAATAATCCCCGACTATCCTGAACAAACCGGGTGTTCTCACCCCTAATCCTCTCCAGCTTCCAATTTTCCTGACGCATACCCTCTGCCTGGGCTTCCCTGATCAAGCCCACAAGTGGAGAATCCACTGAAATCCTCATACATGTCACTGGAGTAGAAGATACCGCTGACTTGGAGCTCAGAGCGTCCGCAACCACATTCGCTTTACCCGGGTGGTAAAGGATCTCACGGTCGTAGTCCTTGACTACATCTAGCCATCTGCGCTGTATCATGTTCAGGTTCGGCAGATCCATGATGTGTTTCAGGCTCTTGTGGTCCGTGTAGATGGTACAACGGACCCCATAGAGGTAATGTATCCAAATCTTGAGAGCGAATACCACCGCTCCCAACTCTAGATCATGAGTAGGGTATCTCTTCTCATGCAGCTTCAACGGCTGTGATGCATAGGCTATCACCCGTCCTCTCTGCATGAGAACCGCTCCCAGTCCCGTGATGGATGCATCACAGAACACCTTAAAATCCTTAACTTCCTCCAGAAGAGTCAAGACTGGAGCCTCACATAGTCGCTGTCTGAGGGTCTCGAATGCCCTCTGCTGCTCGGGGCCCCACCGGAAATCCACCCCTTCCTCGTCAGACGAGTGAGGGGTACTGCAATTTGGGAGAAATCATGTATGAATCTCCGATAGTACCCTGCCAAACCCAAAAAGCTCATGATGTCTGAGGGAGATTTCGGAACCTCCCACTGCATAACCGCCTCGATTTTGGCCGGGTCGACCAAAATCCCCTCCTGGTTAACGAGGTGTCCAAGAAACTGAACCTCTCGTAACCAAAACTCGCACTTCGAGAACTTGGCATAAAGTCGTTCTCGCCTCAGAACTCCCAATAACTCCCGTAGATGCTCCTCATGCTGCTCTCGGGTCTTGGAGTACACCAAGCTATCGTCTACGAACACTATGACCGAGCGATCGAGCATCGGCCTGCAGACCCAATTCATCAGGTCCATAAATACTGTTGGCACGGTGGTGAGCCCAAACGGCATCACCATGAACTCGTAATGTCCATAACGAGTTCGAAACACGGTCTTCTCCACGTCCTCCTCCCTAACCCTGACCTGATGGTATCCGGACCTCAGGTCTATCTTGGAGAACGAAGATGCTCCCTGCAACTGATCGAAAAGATCGTCTATCCTCAGGAGTGGATAACGGTTCTTCACGGTCAACTTGTTCAACTCCCGGTAATCAATGCACATCCGGTGTGAACCATCCTTCTTCCTGACGAAGAGTATCGGCACTCCTCATGGGGAACTGCTCGGACGAATGAACTGCTTGCCCAACAGTTCCTACAGTTGTGATGACAGCTCATGTATCTCTGGTGGTGCCAACCGGTACGACGCCTTGGTGATAGGGGCCGCACTAGGCACCAGGTCGATCCTAAACTCAACCTGCCTCTCCGGAGGCACTCCGAGTAACTCCTCCGGAAAAACGTCAGCAAACTCTCTGACCACTGGAACCTATGATACTCAAACCTGATCCCTGACCCGCGTATCCACCACATACGCTAGATAACCTGCACACCCGTGCTGAATGTACTGCCAAGCCCTGGCAGCCGAACAAAACCCTGATCCCAATTTGGTGCCCTCGCCGTAAACAATCAGTTCTCCCCCACTTGGGGTTCGAACTACTACCCGTTGCCCCTCGCAGCCAATCATGGCACCGAAACGACTAAGCCAGTCCATACCCACAATCACACATACATCCCCCATGGGAATCGGAATCAGGTCTATCGGAAAAGATACTCCGAAAATCTCCAATACGCAACCACGATAGACCGAAGAAGCGGAAACCCTGTGTTCGTTGGTGATGGAGACTCGCAACGGACACTCCAACTCTCCCACTGGCAACCCGAACTCCCTACTGAAAGACTGAGAAACAAATGACCGACTCGCCCTCGAGTCAAATAATACCAAATCAGGTAAGGAGTGAACTAAAAACGTACTTAATCACAGGTACAAACATATAAGCATAAAACAGATATAATCAGTAAGATAAAGGGTAGAAACATACCAGCAACCACGTCTGGCGCTGGTTTGGCCTCTTCTGCTGTAAGCTGGAAGGTGCGTCCCTGGGCCCTCGGGGGTGCTGCTCGACCCTGACTCCCGTCAGTGATCCTTAGTGTAGCCGGCGCAGGTTGGCGGATAGTAGGGGACACTGGGCCTTCATATGGCCCATCTGCTCACAATGATAACATAATCTGACCCTAGGAGCTGGAGTCTGCTGCCTACAATCCCTAGAAATATATTTGTGGAACCTGCTCACCGATCGGAAAACCCTCGAGTGAGCCTTCCCGCACTTCCCAAAAGTGCGGTCTGACTGCCCTCCAGTTCTAGTATCAGTGGTCTTAGACCGCTTTGGTGCCGGCTGTGACTGTGTCGGGCCTGCTGCTGCTCCCTCAACTGCAGCTCAATCTCCAACTCACGCCGCCTAGCGGCCTCCTGTAGATCCAGAAGCGTATCGCAACGCTGGGTCGCCACAAACTGTCGTATATCAGTCTTGAGCATGCTCAGATAACGTGTCATCTGAGCCTGCTCAGAAGCAAACTCTGGGCAGAACATTGCCCTCTCAGTAAACATGCGGGTGATCTCTGCCACAGTCTCGCCATCCTGTCTCATGTCCAAAAACTCCTGAGCCATCCGCTCCCGCTCCACCCGTGGAATGTAGCGAGCGCGGAACATATCCCTGAACTGCTCCCAAGTAACCGCAACTCTCTGGTCATCCGAATAAGACCCAGTCATAAGTCTCCACTAGTCCTTTGCCCCGGACCTCAACACGTTCAGGGCACATCTAACCTTCCGGTCAGTAGGACACGAGCACGTGAAGAAACAGCCCTCCACGTCAGACAGCCACCTCATGGCTCTGATCGGATCCTGAGTACCATCAAATGTCGGGGGCTTCGTGTTATCGAAGTCCCGGTACTGAAAAGCTCGGCCAGCTCCTCCCCCTGCCGCTGTTACAGCCGCTGTAGCTGCTGCGGCAGCCGTCTCAGCAAGGGATGCATATCTGTCATCAAAATACTCCATCATAGCGGTCTTAATAGACCCAAACATCTACGGAATCTGACCCCGGACAATCCCGACCACCTCCTCGCGAATGATCTCCCTGACACAATCCTCTGTCAACGCCGACCCACCCTGGCCGATAATCTCGGGCTCCGTCGGGGCATCCTGATCGCCCTGCCCTGATCCCGATCCGAATACAGTCACAAATGCCTCGTAACCACAATACTGAAATATATACCAGGAATATATCAGATAATCCGCATAAATAACAGGGAACCAACTCCCAACTAAACCCTAGGGATTGTGACTTCCTTGCTACGCGTATGGGTCCTATGCTTTCAGTAGTACGGGCCCATACTACCTTCCACACCTACCCATATTTGTCTCAAGTATCGTCACAACACCCTAATAATCCACATATGCATGGTGATCGCTCAATCCTCTCTCCTAGAGGGAAGCTAACTATCTCATAACTGGTCTATGACCTCGCACGACTCAACCATCCATGAAACTTCCAGCAACCCTGCAACACTAGTGTATGCTAGTCATACATAACGCTGGACCCTATAGACTTTCGAATACCTGATCATACCCTAAGCCCTTCATCAAACAAGAACAGGAAATAAGGCCAAACCAAACATTCTCAGGCTATAAGATCTTAATTATGTACGTTCGTGATGCATACACTAAGCAACTACAGTAATGATGTCAATTTCATATAAGGAAAACCGTAGGCTATCAGGCATCATACAATCAGGCAATTCTATCATGCAATTCCTGAAGATCCCTAGCCTAGTACTAGCATATTGTTCTAACATATCACATAATCAAATTACTATATGGTATTTTGGGGTCTACTTACTGGCTCCGGCTGATCGTACACTCTTCATCCTCCTTTTCTTATTTTGAAAACCATTAAAAATCATTTTGAAAATATTTTCCTGAGTCTGAAACTGGATTCACACGAGTGTTCCTCCAATTCACTCAAACCAAGGCTCTGATACCAACTTGTAACATCCATAAAAAAAATCATGCCGAATTTAAACTTTTAAAAATATTCCAAAACCAGTGATTATTACAAAAGTCGTTTCCAAAATAGTTTAGTGTCAAAACATCCCAAAATCAAATCATAACACCATGAGATGTACGATCATGCCTTCGCCTTCCTGCGATCATCAGAAGTACCTGAAACAAAATCAACAACTGTAAGCCCGAAGCTTAGTGAGTTCCCCCAAAATACCCATACGCATATCAACATACATATAACACAAACATCATACTATGGGTCCAATCAACCATCGGGTTGGAATACCCCACACCCTCAACCATCAGATTGGAATGCCATCATACTATAGGTCCAGTCATCCTCGGGATGGAATACCCCAGGCCCACAACCATCGGGTTGGAATGCCCTCATACTACGATTCCAATCATCCTCGGGATGGAATACTCACAGCCCACAACCATCGGGTTGGAATGCCCAGGTCTGTTGGCTTTTGAACAAAGCAGATAAGCCTCAACCACCAATAAAACATGTGCACATATAATAGATAATCACATAACAGTCTATAGACAAACAAACCGATCTAACGGATCATGGCAACATAATAACATCCTATCTACCAGAATATTGATCTAACATATCATAACAACATAATACCATCCTATCTACCAGGATACTGATCTAACAGATCATACTAGCATAACATATCAGGATAACAATCCAAAAAGGGCCGGCCTTGGTGCCTTAGACCCTTGAGCATAGTGCGGAAAACTCACCTCACAACTGTCGAACTGAAGAGATAAGCTCAAACTCTCGAACCACAGCCACGAACTCCACCACCTATATTTTCCATGAGACCACTCCCATAAATTCCCAATTTACTAAAATACCCCCAAAAGTCAACTGGTCAACCCTTGGTCAAGGTCAAAGTCAACGGTCAAAGTCAACAGTCCATGTTGACCCAACTCGTCGAGTGCAGCTAGCAACTCGTCGAGTTCCTTAAGGGTTCAGAAGGTCATAAAACCCTCACTGACTCGCCGAGTTTACCTCCAACTCGTCGAGTCTATGCGTGATCAGAAGTCGAGGAAACACTAACTGGCTCATCGAGTCATCCTACTGACTCGCCGAGTTCATGCAGAAACCTTCAAGGATAATCTTCATCGGACTCGCCGAGTTGGCCATGCAACTCGTTGAGTCTTCTTCAGTCCTTTCCCATTCAAATGCTTATAAGCCACCCCAAAGCTCCATATTGCAGATCTGAGTTCCTAGAGCATACTTTCTACGTAAAGTTGCAAACTTTACGTACATGCAAGGTGCTAATGGCCAAAATCAAGCTAGAGAAGAGGTTCTAAGTAAGGATAAGGCATTATATTTCTAAAGGCTAAAACTTTATGACCATAAGAACCAAGATGAGTCTAGATCTGAAGTTGTAACTTCAGATCATGTTCAATACCCAAAATGAAACACCAAACAAGCTAAAATGGCCCTGATCTTTAACATAAAGAGATCTAGAAGGAGGAAAGTCAAGGTAACGACTTGTTACCTTCAAGTGATGCAAAAATGAAGTAGATTTCAGATCCCTCAACTGTTCCTTGCTCAAAGCTTCTTAATCTCCAAGCTCCTCTCACCAAGATCCACCTTCCAAGCTTAAAACACACAAATATGGGGAGAACAAACGATTTAGGGTTTCTGGACTCAAAGGAGGTTGTAAGGGAGGCTAAGGGAGGTTAATGACCCTTTAAATAGGGTGAAAAACCCCAGAAATTAGGGTTTCATCCTCCAGCTCCAACTCGTCGAGTCTGTCCTCCGACTCGTCAAGTTGGTCACTTAAAACCGGCGACCAAAACCGTGCCTACTCAACAAGTCAGGGCATCCAACTCGTCGAGTCGATCTTAAAAATTGGAAATATAAGACTGAAAGTTTATACCTGAGAGTCGGGGTGTTACAATTCTCCCCCACTTGAACTAGACTTCGTCCTCGAAGTCTGCTACGGTGAACAACTCCGGGTAATGCTCCCGCATCTCAACCTTCCGCTCCCAAGTCCATACAGATCCCCTCCGGTGCTCCCATTGTACCTTCACCAAAGGTACTTCCTTGTTCCGAAAAACCTTTACCTTCCTCTCCAGAACGACTACCGGCCTCTCTACGTAGTTCAGGCGCTCATCGACCTGAATATCATCTAATGACACCACCGCCTCCTCGTCCAGAACGCACCTCCGCAATTGCGAAACGTGGAAAGTACTGTGGATCTGGCTGAGCTCCTCTGGTAGCTCGAGTCTATATGTCACCTTTCCAACCCTGGCAATGATCCGAAATGGTCCAATGTACCGGGGACCCAATTTCCCCTTCTTCCTGAAGCGGATCACGCCCTTCTAGGGTGAGACCTTCAGGAGTACCATGTCACCGACCTGAAACTCCAAATCAGATCGGCGCCGGTCGGCGTAGCTCTTCTGCCGACTTTGTGCGGTCTGCAGCCGCTGTCTAATCTGCTGAATCATATTGGTAGTCTGTAGGACTACCTCAGTCCGACCCATCACCCTGTGACCCACCTCATCCCAACAGACCGGGGTGCGGCATCTCCGCCCATACAACAGCTCATACGGTGGAGCACTAATGCTGGAGTGAAAGCTGTTGTTGTAGGAGAACTCTGCAAGGGGTAGGTAGGAGTCCCAACTCCCACCGAAGTCAATAATGCAGGCTCTCAACATATCCTCAAGAGTCTGTATAGTCCCTAACTCTGGCCGTCCGTCTGCGGATGATAGGTTGTACTGAAATGCAGCCGTGTGCCCAGTTCCTCGTGAAACTTCTGCCAAAATCGGGAGGTAAACCGAACATCACGATCTGAGACGATAGAGAACGGAACCCCATGGCGAGCGACAATCTCGCGTATATATACATCGGCCAACTTCTCGGCCGATGAGCTCTCCCGAATGGGCAGAAAATGAGCACTCTTGGTCAACCGATCCACGATGACCCAAATAGCGTCGAACCCCTTCACCGTTCTCGGCAGCTTGGTGATGAAGTCCATCGTAATCTGCTACCATTTCCACATGGGTATCTCCAGAGGCTGCAGCTTGCCATTCGGCCTCTGGTGCTCGGGCTTGACCATCCTGCGGGTCAAGCACCTCTCAATATACCAAGCGATTTATCGCTTCATGCACGGCCACCAGTAACTCAATCGCAAGTCCCGGTACATCTTGGTGGCCCCCGGGTGAATAGAGAAGCGAGACTTATGAGCCTCCTCCAACATAGTCTGTCTGACTCTAACGGACATCGGAACCCAGACCCGACTGCAACAGGTCAATAATCCCCGACTATCCTGAACAAACCGAGTGTTCTCACCCCTAATCCTCTCCAGCTTCCAATTTTCCTGACGCATACCCTCTGCCTGGGCTTCCCTGATCAAGCCCACAAGTGGAGAATCCACTGAAATCCTCATACATGTCACTGGAGTAGAAGATACCACTGAAATCCTCATACATGTCACTGAAATCCTCATACATGTCACTGAAATCCTCATATGGGGTCCCTGATCAAGCCCACATTTGCGCTGTCTCATGTTCAGGTTCGGCAGATCCATGATGTGTTTCAGGCTCTTGTGGTCCGTGTAGATGGTACAACGGACCCCATAGAGGTAATGTCTCCAAATCTTGAGAGCGAATACCACCGCTCCCAACTCCAGATCATGAGTAGGGTATCTCGTCTCATGCAGCTTCAACTGCCGTGATGCATAGGCTATCACCCGTCCTCTCTGCATGAGAACCGCTCCCAGTCCCGTGATGGATGCATCACAGAACACCTTAAAATCCTCAACTTCCTCCGGAAGAGTCAAGACTGGAGCCTCACATAGTCGCTGTCTGAGGGTCTCGAACGCCCTCTACTGCTCGGGGCCCCACCGGAAATCCACCCCTTCCTCGTCAGACGAGTGAGGGGTACTGCAATTTGGGAGAAATCATGTATGAATCTCCGATAGTACCCTGCCAAACCCAAAAAGCTCATGATGTCTGAGGGAGATTTCAGAACCTCCCACTGCATAACCGCCTCGATTTTGGCCAGGTCGACCAAAATCCCCTCCTGGTTAACGAGGTGTCCGAGAAACTGAACCTCTCGTAACCAAAACTCGCACTTCGAGAACTTGGCACAAAGCCGTTCTCGCCTCAGAACTCCCAATAACTCCCGTAGATGCTCCTCATGCTGCTCTCGGGTCTTAGAGTACACCAAGATATCGTCTATGAACACTTCGACCGAGCGATCGAGCATCGGCCTGCAGACCCAATTCATCAGGTCCATAAATACTGCTGGCGCGTTGGTGAGCCCAAACGGCATCACCACGAACTCGTAATGTCCATAACGAGTTCGGAACACGGTCTTCTCCACGTCCTCCTCCCTAACCCTGACCTGATGGTATCCGGACCTCAGGTCTATCTTGGAGAATGAAGATGCTCCCTGCAACTGATCGAAAAGATTGTCTATCCTCAGGAGTGGAAAACGGTTCTTCACCGTCAACTTGTTCAACTCCCGATAATCAATGCACATCCGGTGTGAACCATCCTTCTTCCTGATGAAGAGTATCGGCACTCCTCATGGGGAACTTCTCGGACGAATGAACTGCTTGCCCAACAGTTCCTACAGTTGTGATGACAGCTCCTGTATCTCTGGTGGTGCCAACCGGTACGACGCCTTGGTGATAGGGGCCGCACCTGGCACCAGGTCGATCCTAAACTCAACCTGCCTCTCCGGAGGCACTCCGGGTAACACCTCCGGAAAAACGTCAGAAAACTCTCTGACCACTAGAACCTATGATACTCAAACCTGATCCCTGACCCACGTATCCACCACATACTCTAGATAACCTGCACACGCGTGCTGAATGTACCGCCAAGCCCTGGCAGCCGAACAAAACCCTGATCCCAATCTGGTGCCCTCGCCGTAAACAATCAGTTCTCCCCCACTTGGGGTTCGAACTACTACCCGCTGCCCCTCGCAGTCAATCATGGCACCGAGACGACTAATCCAGTCCATACCCACAATCACACATACATCCCCCATGGGAATCGGAATCAGGTCTATCGGAAAAGATACTCCGAAAATCTCCAATACGCAACCACGATAGACCGAAGAAGCGGAAACCCCGTGTTCGTTGGCGATGGAGACTCGCAACGGACACTCCAACTCTCCCACTGGCAACCCGAACTCCCTACTGAAAGACTAAGAAACAAACGACCGACTCGCCCCCGAGTCAAATAATACCAAATCAGGTAAGGAGTTCACTAAAAACGTACTTAATCACAGGTACAAACATATAAGCATAAAACAGATATAATCAGTAAGATAAAGGATAGAAACATACCAGCAACCACGTCTGACGCTGGTTTGGCCTCTTCTGCTGTAAGCTGGAAGGTGCGTCCCTGGGCCCTCGGGGGTGCTGCTCGACCCTGACTCCCGTCAGTGATCCTTAGTGTAGCCGGCGCAGGTTGGCGGATAGTAGGGGACACTGGGCCTTCATATGGCCCATCTGCTCACAATGATAACATAATCTGACCCTAGGAGCTGGAGTCTGCTGCCTACAATCCCTAGAAATATATTTGTGGAACCCGCTCACCAATTGGAAAACCCCCGAGTGAGCCTTCCCGCACTTCCCACAAGTGCGGTCTGACTGCCCTCCAGTCCTAGTATCAGCGGTCTTAGACCGCTTTGGTGCCGGCTGTGACTGTGTCGGGCCTGCTGCTGCTCCCTCAACTGCAGCTCAATCTCCAACTCACGCCGCCTAGCGGCCTCCTGTAGATCCAGAAGCGTATCGCAACGCTGGGTCGCCACAAACTGTCGTATATCAGTATTGAGCATGCTCAGATAACGTGTCATCTGAGCCTGCTCAGAAGCAAACTCTGGGCAGAACATTGCCCTCTCAGTAAACATGCGGGTGATCTCTGCCACAGTCTCGCCATTCTGTCTCAAGTCCAAAAACTCCTGAGCCATCCGCTCCCGCTCCACCCGTGGAATGTAGCGAGCGCGGAACATATCCCTGAACTGCTCCCAAGTAACCGCAACTCTCTGGTCATCCGAATAAGACCCAGTCATAAGTCTCCACTAGTCCTTTGCCCCGGACCTCAACACGTTCAGGGCACATCTGACCTTCCGGTCAGTAGGACACGAGCACGTGAAGAAACAGCCCTCCACGTCAGACAGCCACCTCATGGCTCTGATCGGATCCTGAGTACCATCAAATGTCGGGGGCTTCGTGTTATCGAAGTCCCGGTACTGAAAAGCTCGGCCAGCTCCTCCCCCTGCCGCTGTTACAGCCGCTGTAGCTGCTGCGGCAGCCGTCTCAGCAAGGGATGCATATATGTCATCAAAATACTCCATCATAGCGGTCTTAATAGACCCAAACATCTACGGAATCTGACCCCGAACAATCCCGACCACCTCCTCGCGAATGATCTCCCTGACACGATCCTCTGTCAAC
The DNA here is from genome assembly GCF_052849685.1 of Lactuca virosa. NCBI lineage: Eukaryota > Viridiplantae > Streptophyta > Magnoliopsida > Asterales > Asteraceae > Lactuca > Lactuca virosa. Next base: position 457,941,656 of record NC_136430.1, read on the forward strand.
GCCGGCCCACCCTGGCCGATAATCTCGGGCTCCGTCGGGGCATCCTGATCGCCCTGCCCTGATCCCGATCCGAATACAGTCACAAATGCCGCGTAACCACAATACTGAAATATATACCAGGAATATATCAGATAATCCGCATAAATAACAGGGAACCAACTCCCAACTAAACCCTAGGGATTGTGACTTCCTTGCTACGCGTATGGGTCCTATGCTTTCAGTAGTACGGGCCCATACTACCTTCCACACCTACCCATATTTGTCTCAAGTATCGTCACAACACCCTAATAATCCACATATGCATGGTGATCGCTCAATCCTCTCTCCTAGAGGGAGGCTAACTATCTCATACTATAGGTCCAGTCATCCTCAGGATGGAATACCCCAGGCCCACAACCATCGGGTTGGAATGCCCTCATACTACGATTCCAATCATCCTCGGGATGGAATACTCACAGCCCACAACCATCGGGTTGGAATGCCCAGGTCTGTTGGCTTTCAAACAAAGCAGATAAGCCTCAACCACCAATAAAACATGTGCATATATAATAGATAATCACATAACAGTCTATAGACAAACAAAACGATCTAACGGATCATAGCAACATAATAACATCCTATCTACCAGAATATTGATCTAACATATCATAACAACATAATACCATCCTATCTACCAGGATACTGATCTAACAGATCATACTAGCATAACATATCAGGATAACAATCCAAAAAGGGTCGGCCTTGGTGCCTTAGACCCTTGAGCATAGTGCGGAAAACTCACCTCACAACTGTCGAACTGAAGAGATAAGCTCAAACTCTCGAACCACAGCCACGAACTCCACCACCTATATTTTCCATGAGACCACTCCCATAAATTCCCAATTTACTAAAATACCCCCAAAAGTCAACTGGTCAACCCTTGGTCAAGGTCAAAGTCAACGGTCAAAGTCAACAGTCCATGTTGACCCAACTCGTCGAGTGCAGCTAGCAACTCGTCGAGTTCCTTAAGGGTTCAGAAGGTCATAAAACCCTCACTGACTCGCCGAGTTTACCTCCAACTCGTCGAGTCTATGCGTGATCAGAAGTCGAGGAAACACTAACTGGCTCATCGAGTCATCCTACTGACTCGCCGAGTTCATGCAGAAACCTTCAAGGATAATCTTCATCGGACTCGCCGAGTTGGCCATGCAACTCGTTGAGTCTTCTTCAGTCCTTTCCCATTCAAATGCTTATAAGCCACCCCAAAGCTCCATATTGCAGACCTGAGTTCCTAGAGCATACTTTCTACGTAAAGTTGCAAACTTTACGTACATGCAAGGTGCTAATGGCCAAAATCAAGCTAGAGAAGAGGTTCTAAGTAAGGATAAGGCATTATCTTTCTAAAGGCTAAAACTTTATGACCATAAGAACCAAGATGAGTCTAGATCTGAAGTTGTAACTTCAGATCATGTTCAATACCCAAAATGAAACACCAAACAAGCTAAAATGGCCCTGATCTTTAACATAAAGAGATCTAGAAGGAGGAAAGTCAAGGTAACGACTTGTTACCTTTAAGTGATGCAAAAATGAAGTAGATTTCAGATCCCTCAACTGTTCCTTGCTTAAAGCTTCTTGATCTCCAAGCTTCTCTCACCAAGATCCACCTTCTAAGCTTAAAACACACAAATATGGGGATAACACACGATTTAGCGTTTCTGGACTCAAAGGAGGTTGTAAGGGAGGCTAAGGGAGGTTAATGACCCTTTAAATAGGGTGCAAAACCCCAGAAATTAGGGTTTCATTCTTCGGCTCCAACTCGTCGAGTCTGTCCTCCGACTCGTCGAGTTGGTCACTTAAAACCCGCGACCAAAACCGTGCCTACTCAACGAGTCAGGGCATCCAACTCGTCGAGTCGACCTTAAAAATTGGAAATATAAGACTGAAAGTTTATACCTGAGAGTCGGGGTGTTACATTGTTATTTTAAAGCTTCCGTTGCGGTTTTTTTTATGAAAAACACTCTTATATTTTGTATCAAAACCCACCAATGTAAACTCTTATATTTCCCAGAAATTTAAAAGTTAAATGTTTATGAAAAATACGGGTTTTTACAATTTTCACCCCTGCATTATGACAAGCCTGTTTTTCGGTCCCCACTTCACGTACCTAAAGCCCTAACTATATAAGGGAAAACACACCTTAGGTATAGGGATCGCCTCCTTCACATTCTATACTCTAATACACCACTCCGATAACTAGCTGACTTGACCGTCAAAGTGCCCTCCCGGGATCTTCTCATGGGAAGCGAATGACGTTGTCTCTTTCCTTGTGTGTGATTGCAAATCCCAACTCAAGCTTCACCTCCATCAACAAGAGTTTCGGGACCAATATCGCATCACATGGTAAAAGGTTATCCCTTGTACTTGCTAATCTTTTTATATTGTTTGTAGAGTAAATGTGCCTTTGTACTTGTATTATTGTTTATTCCAATTTTGCTATTCTGAGAAGTCTTCTAGACTTACTTTTCTTGGAAACATATGTGTCAGGTAGCGACTATCCGCAAAGCTTTTTGTTCCAGATAGAATACCATATGTTCGGTAGCTAGAGTTGTTCTTATTGTCGTGTAGATATTTTTATCTGGATAGATGTGAATGAAGTCCACTATTATATTACTCACTAGGCTTTACCAAGCCTAACCTATTTATTCAACTTAGAGTGGAGGTTCAAGATCATAGAGGAGAGCTATAATATTTAGAAGACTACAACTGATGTAGTGGTTACTTTTGAACTGATGTTATGATATTGCGTCGATCACACTCATACTCTATACTTATGAATTGCAAACATTATTAAAAACTAAGCCTTTAAGATCATATTTCCGCAAACGATGATTTAAGAAAGTTAAATGATTATGTCAATTAAGCTATATGAGGGGTATTTTATATGGGTAATTTGATTTTTAAAAACAATTGATAATATAAACACGAGTTATCAACCACTTGCTGAAGGCAATACTTAGTACCAGTGTCCTTAAGACTCAAGAGAAAGTGGCGCTCTCATCCGAAGAATCAACATGTTGCCATTGAAAATAATCTTGTGTCATACCGTTATTTGAATTCGGCTCGACACCAAAACTAAAATGAATATAAATCATAAGGTATGCCCCGGTAAAAAAGATAAGGACGAAACGTTCAATTTGTTAGCTTTATGAAATAATTGTGTCATTTTTTTGTGATGTTCTCATAATATAATACTAGATTATGACCCGCGTTAAACGCGGGGAACATAAATTAAATACATATCATACTAATAGGTGACATTGTCTTAGGTGAAATTTTAATAAAAAATGTTAGATTCATTTTAGAGTTTTTGAACCAAACTTATTAAATAAAAATATTTAATATTTATATTAGAGCAATTTGATTTTTTAATACAATAATTTTTAATATAATGATCCACATGATCTTTGTTTTATCACAACATGATGCGACTCATTGATTAAAACATGTTGTATAGTAGCTTTATGAATTGATTTTGTTTGGTGTACCAACCTCTATGGAGGCTCATATGACTCTTTTCATATTGGCCATGTAAAACCAAAAGCAATAATAAGTTGTTATATGTACCAACAACGTTAAATTCTATAAAGAAATTCGATAAACATTATAATTAAAGTGCATTGCGATAACCAAGGTTGCATAAATCGCTTGACGGTAGCTCGGCGGTGGACTGGGGTCAAGGGATTAATCGGCTAGGCGGGGATTAATCGGGGACCATTAATTATTAAAAAATTAATAAATAAAACATTAATCCTAAGAATATAACATTATATCTATTTAAAAGTTACTAAAAATTAATAAATATAACATTATAAAATGATACTATGATTACAAAAACCCTTTTGATCCCTAATACATCATATCTAAATAACCAACAATTGCATTTGCATCCAAGTCTACATAAAATGGGGAGAAAAAAGTGTTATGAACAATGGGTTCCAATAACATCGGGAAGAGATGTGGACCTGCAACCTGTTGTCTACTGCATTTGGAACTTTGTGAATGTTGAGGGAATTCAATAGCAGGAGGCTGTGGATATGTGGGAATTCCATGATCGATGATTCCATCCTGATTATTGCTATATAACTATATAACACACAAGAGGCGGCGACTGTTGTAGAAGCTTCAGAAGGCGAAGACCGGTTTAGCTTCGAGGATGACGACTGACGGACTGCGACGACGTGAATGGAAGAAAAAGACGGTGTTGAAGGAGGGACAGATGACATCGAAGAAGAAGATGGCGTCGTTTTAGAAGCTTCAGTTCATGCTTTCTTTCATTCTTTCAGACTACAGAGAGAATTTCAAAAAAGAAAAGAAATGAATATGATGGAGTGAGAAGAACCCTAGCAGCAATTCTAACAATTTGACACTTTTGCCCTTAAAGTTTTTTTTTTTTTTTTTTACCGATTAGGGCGCCTAGGTCCGCCTAGACCCGATAATCTCCGTCTTTGACCGATTTTGACCACGTCCGATAATAGGGTCCGATTAGCTATAAACGTCGACGGTGGAGGACCGCCAAGCGCCTAGGCGCCGATTAATCGGCCGCCTAGGCCGATATTTGCAACACTGGCGATAACCATAAACATCAAATTCAGACATTGTAATTTGGTCAATTTCTAAAGTATCTTTTTCTTATAAGAATTAAAATATGATTTTTCAGGCTACACCCTATCACATATACATATCTTTCGATCAAAGAAATTATTACAAAAAAAAAACATGTTATGAACAAAAATATATCATTAGTTTCATAATTTGCCAAAGGTTAACACTAATAAATAATAATGAACTTTCACAAATCTTGCATTTTGGTCACTGCATCCAACTAACAAATGAAATTCAATTTAGAGGATTGATTCACGAAATGCATCCATGATTTCTTGTAGCTGAATTTGGGAAATGCTAAGACCTACTGAGATATGAGGGAACGGTCTGTGAGACTACGGTTGGTTTCTGGAGGCCAATACAAATTCAAAATCATTAGCACATATCTTTCCTACCTACTTCAATTATCAAATTTAGATCAAACTTGTTAAAATCAATTTACAAAAAAAAAAAAAAAAAAAAAAAAAAAAAAAAACTCATATATGTAGCCTAGCAATCAAACAACATATTTTTCATAGAAATAAATATCACAAACCTATAATTTACACTTTATATAATATTCTTAAATTATATCTTACCTTTTCATATTTAATGGTCATTAACACCTCTTTCTGTCCTATTGTAGTGACACAAAATAACTATAGAGTACACACATGGTTAATCGTACCGACAACAATCAATGTTTTTTTTTTCTAAGAAATATTGATGTAAGTTTAAATTATATAATAAAAAAAAGTAAAATGAAATATGAGGGTAAAAATAATCCAAAAACTATTTGACATAATGTATATTTCATAAATGAAAGTTAAGTATATAAACCTCATCTACTTGTTGGAGATCAAACTTATGAAGGAAAATCGTCATTTGCAGAGTAGAGGATGGAGGACGAAGCGTTTCTACAATTAGCAGATGTGCTTTCCGGACTGGATTTGACAAGAAATCTTAATAATAAAGAAGATGTTATTTTTGTTGCTTTAAAATAGGATTATTTATGAAGATCCTAGTCGTAGTGAAGCAATTTGTGACGGAGAAACGTTATGAAATGATGCATAATGAAGTTGGTATAAATGTATATGCATTTATAGTAAAAGGAATAATAATATTTTGAAATTTTTTTAAGGTGTAAGTTGTTAATCATAGTATGAACAAACCTCTATAATAAGATATTTTTTCCGCATTGAATAACAACTATCATACGAGTTTGTTTCTTATTTTCCAAATAGTCAGAAAATTGTTGTGCATACCCATCTCAGAGTGTTACATTTATTTGTTTGCTTCTACAAAAGCCAAAACATAATAAATATACAATATAAAATGACATTATAAAGTAAAATTTGACACAAAATTTCGAAAAGTAAACATACTCTAGATCTTCCAAGCTCAAATGAACTCTCTTTGATAATTTATTTTTCTTGTTCATAAGGGTTTCCATTGGGAAGCATGTCACAACATCTCCAATAACATCTATTATATAAGATAAAAAATGGAAGATTAGTATAAAAGTTTCGTTATGGTGAGTGATGGTAAATAACAAAATATCGTTATATAGACCGTTAGATTGTAACATATAAACTAACCAACATGTGTGTTCTCAATAAAAACACCATCCAAAATGGCGTTGAAGTTTGCAAAAGAGAATCCATAAAGTAATCCAGTCCACTGACTGCATGGTGTAACTTTGGTTGTGATATAAATATTGATTTTGTTTTCATTATCAACAAAACTATTTTCGTTTTGATTAATACCAAGTTGTGGATTTTGGATGTAGTAACAACCATCCTCATGAAATAAACTTTAAAATCTTTCAACCTATCTATTAGTAACCTCTGTCTCAATCTTCCTTCCCTAAATGCACAAAAAAAATCAGTTTATATATTGTTATATGTGGTTCGAATGAAATTGTAAGAAAATTCATAAAAAAATGTTATTACATGTTCATCAATGAGAATCATATTAGTTTTGTAAGTCTTTGTTGAAGATCCATAAGCAAGATGTTTCATGAGACAAATTATTCTTACTCTCATGATAAATTGGCTTTTTGAAACATCAAGTTGGTCTATGAAGGTAATGTTGCTTTGAGCCATGTTTCTGTTTGTGAAAAAACTAATGATTGTTAAACACAAGTGACCCAACCAAGTAATTAATATGGACCAGGTAAAATAGGCAAAACAAGAACAATTCAAAATCATAGGATCGAAGTGAAAATATAGTTTTAAGGACGGAATTTATAACTTTTGACATAACTCAAGGACGCCGAATGTAATTTAGTCTAAAACACATAATGTAGAAAGTCTTTTGTATGTAATCAAAATCAAAATTATAAAAATAAAATAAAATTCTTATCATCCAAATATGAATGATGTTATATATACTTTTAAAAAACCTCATAATCCAAACTTGACAATAAAGTAAGTATAAATAGTTTTTGTTGATGCTCATCAGAAAACATATCAAGCAGTAGAAGGGGGGCATCAGTGGTAGGGGTAGGGGTATTTCAGGTAAAGAGAATGTATACATAGATATTGTTCTGCCCTCATTCATCATGCAAATAAAATTCAATGTAGAGGAGTATTTTTTTTATATGGTGTATAGAAATATATCAGTTCCATTCATTGATATATACCATTGTATTTGATTCATGATTACATTTGATAACCCTCACATATTAAGAACATCGATCACACAAGTTTCAGGAATGTTGCAAACAGAGGATATAACGTTGATCATACACAGACTCGTAAACAAACATAGGTGAACACATTAAAAAATCGATATAAATGATATAATTTTGTTTTTGTAACTAAATGAATGAAACTAATATGCTTAAAGTAGATTGATTAATTTTTTTTATGACCTCTCAACAGGAATACAGTAATAACAGGTAATAAGAACAAAGTAAATGCAAGAAATTGGAGAAGAAGAAGGAGAACAAAGTAAAGAAAGAACCTGGTAAAAGGAATTTGAGAAGAAGACCGCTGAAGAAAACATTGTAAATCGTAGGACACAATCCAAAATCCTAAGAATAACAACTTCAATGTAATCGTATATATAGGGTGTTTTTGAATAAAAAAATCATTATCTTCCAAAAAAATTGGGATCCTAAGATATCATCTTGGAGATTTTCGGCTATTCATTTGGAAAAAAAGGAAGATATCAGTTATACTGATTCAAAATTTTAAATTAATTGACTTGCTTATTTAATGAGTTTTAAAATTCAAACCAATATCTCAAATTGATTCATTTTATATGGGATATATTGGGGGATAAATTATAAATAATATTGACCTTAATTTTGACACTAAAATATTTTGTTGATTTAATGGGATCTGATTAGATTTTATAGGTTAATAACTAAATTATTGATATGCTTATTTAATGAGTTTTATTAAAAAAAAAAAAAAAGTTAAACGGATTTGAATTTTAAAGCCAAAAGTTATAAATAAGGGAGTTAAATTAGGAACACTATTAATTAAAGAAACTGATATCTCGTATATAAGTAGAATGATATGTTGATAACATAGTTGCTGAATTTAAAGATTTTATAATTATTAAAGATTCTATAATTAAATGTAATTGTGTTTGAATTTTTTTTTTTTGGGATTATGATGTCAACAATTTGATCTAAGGGTGAAAAACATAGGATTGAAATACAATAAAGACCTTGATTGCTTTCTCTTTTAATAATATTTAGAGATAACAATGAAAATATAGAAACAATTATTGATAAGTGACATTGTAAAATTTTTTATTATTTAAAAATAAAATAATAAAAAACATAAATACATGAAAATGAAAATTAAATCATGTCTGCTATTCTTGTGTGAACTGCTTTGCAGTTATGTTTTTATTTTCACTTTTGCATCCAATTTCAAACGGTCTCTAAGGGTTTCATGCCTACCACTGTCATCTTTTCCCGGCGACAAAAGAGTAAAAACGGGGCACCGGACGTTCATCCACCGTATTATTTTTCTCCGTCACCGTCATCACCGGTCAGGTGCTTGCTTTTTTGTATTCGTTTATATTAATCGCGCATCTGTCAGATCATTTTTGTTTACGAGACGCATTCTATGATTGGATCCTGCGCATTAATGTATGTTGTCGTTAGAATCTGGATCTTCTTATTGTTGTTCTTCCTATTTTATTCACGGATTTCGTAACATTTTCGTTTATTAATGCGTAACACATATATCCGTGGTTTGCGATGAATTTAACGAGTCCATAACCATGGCAATTTTCTTCAGCGATAACGACTATGATGTTTCTTATATTCGTATAAATTCCTTTCGTTTTATAGATTAATCTGATGGAAAGGATTGATTAATCATCGATTCACATGATTATGGTTCTGTAACTGAACTCAAAAGGATTGATGATTGTGCCCAATAAGCGATTGCTCTTGTGTTTATTATTATCTTTGTTACTCGAACTGCGTAGTGGTAATTCGTTCGGAAATTAATTTGGTGCCATTCAAATCTTCTGACATTACAGTTTATATTAATCGCAATTCATCATTTCTGAACTGGAGCACATTCACTGTCAAATTTGTGTTTATTCCTCTTTTCTAGAATGTGAAATTCTCCTTAGGTTTGTAAGTGCAGTTAATTTTCACGAAAATATGCATATTTGCCTAAACCTGCATACTTGTGTTTCCTAATCCTTCAATTTTCTGAGAGACAGAATGCACAAATTAGGTGTCTATTCACCTTTTCAGCAGTCCTTTAGATAATCAATCATCATGTCATTCTATTATGGATCATGATATATAGTTGTCTTCCTTCCATGTTTGCAGGATAGTTGGATATGGAGTCAACTCATGGTCACATGCGTTCAATCAAGCTATGGCCTCCTAGCCAAATCACGAGGCAAGTTCTTGTGGATCGTATTGTAAAAAATCTGGCAACACCATCCATTCTATCAAGAAAATACGGTCTCCTAAGTAAAGAAGATGCAGAAGAAGACGCCAAATTAATAGAGTCTGCAGCTTTTGTTGCTGCAAGCCAACACTTTGACAAAGACCCAGATAGCGATGGAGGATCCTCTGTTCAACTCTACGCTAAAGAATCCAGTAAACTTATGGTACAAGTTATCAAAAGAGGGTCCAGAGGAAAAGATGACCGGGAAACCACCATCCCGGAGTTGGTCACACTTCCATCAGACCACGAAACTGTTTTTGACATCTCCGGTGGCCGGAGAGCCTTCATTGAAGCAGAAGAAGCTAAAGAACTACTGAAACCATTAAAAGAGTCTGGAAACAAATACACAAAGATATGTTTTAGCAATCGAAGCTTCGGTTTACCCGCTGGACATGTTGCTGCATCGATTCTGTCAGCCATGAAAGATCAGTTGACCGATGTTGACTTCTCCGATATCGTTTCGAGGAGGCCGGAGCCTGAAGCTGTTGAAGTTATGAGAATGTTATCTTCAGCCCTCGATGGGTCGAACCTAAACTATCTGAATCTTTCAAATAATTCACTGGGCGAAAGAGGGATTCGAGCATTCGCGGATTTATTAAAATCTCAAAAGAATCTCGTTGAATTATATCTGATGAACGCTGGAATCTCTGAACATGCTGCAAAAGCTTTACGCGAATTGATTCCTTCTACAAATAAAATTAAAATCCTTCATTTTCACAACAACGTAACTAAAGACGAAGGTGCAGTTGCAATCTCTCAAATCGTGAAAGAATCCCCAAATCTTGAAGATTTCAGATGCTCCTCCACTCGGGTCGGGTCTGTAGGTGGGGTTGCGTTATCCGAATCACTACAAAATTCTACCCTTCTGAAGAAACTCGATTTACGTGACAACATGTTCGGACCTCAATCCGGCGTCGCACTTGGCCGGGCTCTTTCCGTTCCGGTGAAACTCACCGAGATTTACCTCAGTCACTTGCGTTTGGAAGACGAAGGAGTCACCGCCATTGTTAAGGGTCTGAAAGGTTCCGCTTCCGCCCTCGAAATCCTCGACCTCGCCGGAAACAGCCTCACTTCTGAAGCGGCTCCTGCTGTGGCTGCGTGTATAACTTCAAAGAAACATTCTTTAACGAAACTAAACTTATCGGAAAACGAATTGAAGGATGCAGGTGCAATGGTGATCGGGGAGGCGCTTGAGGGTGATTTTGGGCGGTTGAATATAGTTGATTTGAGTAGCAATGGGATCAGAACAGGTGGCGCCACCGCATTGGCTAAAGCGGTTGTGGGGAAACCGGAGTTCAGGATGCTGAATATCAATGGGAACTTTTTGTCTAATAAAGGGGTTGAAGATGTTAGAGAGATCTTCAAGAACTCGCCACGTATGCTTGGATCTCTTGATGACAATGATCCTAATGGAAAAGATGATGATGATGGTGATAACAATCAAGATGCTTGATCGAAGCTTCAACAGGTTTGTGTTTCTATTTTCTAACATGAAAACATGGTTTAACACATGGTCAACGGTTCAATACGGGTTTGGGTCGAACAAACGAATTTTTAAATCATGTCAAAATGAAATGGGTAGGGTCGTGTTGGTTGACCTAACAGCATTTTTTTTTCATAAATAAAATATTATTATTATTAAAAATAATATTTTTAATAAAAGAGCTCATAAGGTTGTAATCATGTACATTTTTTATCGCTTTTAAATTGTTGTCTTTGATTTTTTTTTTTTTTTTAGCTTTGATTAGTTTTAGTAAATAACTCAAAAAACATGACTTTAAAATGGATGTATGGGATAATCTTCATTCTTCTATTAAATAAATATCTTTAGGATTTTTGTAACTTTTTTGTATTTGTAACTATTTATTTTTCTGTTTATCCTTAAATGTCTTGTAATTAGGTAAGCTGAAAAACCGTCTCTACACCATTAGTCACATTCCCCAGTCCCCACTCTCGGCTGGAGACTGGGGATTTTTTTCCATAAATTTTATTTTTTCTATATAAAAAAAACAATTTTCATAAAATTTAATTATCTAAAAGATAAACATAATCATAAAAAATTGAAAAATATATCATAGGTATTGATAATTATAAAAATCCAAAAACCAAATTCTGAAATGTCAAGAAAATTTAAATGACTCTTCTCATCAGAGTTTACAAAAAGAATTTTAGAATTAAGTTTTGAATGGGATCAAATTCTAACATAAATTTTTTATTAACTTTTCATAAATTATAACAGAAAACTGATGTGTCTCCAAATTCAAATATTCTTTCAAATGCGTACTAATTCCTAATTTCAGTTAAAGTCTATTTATGGAAACAGTCTCGTTACCCTTAGGTAGATATAATAGATAATCACAAACCAAAAAACCTATTTTTCAATAAACCATACATTTATGTTTCATTGGCCAAAGACCAAGTTTCAAACGACCTACCAAAAGATTAGAAACCAATCCATGCCATGTCATCAGATGACATGATCATGTCTCCGTTTCTTGGCTGACTCCTCTTTAGCCACCGCACCACCACCACCACCACCCGCCTCAGCATCACCACCACTAGAAGAAAAATACGATGCAGGCCTAACCAATGCTTCAATCGCCTTTTCAAGATTCGATACAATAACCGCTTGTGTAGACCTGTTGATGTTCTCATACTATCACAACCACAACAATATTTAAAAAATATATATATATATCAGTTTTTACACATAACATATATAAAAAGATTGTTAGGGATAAGTGTAACGATACCACTTCAAGTTTCGCTAGAACGATTTCCAACTTTCTTGCAAGGTCATGATTCTCCAAAGTTAGAGCTTCAATCTGAAATCAAAATTAAACTTAAAAACACAAACACAAATACATTGAAGATGAATGGGGCCCATAATCGTAACAAAAAGGGGCAAAAGAAAAGAGTAACCTTCTTTTGGGAATCGAGGTATAAACTCTTGTAGATTAAGCCAACCGAGGTGCTTTCACTTGAAACAGGCCCCTGTCCTCCCTGTTTTTTTAAAACAATTTCTATTTCAGGAAACGTACTCTTCTAAAATACAAGAATTTTTTTACAAGACCTATGACCTTATACAGTTAGAAAGCTTGCCTTGGATTTATATTCTTCAATTGTTTTTACAAGATGATGAACCTGTTCATCTCTTATCTTCTGATCACCCGAGTCTTCATTACATGGCTCTTCTTTTTCTTCTTCTTCCACATGGTTTTCAATTGCATTTTGAACATGAAGATCCTCTTCTTTTTCGCTCTCTAAAAGATCTATTTGTTCAACCACTTGATTCTGAATCTGAACAGGCTTTACTACACTTTGAAGCCTTCCAGATCGCCTAACACTGCTTTTGTGGTTTGATACCTTCTTTGATACAATACGATGGTCTGAACCATTTATCGGTATCATCTCCGGTGTAGGATCCAGATTCTACAAAAATTGGCAAAATACTTTCATGTATTTCTTAACTATAACATCCTACTTTCATTTCGTCCTATTAAAACACACTCTATTTTGAAAAAATCTACCCAATTATGGCGATGTTCATTGTTATAAAATAGGTGGTTTTTCATAACGAACAATGTCCTAACAAGAAAAAATTGAAAAAGAAATAGGTACAATTATATATTATTAATACTTGCGAATTAAGTACAATTAATGTGTTAATGTTTATCAAGACTTGTTCTTTCATCTTCTCAGCCTTATAAATTAACATTTAGTAATAATAAATAAATTGAAGCATTCAATTTTTTTTTTTTTCATTTCCTTGCACTTGAAATTTTGCTTTTTAGACAGACAGAATTATAACAAACGAAGGGTTTTCTTAACTTCAAATCAATAGATATGTTAGTCTCCTAATATCCGTGAATTAAATTTTATTGGCTATTTTTTAGAGCAAACTGAAAAGGATACAATGTTACACTATACTAGTATACTATAAACAAAAGAGTTCATACTTTTCATAGACAGAGACAAATTATAAAAAAGTAAAAGTCAAGTACAGTTTAGAGAGAGGGAGAGATATGCAGGCATATATGTGTAGAAAAACATGCCATTTTTGGAGGAAAATAGCATTTTCCATACGTTTTCTGAAAACCCTAAATGAAACTCATCCCTAAAAACCTTTTTTTCCCGATCAAAAGCACTGTTCAACTGAGACAAAAGTGAAATGGCCCACAATGTGGTTTTCAGAGTTTTCAAAAACATATCTCCGATGTTCGATAATCTCAATTTTCAGATCATAATAACTAACAAGAATCCAAGAGGAACAAAATTCAAAGAAATAAGTTTCATGTACCATTTCAGTAGCAACATTGAGTTTCTGCAGTTTAGATTTCTTCCCCATTGAAACGATCAGTTTTGTGAAAGTAAAAGATAAAGATCAAGAAGCAGAGTTTAACGAAAACCAAAGATATCGCCTAATGCTTTAAACTTCAAAGCGGTGTCAGTGTGTGTATGTGATCTTTTTAGTTCTTCAAGTTTCGGTTATGATTTTGTTGGGCTCAACATTTGGCCCAAAACACTTCACCACATCATCCCCCCACAAAAAAAAAAAAAAAACATTTATGTCTATGCAGTTTTAAATTCAAAAATGATAAATATGATTTCTTTAACCTAATGTAATTAAAGAGGTTGATGGTTCAACATGCAAAACTACGTATCAACCCGAACGTTTATTACATTTGTGTTCTTCTTGAAGATAACTTTACAACAATATATCATATATCTAAAACAAAGTTAATGTGAATGATGTGTCGAATCCAAAAAAATAATATGTTTGAAATAAAATATGAATTTTTAGAATGATAAATAAATTGTCCTACATCAGTGGTGCATATGTTAAACCTTAACTGGATTTATAATGCATGTGATATATTACTATCTGGTTGAATGGTAAGATACCACACATTCACATGTGTGGCCGTAACATAGTCACATGGAACGCGGAACGTGCTGGAACGAGGAACGAAAATGGAAACGATGATCGATACTTTCTTGTTTTCGGTACGAGGGGGGGTAGTTTCATTCGGAACGCGAATCGGATACGCGGAATGTTGTACCAGTTACTCTGGTACAAAGTACGATATATAAAAAAAATGTACACTATGATTTAGTAATCAACATAAAAGTAGAAATGATATTAAATAAAACATAATTATTCCAAATTTAATAAATCATAACTTCAAAAAAACATGGTTCTTTAACAGAAAATAAAAAACAGGAACATAAAATGAAATTAGTTAACCCTTTGCTTTTTCCCGTTCCCACCCACATTAGCTTCATCTTCGTCTAAATTCTCCCATTGCATGTCCTCAAATCTTTTACTTGGCCCTTCTAAATAAGGATTTTCCGGATTTATATCCCATTTTTTATGTGGTCCTGTTTTGTAACTTTCAAAAAAACATGACTATAGATGAACGTTTGAATGGATAAACACAAGTTTGTCAGCTCTTTTAGTATTTAAGCGGTTTCTCTTCACATTGTGTATGTAAGAGTAGGTGCTCCAGTTTCTTTCTGCAGACGAGCTACTAATCGGCTGTGACAAAACTTTCTTTGCAACATCAACCAAATCCGAAGTTTTTTGAACCGTAACTTGACCACCAATCGATCGCGTCCATGGTTACTGCATCCATTTGAGTTGTCGCCATTGAGTAGAGCCCCTTCTTCATTTGGAATTTTGCAAACTGCTCACGCAACATGCACTCTTCTTTTGGGCTTTCAGCTATTCTTTTAAAAGCTTCCATACAACCGAGTACCACTTCTTTGTCGAGATTAGGAGCTTTTCTGGGTATTCCACCTGGTGCTAACATGCTAAGATAATGTGTATCGTAAAATCGAGGAGATAAATCAAATCCCAAGCAGTGCAACGGAATCGTCATCTTCTCCCATCTAGATAGCACAATTTTCTCCACTTGCAGGTAATAAGAAGCATATTTATTATCTAACATAACATTCTTAATTTCACCCAACATATTATCCATTTTTTCATATATTTCTCCAATTTTTGATCCCTCGCCATCACAAAACTTCATCAATAAGAAAATTGATCTTGTAATTGCTAAAATACTTTCAATATCTTCCCAGAACTCTTCACTTCTTATGGTGTCAAAAACTGTGGCTCTGGTAACTCTAGTGTTTTCATCTACGTGTTTAACCCAATATCTCCAAGAATTTAAGGCAATGGTTGTAGCAAGAGCCTCCCTACAATCCATTAACATTTTCAATAAAATGTAATGGGACGCAAATCTTATCTTGGCCACTTTTAACAATTCTAACTGTGAGCTGTCTCTAAAAATGGTCAAAGCTTGATTGTGGTTAAGGAAATAATTAACAGTCACTTTCCTCTCTTATATGTGTTGATCAACCAATTAAACCCATTGGCAAGGTCTTTAAAAATCAAGTTTAATGTATGAACACAACAAGGAGACCAGAAGATGTGTTTGTGTACCTTTTCAATTTCCCTTCCAGCAGATTTGCAATTCGCTGCGTTATCTGTAACAACTTGAAGGACATTATTTGGTCCTACTTTTTCAATAGATTTAAACAAGTATTATGCTATTACCACACCTATTTTTTCCAGACCATAGAAATCCTTTGCATACATGAACATTGCCCCACGACTGTTCACCGCAAGAACATTAATAAGAGTTTTGTGTTTCACATTTGTCCACCCATCGGATACAATGGAAACACCTTGGGAATACCATGTGTCCTTGATTGGTTTTAAATCTTTTTCAACATCTCTGAGGCATTCATCAAGCAAAACAGTCCTTGCATTTTTACTTGATGGTGGTTTGTAACCAGCGGGTGCTTTGCTGATTGCTCAATCCATCTCGCGAAATTGCGGATTCCACAAAACATTGAAAGGAATGACATTAGCTCATAATCCTCTCATAATCTTCAGGTCCACCATGTTTCTTTCCATTTTGCCAAATGATTCTTCAATGGGTTTCTTAGACAAAGAAGAAGATGCAATCTTGTTACTGAATACAAACTTTTCAAAGCACGAGAAACACCTACCTTTTCAGCATCTTTAACTTTATTCATCAACCTTTGATACTTCTCCCAGTATTTTAATATTGCACTACACCTTTTAATTTGTCCTTTTTTCCCATCAGTAGCACCAAAAAAGTGAACATAAATTCTGGTGTAAGCACTTGTAGATTTTGGTGGCAATGCTTACATATTCAAACCTTTGAACCCCCTGCGTTTTTGCTATTTGCAGAACTAATCATGGTGACTTCTTGCATAAGTGGTTTGTCATCCTTCGCTTCTTTGCTCTGAACTTCATTATTATCCTCTACAACTGTGTCATCTTCAATGTTATCTTCATTCTCTGACAGCACAATGTGCTTTGTTGTAGCCTCTGCATTGTTTTGAGCAGAAGAAGTAGACCCCTTTTTACCAAAAGGCATTATTGTAACAAAGTTTTTTGTTACCGTGAAGAGGGAATGAAAAAAACTGTGTATTGTTCTTACTGTGAAAGAGAAGAGTGAAGTCTATGTTCATTACTTCATCGTGGCTCTTTATATAAGTATATCAATTGTGAAATCAATTGAATATAAGGAAACTCAATGTGAAATAATATAAATGATTCAATGAAATCAATTACATATGTAATAACAGTTAATTAAATAAAAAACGAAATCAATTGAAAAATCAAATCATATATTTGCTAACAAATAGCGTAAGCGCATCAGACAGAAAAAAATGGGATTTCAATTACAACAGTCGGCGACCCAATTTAGTTCCAATTGTACCAGTACGCGATCCCAATTTCACCGCTTCACGTTCCAGATTCTATTAACTCGTGATCCCAATTGAATAAAATACAAAATCGGGAATGACACATATCACGTTCTAGGTCGCGATCCATCAACGTTCGGTACGAAAATGTACCACGATCTGGAACGCACGATCCGGAACGTAATTCGAAGGCACTTTGACGTTCCTGGTGACTATGGTCCATAAACAAAAAAATTCATGAGTAGCGTGTGAATATGAACTTTGCACGTATACACAAGAGTATAAAAGAAATTTTCATTTAGCCACTTGATTGATTATTGTTGCTAACTCATCGACTTGGCCCTTCAAGCTTACATATATCTAGTGTTAAATTTCATCTGGATTGATCTATAGTGTTAGGTCAGACTAAGTTGATCTAAGTATAAGATTGCGGATCATTAGGCTAACAATTGATCTAATTGACCACCAATAAAAAATAATACCAAAATTTGGCGCCACATACATGGCGGCGACAACAGCAGCAGCAACAACAACATCACCAATTTAAGAGAAAGATAGATATTTTGGTCTGTTTGCTCATAATTTATGAACTCGTTTATTAAAACATCATAAAAGTTTGAGGTAAAATCAAAATATAGTTGTTTTATTAGTTGATCATGAATAAATAAATTAGGCCCATTGGAACGGTACCTTGACTCAAACCTTAGATATATTTCTTCTATTATGAGGAAAAGAAACAAAAAAAATGTATTTTCAAGTGTTTTTACTTTTTAGCAAGTTAAAAGAGAGAAAATTTTCTTTTTTTTTTCCTTAAATGTTTTTTAATAATGTTATAAATGTATAAAAAAAATGTTTAATTCTTATATACTTTGAGCTATTGAGATGATTTTAATGGGTTGTTTGATAATCAAATTTCTTTAAGATTTTAAAGTTATGTTCGTTTAAGGTTTAAGGATTTTACAAAGCACTTCTAGTTTTGATACTTTTAAATTGTTATATAAAAGTATTTTGTAACATCCTGTTTCGAGAAGTTTTTTAATTTGGGATTGTGGGAAATAAATGGATCAAGTAAAGGCCTTGGGCTTCAAGGGAATAGAGTTTATACCCTATTGGATGTTCATAATATTGGTTATGTGATCCAAGCCCTTGATTTGTGTTTTGGAGTCAAAGGGTAAAATGAGAAAAATGATGTTTCGGACTGCTTTCATGAATTAAGGATTTTAGTTCGGTATGTTTTAAGTCAAAAGTAATTAGATAGGATTGTGGAGCTCTTCAATACCATTACATGCATATAAAGAACACTGAAAACGGAGTTGAAACGAATAAGTTATGGCTATTTGAAGTTGAAGTGCAAATTGAGGATTTTTGGGTTACGCAGGGCGTAATGGGTTTTAATGAATTACACAGGGTGTAATTTATGATTACGCAGGGCGTAATATGGGCATACCAAAACCCTAAATCTTCGGTTTTGAGCCCTATTTAAGGGCTCTAACTTATGGAAAACCCTCTCATTACTAGCCTTGGCATCATTTATGAGCTTATTTCTCCATTAGAATGTTGAATCTTGAAGAGCAAGGTGGTGACAATGTATGGAATAAGAGTTCAAGTATAGATCCAACAAGATTATATCATTCCTGGACCATTATGAGTAAAAAGCTTCTAACTTGCTCATTGGTTTCATAGATCTAGTCACTTGTTATATCTGCCACTTTTTGGTCATTTTAGTGCATAAAGTTTAGATCTTGAAAGTTTTGTGACCTTGTTATGGATAAAGTTGGAAACATTATCCATCTAAACATCATAATGATTCAGATTTGAAGGTTGGAGACTTAGACTTGATGGATTAAGATGAGAAAGATGCATATTTGGTCCCTTTGAGACTTAAAGACTAAATCTTGGTTGTTTGGACCATCCTAATGGATAAAGTTGGAAACTTTATCCATTATGGAGCTATTAGGAACCATATATGAGCTTTAAGTGAAAGCTTTTAATGAAATAAGTGCTTAATGGGAGTATTAGAACCTGAAGCAGTATACTATGCATAATTCAGGCTACGGCCCGCGTAGCCTAATTGAGGCGCGCTTTATGGATTAAAGCTATATGCCCAACGTCGAGCTAGAGTACGCAGCACATAGGTCAACAAAGGGTTGATTGTTAACGTTTTGACCAATTTGACTTTTGGTCAACTGTGAGGGGTTTAAGACTTGGAAGGGGCAAAATGGTCTTTTGCCCAAATAAGGGTTAACTCTGTTATTTTTGGACCTGTTAAGTTGGAAAATTTCCTTAATTGTTAATCGGGGTTGTTTTGGCTATGTCTAGAGTGAGGAGATTTTGATGGCAACAACTCAAGTGTGTGTTTTTTTATCCAACTATCGATTGATGTGAGTCTCTTCACTATACTTGTGGGTAGAAGGCACCAATGCCGACCCACTGGATTATGTTGTAGGATGATGGTTGTCTTTGTGACACTTTTGACATGCATGTATATGCTTGTTGTCTTTGTGAATCTTGCTAATGTAATTGTATGCTTAGATGTAGGGGTGAAATAGACCTGTACTGGTTAAAAGATACTGAGGGAGTTAGAAGGGACTTAGAGAATCGGAAGGGACTCAGGGAGTCAAAAGGGACTCAGTGAGTCAGAAGGGAATCATGGGTGAAATAGACTCGTTACAGTTTTAGGCTGATATGTATGTATGGTATGTGGTATTTTGGGGAACTCAATAAGCTTCGTTCTTACGGTGTATGTTTAAAATGTTTCAGGTACTTCTGGTTTCAAAAGGAAGGGTCGGGCTTTATTCCGCACTGAATGTTAACGAATTACTTTGATGTTTTGTGAATACTTGACTCTGATTGTCTTTTGGAACAATAAATGAATGGTTTTAACTTATTTAAAATTAAAATTTTTACTTGGTATTTTTGGTACATTACAAGTTGGTATCAGAGTCTTGGTTTGAGGGATTCAGGCACCCTCTCGGGTGTGGCTGAACTCAAACTGAGGAATTGGTAAATTTTTTGAAAGAAAATAGTTTTACTAAAAATGTTTTACAAAGAAAAGGGGTGTGATGCATGCAATCAGCCGAACTAAAGTAAGTATTTCCCAAAATACCCATACATGTGTTATGCTTGTTGTTTGGTATGAATATATGAGAATTTCATGCTAGATTATAGCTAAGAATCTACTTTGGATTGCATGATAAAGTGCTAGGAGAGATGCATGTATATGTCTGTTGATTGAGCTTTTGGAACACCATGCTAGTATGGATTTCAGATGTTGGTTAGAATGACCTGATTTGTGTTGCTTTGTAGCCTAGGGGCAATTGGATGCTATGGCAGATTTGGAATCTATGTTCGTGGAATTGATCACTAAGTGTATTCTTTAAAAATTGTATACAATTAGGATCATATAACCTTAGAAGGACTAATTTGGCATTATTTCATGTTCCTTGTCTGGTTGTGGGCTTAGGGTAGAATCATTCATTCAACAGTCTATGTGATCCCGTTTTATGTATAATTTGCATGCATAAGGCAACCGACAGTGTTAGTAGAAGCTCTTATCATCGCAAAAGCAAGTTAGTTGGATGATGCATTTTTATGTTTTATGGCTTATAGAGTGTTACTGCCTGAATGTTGCTTGCTTTGTGCTTTGTGGGACCCATATTGATGTGAGTTCACTATTAAATGAATATGTTAAGTTACATGCTACAAATGTTAAATAATTATAGAATGATTGATGTGACCTTATTGCGTAACTCTCGTTTAAGTCTAACCGTTGTAGGGTTGGGTCATTTGTTCGAAAGATTATTTAAGTTTTCTTGCATGTAATTGTATTTATGAAGTAGTTAGCTGATATTAGTAGGGGTTCTTCAACATCTGATGGCAGGGTGAGGTGGGAATCCTGGGAGAGCCTAGGAAGTTCCTTAGAAGAATTGGTGTGTTGTTTAGTTGTGTGTACTTGTTGAGAGCGGGTATATGTGATTGGATCGGACAATAGTAGACATGAGTAGTTACTTAGAGGATCTGGAACAATTCTTGAGGAAAAGTACGAATAGGTGTGGAAGGTAGTATTGGGCTCGTACTGCTGAAAACACAAGATTCGTACTCGAATCGAGGAGGATTTCAGGGATTCTAAGGAGCTGATGGAGGGTAGATTGTATAGTTTGGAACCATGATTCATTGCAGTGTGTTCCCGTCTTTATCGGCCTTTAAGTTTTGGTTTTCGGAAGAAGGAATGGTTCTAGTGATCCTTAGTGGCCTTAGTGGCCATGTCAGTATGGGTTTGAATGGTGCATACTGATGGGTTTTCTAGGTTATAAAAATTTACATGTCGCGTAAAAACACTTAAACCCTTAAGTTCACATGCAACCTAGAAATGATTTATGTTTTCTCTATTGATAGCAACTAACTATGAATATCAAGAAACCCTATGAGAGAGGCTATGGAATCGAAATTCATATCAGATTAGGGTTACATACCTTTTGATTATTATTGCAAATAATCAAAGTTGAATCCTTATTCAAAATCTTGGAAAGCTAGCACTAAAGGAATGGATGCCTCTAATGGCTTGTACCCAAAAACCTAGTAGCAAGAAGACTCGAGGAGAGAGGAGGCTAGAGCAAAATTTTGGCTATTGTATGTGTGTATGTGGTCAACGAAAATATGATGCCAAAGGACCATATATATAGCTGATAGGAAAACCCTAGAAACCTAATTTGAAATATAATAATATTATTTCAAATCCGGAATTATCTAGTTTCGTAATTATCCATAAGGAATATTCTAGAAACCCTAAAAACCCTCCTCAATTTCGTTCAAGGGTT
Organism: Lactuca virosa; assembly: GCF_052849685.1. Classification (NCBI taxonomy): domain Eukaryota; kingdom Viridiplantae; phylum Streptophyta; class Magnoliopsida; order Asterales; family Asteraceae; genus Lactuca; species Lactuca virosa. Next base: position 457,963,776 of record NC_136430.1, read on the forward strand.
TGGAAGGTTATGGAATATCTTCTTGTTCAACTATTGAATAATTACAGCTTCAGTCCTTGCACTTTTAATTAATCAAATTAATCCCAAAATAAATTCCAATTAATTTCTGATTAATTATTAATTAAATAATACTATTTCTAATTAATATATTAATCTTATAATATATTAACAAATCATTTATTTCAATTTCTAATTAATTTATTTATCATATAATAAATTAACAAATCAGCCTCTTCCTCTAAAAGTCATTGTATCCAAATACTAGTTTTGAGGGCAACCAAAAAGGACTTTGCTTCTAATTTAAGAGTATACCAACTTAGTTATTCAATTAGACACCTTAATCCAACAGTCTCCTACTTGGATAAGTCTGTAACTACAATTGCAAGTATAGACCTTGAAATAAACAACAAAGGGAGCTTTCCAAAGCCACTGTCAAACTCTGATTCAAATAAGCTATTGGCCCTAAGATAAGTGATCAGCTATTCCTTCGTTCTTCAAGAGAGACATGGATTAAAATCAATCTTATTTTCCAAAATTCTATTTCCTGATTTCCCAATTTGTAAAGACTTAATTGGACTTCAAATTGAACACATCAATTAGTCTTATCTGGGCCCAACACTATATATAGTCAACATCAAATCATCAAGGGGCCCAATGATATCGTTTTTCATGTTAGGGAAAAAGGATGAATTGCATTGACTACATAGTCATACAATTCACACATCAAATCACACATGGAATTACCCTTTATAACATCCGGTTACGAGATGCGTTTGAGTAAACCAATGCACAACTGATCTGTAAACTATGAACTATATATCTTTGTTTGAGAATAGAAGATATTATCGTCTTAGAATTACTCGTGACAAAATCCATGTAGTAATCTCTAAGCGTGGGTTTATCCAATACTTAAAATCACCATTTTCAAAGTACTCATGAATATTGTAACAATTCAAATTGCAATGTCTTAACCTCAATCGACAATCTACAATCAATTCATGATAGTCTTAATTTTCTACTTACTTCCAAAAGTATGAATAACTATGTAAGTTTGAATAATTCAAATTACTCAGGAAGTATAAACATGCAAAAAGAAACACAAGAATAAATAATTGAATAAGGCAGTACGATACTCATAAATAATTCCCTATTATTCATTCACTAAATCAATTACATTTATTTTGATACAAGTTTTAAACATATCACATAACTACTAAAACGAACATCGTCTCTTAGGCTTATGCTCCTAGCATGCTGGTAGTGTTTGACTCTGCTCATAGCCTTTGTGAAAGGATCTACAAGATTATCTTCTGATGATACTCTCTTCACCAGAAGGTTTCCTTGTTCTACCAAATGTCGAATGTAATGGTACTTTATGTCGATATGCTTGGATATGCCATGATCCTTTGGTTCTTTTGTTAAAGCAACCACACCTTCATTATCTAGAACAGTTCCATGGGCTCCTGAATAGTTGGAACCACTCCGAGATTGCCGATAAATCTCTTCAGCCAAGTCGCTTGCTTCGATGCTTCCCTCGCCGCAATATACTCAGACTCACATGTGGAATCAACCATTGTGTCTTGCTTGAAACTTTTCCAAGTAACCGCTCCCCCATTCAATAAGAATACCCATCCATACTACGGACAAAGGTTGTCTCGGTCTGTTTGAAAAATGGTGTCACTGTAACCACTTACTCTTAACATACCACTGCTGCGAAGAACTAGGAACATGTCTTTTGTTCTTCACAGATACTTAAGAATATTATTCACCGCAATCCAATGGGCTCTGCCAAGATTTCCCTAAAACCGACTAACCATGCTCAAAGCATAAGACACATCAGGGTGAGTACAGGTCATTACATACATGATCGATCCTACAGTTGAATCATATGGGACTTGACTCATGTCAGCTATCTCTTCGTCAGTACTTGGACTCTGAGTCTCACTCAACTTGATAGTATTATGAATTGGCAGTTCCCCTTTCTTTGAATTCTCCATACTGAAACGCTTCAGTTTTTTTTATCTAAATATGTACTCTGGCTAAGACCAATAAAACGATTCTTTCTATCCCGATGAATCCTTATTCCTAAAATATAGGATGTTTCCCCTAGATCCTTCATATTGAAACACTTACCTAGCCAAGAATTAACTTCTTGCAAAGTTGGAATGTTGTTTCCTATAAGGAGTATGCGATCAACATACAAGACTAGGAAAGTCACTATACTCCCACTAGATTTGACATATACACATGACTCATCTTCACTTCTAGGGAACCTAAACTCTTTGAATTTCTCATGGAAGCAATGATTCTAACTACAAGACGCTTATTTAATCCATATATGGATTTATCAAGCTTACACACCCTATCAGGAAATTTTGCATGCACAAAACCTTTTGGCTGACTCATGTAGCCGTCCTCAGATAGTTTCTCATTAAGGAAAGAAGTTTTAACATCCATCTGCCAAATTTCATAATCATGAAATGCAGCTATGGCAAGAATGATCCTGATAGACTTTATCTTAGATATTGGCGAAAAATTCTCATCATATTCAATCCCTTGGGTTTGAGTAAATCCATTTGCAACCAACCTAACTTTATAGGTGTGTACTTTCCCATCCATGTCGTTCTTCCTTTTGAAGATCCATTTGCACCCGATTGTCTTTCGACCAGGTACATAATCAACCAAGTTCCATACTTGGTTATCATACATGGACTAAATCTCACTGACTATTGTATCCTTCCATTTAGGAGCCTTAGGGCCTGCCATTGCTTCCTTGTAGTTAGCAGGCTCATCCATATTTACCAGTGTACGATCACTGGCAAATGTGTCGCTATCTGCAGTAATATGGAAACCATAGAACTCAGGTGGCATGCTAACCCTAATGAAACAACAAAGGGGTAATGAGTTGTCAACTGGATCAACTGGAACCTCTTCCTCATGTTGAGTCCTAGTGTTGTATGAGGTTCCTTCATTGGATGACTCTTGAATTTCTTCAATATCAATAACACTCCTACTGTTCTCTTTGAATATGATATCTCTCTCTCTCTCTCTCTCTCTCTCTCGCTCTCTCTCGCTCTCTCTCTCTCGCGCGCGCGCGAAAGACTCTTCTTCGAGTTACGAAGACCATGTTCTCACTAGGTTTGTAGAACAAGTATCAAAAGGACTTCTGTGGGTAGCCAATGAAATAACACTTTTTGGCTCCGGGTTCAAGTTTGTCACGCGTCTCTCGTATTACTAGTGCTTCACAACCCCATACATTGATATGTGCAAGTGAGGGAGCTTTCTCTGTCCACATCTCATGAGGTGTTTTGGCAACATTCTTTGTTGGAAGAAGATTCACGATATTGGCGGTTGTCTCTAAGGCATACCCCCAAAAATGAATAGTAAGAGAAACTCAACTCATCATGGAACGAACCATATCCAGTAAGGTTCGATTACGCCTCTCAACCACACCATTAAATTGTGGTGTTATGGTAGGAGTCAATTGTGAAACATATCCACATTCCTTAAGATAGTCGTGGAACTCGATACTAAGATACTCACCACCTTTGTCAGATTTGAGCATCTTTATCTTCCTGCCTAATTGATTCTCAACCTCGTGCCTAATTGAACTTTTCAAAGGTTTCAGATTTATGTTTGATTAAGTAGATATAACCATATCTGCTATAATCATCTGTACACGTCACGTAGTATCGATTTGCATCTCTTGTGGCAGATCTGAATGGGCCACACACATCCGTATGGATTAGGTCCAACAATCCTTCACCTCTTTCACATGTTCCAGTGAAAGGTGATTTTGTCATCTTGCCCAAGATACAAGATTCACATTCATCATCTGTCCTAAGATCAAATGATTCCAACACTCCATCCTTTCAGAGTTGGGTAATGCGTTTCTTGTTTATGTGCCCAAGACGACAATGCCAAAAACATGCTTTATCCACACCATTAGACGAATCAATATGAAACACATTATGTCCTAGGTTATCAACACAAGTCACAATTTCGTACACACCCTTACAAGGTAAAGCTTTAAACATAAAAACATCATTATGAGAAGCATAAATAGAACCAACTTCATTATCAAATGAATATCTAAAACCTTGTCTGAATAGTGCATGGAATGAAATAATGTTTCACGTCCTATCTGATGAATAACATCAATTAATCAAATTAACCTTAACACCACTACTAAGAAAAAGCTCATATGTCCCAATCTTGGTAACAACAATTAATAAAATTAACCCTAACATCACTACTAAGCACAAGCCCATATGTACCAATCTTGGTAACAGGTGAAGATCACCTATTCCCCATGATCATATGGAGTTTTCCATGCTCCACCTCCTCAATTTCGCTTATTCCCTACAAATCAGAACAAATGTGGAAACCACATCCTGTGTCAAGGACCCATGAATGAGAAAGTTGTGTGTAATTAACTCGAATAGTGTATATACCTGAAGAGGACGCCTTGATCTTGCCATCCTTCAAGTCTTGCAGGTACTTAGGGCAGATTCTTCTCCAATGGCCCTTTTCACCATAATGGAAGCAAGTGGCCTCCTTTGGATCACTGATCATAGGTACATCAAAGTTGGGCTACCTATATGACCCACTACTAGACCCTCCAATATGGGCCTTCCCTTTCTTACCATATTGGAAATGAGCCATTCTATTTTTCCCTTTGTGAGATCCAATGGCCAGGATAGGAGCATTTGTTGCAATAGAGGCGTGATTTTTCTTCATCCCCGATTCAACAGTTTGCAACAAATTTGTAACATCTCGATGATGAGGTATTTTCAATTTCAGCCCTAAGTATGAAAGAATGTTTCATTTTGACCCTTGGCTTGAGGAAGGTTGTAAGAATGGCCCATAGTGGCATTATGGTAATTTCGGCAAGGAAGTTAGTACGCTGAATGTACGTTGTGTATGCTAGGAGTACTGGGGCGGACCCTAGTACGTTGGGCGTACACCGCGTACGTGAAGAAACTCCAAACACTAATTTTTAGGGTTTTGCATATATATAAGCAACATCATCTCTCCTTCCTCATTCCTTATCCAGCCTTCAACCTTCATTTCGTCATTTGCAACCCTAAACCCCTTGTGTGTGATCCTTTAAACTCAAAAGTGTGTGTTTGTGGTGCCTTTGAAGCTAGGTGAAGAAAGAAGCATCATCTTGGAAGATCAAGACCTTCTAGTTCCAGGAACACCTCACCTTCAAGATCCATTTTGAGGTATAAAGTTATGAACTTGATGATTCTATGCATAGATCTAAGTTAGCCATTGAATTTGTGTCCTTTTGGTCCCATCATTTGGGTATTTTGAGCATAAGCTACCCCAGTCCATTTAAGTTGTCCTTTCAGTCACTTTAAGGTGTCTAGAAGCATAAAAATGAAGTCTTGGTCATATCTTTCTTTCCATGAATGTGTTTTGAGGTCTTAATGGGTTAGGTGGTTGAGGTTTTTGATGGTAAGACCTTATTGGCCATGCAATACCATAAAGTTGGAAACTTTATGGTAAAAAACGTTATTTGAGACTTGGATCTGACTTTGGACGTGGAACTTTGGAGTATTAAGCTCTTAATGGGGAAACAGCTGAACAGGCGTGTACGCTGGGCGTACCAAGTGGTACGTTGCACGTACGTGTTCAGCACCCCGTCATCTGGTCAACCATCAAACGCCCCACGTACAGAAGAGTACACCCAACATACTCGGTTGGGTCGACTCGGCCGAGTTGGCTCGGCTGGGTTGACTCGGCTAGGTGTTTACTTAACTTTTGACCAAGGGTATTATGGGGAAAATATTATTAATGGGAAGCGTTTGGATAGTTAGGATTTGGATTGAAAAATGGTGTCACTTGTTGAATGTTTGCATTATGAACCCCGTTTGTTTTTGGGCCGTCTATTAGGAGCTTGGTTACCAATGTCGGATATCGGTTCTGAAATCTCGAGTCATGGAGTACATTGTAAATATCTCGAGTGTTTTTTAGGTGGATTTACACCTGAGCCGATGAGGGATTTGGATGCAACATGAGAATCCTTGGATTGACCATCCTTTTGCTCGTGGGGGCAACGAGTTGGTGATGACTGGTTAGGAAGTCAAGAGTATATTTAAGGTTTTTGTGTATAATTTCCAAATTTGGGATTGAGTGAAATTCACGATGAGGTTGTTTGAGTATTTTTTTATGCATGGTTTGGAGGTGTTCCTAGTTAGGGAACTAGGGATAGGTTTGACGATTGGTTGATCGTCAGTCTTAAGGTAAGGTTTCTGAAGTTTAGAATTATGGGTTCCCAGTTTTGGGGAGTATAGTGACGAAATTGGTTTGTGGTTGTATTTCTGAGAGTTCCCGGTTTGCGTGGTTTTCTCTGGAAGTTGGGTTATACAGTTAGGGAGAGAAAGATAGTTGTTACGGTTGAGTATTTTCAAATTATTGGGTTGTTTGTTGGAAGTTGTGGGTTTCTGAGTGGTCTCTCGAGTTTTCTTTATAGGATGCCTAGATTCCGAAATGGTTAGAGGGAGCTTATGGAATATATTGACATAGTTTAAAGATCCTAACCAAGACGAATTTCGAGGATGACATCCAGTTTAAGTGGTGGAGAGTTGTAACATCCTGTCTAGAGAAGTTTCTTATTTCGGGAATGTGGGCAATACATGGATCAAATAAATGCATTGGGCTTCAAAGAAATAAATTTTAGACCCTATTGGATGTTGATAATATTGGTTATGTGATCCAAGCCCTTGGTTTGTGTTTTGGAGTCAAAGGGTAAAATGGGAAAAATGATGTTTCGGACTGCTTTCATGAATTAAAGATTTTAGTTCGGTATGTTTTAAGTCCAAAGTAATTAGATAGGATTGTGGGGCTCTTCAATACCTTTCCATGCATATAAAGATCGCCGAAAACAGAGTTGAAACGAATAAGTTATGGTTGTTTGAAGGTGAAATGGGAATTGAGGATTTTTGGGTTACGCGGGGCGTAACGGGTTTTAATGAACTACGCAGGGCATAATTTATAATTATGCAGGGCGTAATCTGGGCATACCAAAACCCTAAATCTCCGGTTTTGAGCCCTATTTAAGGGCTTTAACTTATGGGAAACCCTTTCATTACCAATCTCCATCACCTATGATCATTCCTTGAGAAGCCCTAGCCTCCTCTCACTTGTTTTTGAGCCTTGGCATCATTTATGAGCTTATTTCTCCATTAGAAGGTTGAATCTTGAAGATCAAAGTGGTGACAAAGTGTATAGAATAAGAGTTCAAGAATAGATCCAACAAGATTACATCATTCCTGGACCATTGTGAGTAAAAAACTTCTAACTTGATCATTGGTTTCAAAGATCTATTCATTTGACATATTTGCCACTTTTCGGTCATTTTAGTGCATAAAGTTTAGATTTTGAAAGTTTGTGACCTTTTTATGGATAAAGTTGGAAACTTTATCTATCTAAACATCATAATGATTCAGATCTGAAGGTTGGAGACTTAGACTTAATGGATTAAGATGAGAAAGATGCATTTTTGGTCCTTTTGAGACTTAAAGACTAGATCTTGGTTGTTTGAATCATCCAAATGGATAAAGTTGGAAAATTTATCCTTTATAGAACTATTAGGAACCAGATATGAGCTTTGAGTGAAAGTTCTTAATGAAATAAGTGCTTAATGTGAGTATTAGAACCTGAGGCAGTACGCCATGCGTAATTCAGGCTACGCCTCACGTAGCCTAATTGAGGCCCGTTTTTCTAGATTGAAGCTCTACACCCAACATAGAGCTAGAGTACGCAACGCGTAGTCACCAAAGGGTTGATCGTTGACTTTTTGACTAGTTTGAGTTTTGGTCAACTGTGAGGAGTTTAAGACTCGGAAGGGGCAAAATGGCCTTTTTCCCAAATAAGGGTTAGCCCTGTTATTTTTGGACCTGTTAAGCTGTAAAATTTCCTTAATTGTTAATCAAGGTTGTTTTGGTTATGTCTAGAGAGAGGAGCTTTTGATAGAAGCAACTTAAGTGTGTATTTTTTTTACCCGGCTATCGATTAAGGTGAGTCTCTTTACTGTACTTATGGGTCGAAGGCATCAATTCTGGCCCACTGGATTATGTTTTAGGATGATGGTTGTCTTTGTGACAGTTACTAACATGGTTGTATGTGCTTGTTGTCTTTGTGACTCTTGCTAATATGGCTGTATGCTTAGATGTAGGGTGAAATAAACTCGTATTGGTTAAAAGATACCGAGGGAGTTAGCAGGGACTCAAAGAGTTGGAAGGTACTCAGAGAGTCAGAAGGGACTCAGGGAGTCAAAAGGAACTCAAAGAGTCAGAAGGGACTCAGAGGTGAAATAGACCCATTACCACTTTAGGCTGATATTTGTGTATGGTATATGGTATTTTGGGGAACTCACTAAGCTTCGTTCTTACAGTTTATGTTTAGAATGTTTTAGGTACTTCTGGTTTCAAAAGGAAGGGCCCGACTTGATAGCACTGCATCCCTTAAAGATTTATTCCACACCGAATGTTTACGAATTACTCTGATGTTTTGTGAGTACTTGACTCTGATAGTCTTTTGGAACAATAAAGGAATGGTTTTAACTTATTTAAAATTGAAATTTTTACTTGTTATTTTTGGGATGTTACATAATCGTATTGTTTTTTTTTCATGTAAACTAGATTTGGGTGCAGTAAAAACAATTTAACACTTTGCACAACCATTAATTCATATAAAAATGACTAAAAAAAGACATAAAAACTCTCTCATCTAACATACGCCATACATATTATACATATTCGAATATAGGGATAATGACTTCTAAGGTTATATAACTTTAGGTTTTGTTCATATTTGGTCATTAAACTTATTTTTGTGTTCGGTATACCATTGAAGTTGTTGAAAAAGTACCAATATCATCGGATATGGTAGTTTTTTTTACAGTTTTCAGTGTCTTTTCCAGACAAACATGAGTTTTCCGTCCATCTTTGAATTATCTGGTCATCTTTCTGACCAAACATGAATTTTCTTATCAGATTTTTTTTCTCTATTTTCTCTATTTCTTCTTTTTCTTCGACAATCTAATGAACATAAATCTGAGCTTCATCATAGCAGAACTCCATTTTAGAAACCCTAAACGAATTTGGAAAATGGAATATGAAACAAACAGTGTGTGTGTGTATGTTTCCTACGAAAAAACTGAAACATTCTTATGTTCTTTCCAAACCTTCTTGTGTTCTTTCTAAAACCTTCTTGTGTTCATATTCCTCAAGGAGAACCACCCTTATTGTGTTATTTTTGAAACCATTTGAAACATTCTCATGTACTCCCTTCCATGTCCGTGTTCGAGAACGAGAACCAAATCCATAGAATGCGATTCAAGAAAAAAAAACTCTAGAATGTGATTTCATAAAGAAAACCCTAGAATGCGATTTCAAAAAGTAAACCCTAGAACTCCTATGTTTGTTCATCCCTAGAAATTGATTTCAGAAAGAAAACTCTGATTTTAAGTTCATCGCAAATTTTGAGTTATAGATTTCGTATTTTATATTGATTTTTGTTCATTTTTTCTACCTTTAATCTAAACCCCAATTTACGGCCTTCAATAAAACATGCATGAAAAGTTTGTGTTCATCAGTTTTTTTAATGAAGATAGAAAAGAGAAGAAGGATAGATAATATATAAAAGATAAATCTAAAGTATCTGTCAATGAAGAACTCAAAGTGCTATAAAAAATTATGTTTGGCAAGAAAAGGCTTCGAATACCGACAAAACCCGCTATACACCTAGTCATATTGGTACTTTTGAACAATTTCAACAAGTCTACTAATATATCGAACATAAAAGTAAGTTCAATGACTAAAGGGGTGTTTGGGATTGCTTGTTTAAGGTGATTATCTGTTTATTATGGTTTGACATCGCTAATAAGCAATTTGAGTGTTTGGCCAGACTAAATTTAAAGGTGTTTATTTACTCAAATAAAGAGTTTTTGATAAGTTAGTAGGTTCTAACTTATCAAAAAGGGAAAATGACACATATAGCCTATGAACTTTCTAGGGTTAACCCTTTTAGTCACTTAACTTTTTTAGTGGCTTTATGAGGGAACAAATTTTTGGAAACCTGGAAATCTAGTCCCTTTAACTTGTTGTATCCGGTTTCAACCGCCACATTAGATTAATTGCACAGGTAGGCGGTGACATGGCAAGAAGCTGAGGAGTTCCCACCATTGAAACGACGTCTTCTAGTACTGCGAATCGTAGGGAGCACGCTTGCATTGTGGAAGGCGCCTCCGTATAAAACGACAACTTTTTTGCCCTAAAATGGCATTTCTGAAAACTTTATTACCCGAATCTCATCTTTAACTTCACTCCCGAATTGGAAAAAATGCTCGCATGAGAATCTCCTGAACACAGTTGGTCATCCAACTACCGAAATCACATGGCAAAGAATCATCCCATTGGTGTAAGACATGAAGACATGATGATCAATCTACTGCAAACCCAGCTGGAATTGTCTGTTATATGGGAGGAGATAGCCAACGAATTGTGTGGCCTCCGACAGGGTTTTAATCGAGACTTGGATGCCCTCAACCATGAACTCGATGACGTACATGCTGGTCAGCTTGACATCTCAAACATGGTTGTTGATATTAAGAACCATTTATGTTCTCTACAAGCTGCGTAAATGAAGCTGGTCGTGGGTCACAACAAACGTAAGAAAGTGAAATGTATTCTTGGGATTGTTGGTGTCGCTACTGTGGGTGTGTTCACCTGCATGTTCTTCAAGTAAGTGAAGAACTGTAGGAAACAACATTTTCAATCTCGGGTTTTTCTTTTGGTGTGTTGTTTATCTTGTTTATTAGCGATATCAGTAAGTAATTTTGTGTATGCTGGTGATAGTTGGTGGTGCTGGTGATAGTTTGTGGACGTGGTGCAGATAGTTGGTGGTGGTGGTCACAATAGGTGGTGGTGGTCATCCATTTTTGATGAAGTATGTGGTGATGATCTTTTGTTGATGGTAATCAGTTGTGATCATAGGGTAGGTAGTAACATGCATGCTAGAATCCTTTTGTAAATGGTCTAAGATATGTAATAGGATACTATGATGCACAAACCCATGTATGAAATGTTGTTTTTTAAGTAAAAAAAATTGTGTTATATTTATGTGCATGAATGGAATGTTTGTATGGGTAATTTATTCCCAGATATGTGGATCTTCTTGTTGGGACCACAAGCCATACTCAAAGTTTTTTTTAACCACAAACACAGGGACCACAAACGGTGTAGTTGGGGAAAAGGGACAAACGGACAAAAAGGAAGAATAAAAATATATAACACGAGGCACAATGCTCATTGTCTTTAACCCACAAATGGAAACACCTTTTGAAAAGTGCATTTTTATTGTTTAAGGGTCATTTTCATCTAAAAAATCTGGAATACCCCTACATCTCTTTACTAACTTAATGGAAATGACTAAAACAACCCCACTCTGTTTTGTAAGGTTAAGGACTAAAATACCCCTAACATTCTAAGTGATTATAAAGACCATACTACCCTTATTTGTTTACTTAATTGACATGAATAAAAGAACCGTACCTGCTTAACAATTGTAAATGACCAAAATACCCCTACTTCTTTAACTAATATAAATAATTAAAATACCCCTACCAGGTAGGTGACTTAAATGACTAGAATACCATTTACAAGTATTTCCATAACATACCATAACATTAAAAACATCATTTCATTGTTTACAACACTCACGAATGATAAATACCACCTCAATCCTTGTTCTCAAACATAATTATATGATTAAGTAACACACACACAAAAAAAATATATCAAAACATTAACTAATCCAACTCCATGGCCGTTCCAACACTGCTACCTTCACCTTTAATTCTTTTAGCAAGCTACAATTTAATGATTCATTCAGAATTTTTCCTGGTGGTTGGTGGTCTTACATTGTGAACATGATGAACCCTTGCATTGGCCTTGGCCCCTTCCGTATCTGTATTGACTCCCACCACTTGCTCATCCATGACCTCATCATCTCCACCTTATGGTCTTATATTCACAGACTCCTGTTTTTGTATAATCATTTGTTTCTTTGTCTCATTTATTTTGGCTGGCCTTGGTCCTTGACTACAAGTAGCCTTGTTGTGGCCTTTCTGTTTGCATATGCTACAAGACACCTTATTCCCCGCCTTTGATATTGTGAGTTTTCCAGACCTTTTAGAAGAATCCATTCTTCTCTTCATGGCTGGCATGCCTGGTATTCTTCTTCTCAATGGAGGCAAAGAGGGTGTGTAGTCTGTACAAGGCCACATGTTTACTCCATTCATCCCATGGATTGGCTGTTTGTAAGTATTATGGAAGAATGTTGTCAAGTACATTGGATCTACATATGGTCCATCAGATGTAGCATTTTAATATGCTAAGGTAGCAACTGGATGAATGCACCCATACCCATTAAGTTTCCATAGCTTGCAACTGCATTCCTTTTTTTGTACATGAACAATATATGCCTCATCTATTTTCCTTGCTTCAAACTTCATACCCCTACAAGATACAACCTGCCAATGCCTACATAATGTAATACAAATATTTAGAGTTGTGACAGGTTAGCTATGTATGAATAAATAAGTGTACAAACCTTTGCTTAGTTTGGAGAATATTCAACCTTGCTCTGATATTTGGACAAACAAAGTAACGATTCCAATCTTGTCCGGTTAGTTTCATAGACACCATACTTTGCATCACATATATACAAATGCCCTCTAGCATACTAATGATAGGTTTATTCCGAGCATCCAAAATGACACTATTAAAGCTCTTTAAAAATCCATTCTCCACAGATGCACAAGATGAATTGTGAACTCTGAAAAAGATAAAGACCAATTCTTTGGGTCTCTATCTATAAGATGCACAACGGTATCAAGATTCAACTTTTTAATCTCTTTCATGATTATATTAAAATGTGCTTCAGTTGTTTCCTTACTTGCTCTCCAAACAAATTTTCAAACTTGGCTTCACGAAACCTCTTTCTAAAATAGGCATAGATATGCCTAGCACACTGCCTATGTTCTGCTATTGGGAATACTTCTTTTACTGCTTCAACCAAGCCCTACATATGTAACAGGAAGGAATGAAGTTAGAATTGTAAATATTGATTATACAATATTTAATATTTATGAATCATACCTTGTGTTAATCAGAAATTAAAACCAAACCATGTCCTTCATTCCAACACTGCAAATCTTCTGAAAGATTCTCAATGAACCATTTTCAATTCTCCTTGTTTTCCACACATACAACCGCCCAAGATATTAGGAATATTCCATTGTTTGCATTCCTACCCACAACACAAAACAAATCACCTTGGCAAAAACTTTTCAGGAAACAACCATCCAGGTTAATGATCCTTCTACACCCTCCCCTCCATCTCTCTTTGACCGCAGCAAAACATATGTAAATCTTGCTAAAGTAATTCTTACCATTAGGTATTGCATCAATAGAAATTTTAACTGTCGATCTAGGATTCGATCTTTTAATCTCCTCACCATATGAACAAATTCTAGCATAATTTTCTGCAACTGTGCCTTCAGCTAAAGTCAATGCATACTTCTTGGCTCTCCTACACTGACTCATACTCACATCAATGCCAAAAGTGGTTTTCACCTCCTCTTTATGCAATGTGACACTCATCTTTTAATTGTTAAAAATTATTTAGTAAAGTGGGTACCTATCCATTTATAAGTGACAATTAATACGAATTTGAAATTCTTTGCACAATTATGGTTACTAATAAGAGACTTTATTTAGAAAGACTTATCATCACTCATCCATGAACCCCAAACCCTAAATGTACATTTTCCATCACAACATTTGGCGAGCAACCGTCTACTATCATTTTTTCAAAAGACATAATGGATAACCATTTTGATACAAGATAAGTTAATTCATATATATATATATATATATATATATATATATATATATATATATATATATATATATATATATATATATACTAGTAGGATGCCCGCGCGATGCAGCGGCATATAATTTCTTTCGATGAATCGTTTGACGGTGGTGAATATTTTCCAAACAAATACTTTTTGGGTGACGTATTAGTACATTTGACAGGTACATGCATGGGCGAATCGAGCATATACCAAAGTGGGTCCTAGGAACCACCTAAAAATTTAATTTCATTTAACATTTATATAGGAGAATTTTCCATGACCTATCATGAAAAAGAATTATGAATTACTATTTTTTAGTTTTAGACAAAATAAGAAACGGATAAATAAAATAATAAATGAAAGTTCTATACCTAAAAAAGATGTAGTTATTTAATGTTATAGAGGAATCGTAAAATGGTTATAGGAAAACTCAAAAAGCAGCACAACTCCTTGGAAATTTCAAGAACCAGTCCGAAATACAATAACAAATTTCGTAATGTCGAGAAAAAGGAAATCATTTTTTTACTTAAATTTAACAGAAACAAAGAAAAAAAAAGAAAAAATCATAGTAATGTGAACAATATACAATAAGGTTAATCTAAAAAAACCCTTATGTTTTGTGTTTTTTCCAGATTAAACTCAAATTTATTTTTTGTCTGAAAAAGACTTTGTATTTTTTTTTCGAAAAAACATTCAACCTTCTAAATGCTTCCAAATAAACCCTCAGTCTTTTTAGTTTTTTTTTTTGAAAAAAAAACTCACGTTTTACAATTTCTTTTTTTTTTGTGCAAAAAATGACTAAAAGGGCCAAATAAAGAGAAGTAAATAAATACAAGGTTTTTTTCAAGTAAAAAATAAATTTGAAGTTTAATATGGAAAAAAAAACACAAAATATAAAATCTTTTTGAGATTAACCATAAAGGATATTAATATGTAAAATTAGACATTTTATTGAAAAATGTTGCACCAAAAATTTCGAAATGTAGCATTTAAAATCCAAAAAAAAAAAAAAAAAAAACAGTACTCTGAAAAGAGACATTTCGAAGAAATTAGATATTTTTTAAAACCTGAAAAATAATAATTATTTTCTTTGAAAACTTCGTTCTTAATGGTTAGATTATTTAATTTCCCTAATAAAAAGAATATATGTGTTGTTAAGTTTTTAGGACTAAACATTGAATCTAGGTGTAAATGGCGATATTAACCCCGTGTTCTAGTGTCTACCCTTTCGATTTTCGCCTAACACCCTTTCTATCGTTTGTTCCTGACAACTCGTTAGCAACAATCATCTGCTAAAGGAAAAGAAAAATAAAAGTAAATTAAAGCTTCTTAAATCAAACAATCAAGTGTATATGTTCCAAACATCGAGATCGTTCAAAATGAAGATCCTATTTAAAATAAATTACCATTATATATAATTTTAAATGATAAAATCTAATGTATATAAAGTTTGTAGATTGAAATAATCACTAAAAATAGATGTGTAAAATCATATGAGATGGCAAAAATTTTGAGTAACCATACAAGTGTCATTTACTGTTTGTCTTTCTATCTTTTATTTCAATGCCGTACCAAGTCAATTGTTTTTATTTTCGTTTTTTACTTGGTTATTTTTATTTTGATAAACTTATACGAAGCCTATAAAGAGATTAAAATAAAATACAATTAAATGAAAGAGAACTTGGTTCTTTGCCCTAAGGATAGGCATTAATCATCATTATACACCGCATGCTTTAAACGTAACTATCAGTATCACTGCTTGTCTAAAACCCAACGCCTACGAAATCTGCAACAAAAAAAAGACTGAAAAATAAGATATGCATAGGTTAATCTCATTTTAAATTCTAGTATTTTAACTTTTTTAGATTTTATTATCAATCTAAATTTTATCATGACCGGGTATATTATTTGGTATATCTTTTATTCTTTTCAAATATTATCAACCAAAATCTCTTATTATTATTATGTCTTATGTTAATTAATAAACATTTTATCTATCTATAAATATTTATATTATATTAAAAATATGTTACCTAAATCTACATAATTATATTTTTTATACAATTAGATTCATATTATTTTTTGATTTGTTGTTATTATTAATATATATTTATAATTTCTACATACTAACAAAATGAATAGATACACAACGTTGAGATTAAGATGTAATTACCTAAAGCATTCTTAATGTTAGATTATTTAATTTCCCTACTAAAAATAATATATGTTTTGTTACGTTCTTAACTTTGAGATGTTGATGATATTTTGCAAATCTTATTTTTTTTCGAGGTTAGTGGGTGAGCGTACAAAAAATTTGATGTTAAGTTTGAAGGGTATACAAATAAAAAAAATGTCAGTATACAATAAATTAAGATCTCAGTATTTATGAATAACATTAAAACATTTATGCGTCATTTTACTAATACTTGATGAATTCGAAATATTAAGTTGCATTAAATATATGAAGATGATCTCTTTTATTTCAAAAAGAAATCACAATAACCATCAAAAATCAACTTTGCTCAAAATATTTTTTTTTTCACTTTCTCGATTAACTTTGATTCTTGGTTCGTTATTAGGTAAATTTTAGATCTTGATTAAAATATTTATAGAACCTCATATCTTGTGCACTAAGAATTTCACAAAATTTTCATACAGACAATCTGAAATGTTTTTTATTGAATCTTTAAAGACGGACACTAACTAATTTCTGAACACCACTCAAAGTTTATGAAAAATATACAAAAACATTTAAACCTTGGAACAACAAAAGTAACAAATGCATAACAAAGACAAGTAATCGAAATAAATGAAAAACACAAACTTTCACTTCTTTACCGAGACCTAAACATTTTAATTTTCTTCTCAGATCACATATAAATGTACTTTTAGATCCAATCAAGTTCATAATCAAGATAATTATAGCAAATCATTTACAGATCTATAGGAAGCAGAGATTTATAGCACAAAACACATAATTTTTATCATACACTAAAAGATATATATTTAACTACAACAATAAAACATACATACACAAATCTATAGCTCTTACAGATCTATAACATGCACGTCACAAACAATTACAGATCTGTAATGTTAAGGAAGAAAAACTATTAGAAATCATGTGGTGAAATCCGTGGTGTATGATGGATGTGACAGAGACTTTATGGTGGTGGTTTTTTTTTGGTCTTTCCGAAGAGTCAAGAGAAGCCGGTGAGGACGTAGATGCGGGGGAGGAGGCTGATGATGTTGAAGACGATGCAACAGTGACGGGGCAGTTGGTGATGATGGAGGATGACACAGGATGATAGTGTGTGAGAAAAAAAGAGATGGTTTTAGGATTTTTAGTTCGTGTAGAAAGAAAGCAAGAGAAAATGTTTTGCTCAGTAAAAGAGATGATTATTTGAGCTTTGTCATTTGTTTTTATAGTGTGTTCTATGTAAGTGTTTATTCAACATTAAACTTTAATTGGTTTATTTTTCACCACATGGATCACCACCATGTACCCAATCTTCACCATTCATGATAGATCTAATAATGGTCAATAAGTGTTCTCTTTGTTTTTAAGACAATTGTCTTAAAAATAAGATGGCCCACCAACATGTATGCATTATAAAGTAGTATAAGATATATATATATATATATATATATATATATATATATATATATATATATATATAAACTCCGTTTTAACATCAAAAAACTAATAAATACTTTTACAAATAAATATAACAATCTCAAACACCTCTAAATGTATATAAATCTGAACTTTGTTATCTTTACAGTTCATTATTTCTACGATATATCCCTCCTATTTCTTTATATAATATTATAATGTATGGAACCAACATCTAACAAATACAAAATCCATCACTAAATTATACCTTCCCATCGCTTGAATACACACTTAATATTATATTTTAATAAAAAAATATATATATGTATAGATCAACTCGGTAGCACATTTCTCGGGCACTAAATTCTTACTTATTGTCCAATCCATTTTAACCGTTAGCATTGCCCCTTCCATTTTTTTCACATATCATACTGATACGTGTATGTGAAATAGACATCATTTTTTTTAGGGTGCTGCTAATAAGACACCCCTTAGACACCCTCTCATCATTTTTATAAAAAGTCAACCTATAATAAACTACTTGTAATCAGTTTTTTCGGAAAACAATGCAATTTCAACCAATAAAAATACTTCAAAATTAATTAGGGTTGTCTAAATGGTAAAAAGGGGTGTCTTTTTAGCCAACCCTTTTTTTTATTGATATTATGTAAACCATATTTTAGTTGTATGCTAGTGGTTGACTTTTGTAGGTATTAATTTAAGCCGATGAACATTGGACATTAATAGTGGGGTTCCACTCTTCAAAAGGAAATAAATGTCGGCTCCTTTTGTAGTTTTAGCATTGGAACTTATTCACATACTTATGATTACGGATGTTCAAAAACCTTAAATTTAATATTTTGTCTTAAAATATCATTAAACTATTCTGTCTGTCTCATAAGAATATGTCACTTTATTGACAACGTTTAACCATTTATCATATATAAAAAATATATACGGATATGTTGATTGATTAGAACCATCAAATGACATGGGTCCGTTTTTTATATGTTTTATACGTTCATAAATAGAAACGATCGACATTTGGAATAAAAAAATAATAATTGTACTGGTGTACATTCAATGAATTCGTCTATCTAATTTAAAATACGGTTTTCTGTAATCAGACCCCTTATCTTATTATCAATTTACAATAAAATATTATGTGGTATTGTTTTAAAAATAATATTTTTAAACAAAACTTAACCAAAAATAATATTTTTAAACAAAACTTAACCAAAAATAACCTTTTTACGTACAATCTATAAAATAAACCACAAGGCTTGTGTCAATTTTATAGAAATTTTTTTGAGTTGGACTACAATGGAATTTGGGCCCAAATCACGTTTTACATTCAAAATTTTAAGGAATTCCCAAATTAAATGATTTGCAATGTGTTGAAACTTGAAATAACTCGAGTTGAGTCACATTCGATAGTTCCAAATTCCAAATATAAAACCTTAAAACTAACTTCTAATAATAATAAAAAAAAACTTTATTAAATAATTATTTTTGTAGAGCACGAGTTACTTTTATTTAAAAAAATCATAATCCAAAAGCTAGTTTCATGTCACTTTTGAAAGTTTTTAAGGTTTTTTAGCCTTGATGTCATTTACATCTTTCAAAAGTTTATAATTATTTTTATCTAACGCTTCTAAACAAATAAAAAATACGTAGTATATTTTATCAGCTTACAACTATTAGCTGATTGTGTCAAATATACCTTTAATCTACAAGTTTTTTTTGTTGTTAATCAATGATTTATAGAGTAGACGAATCAACATAGTTACTGAGAAATGTCATATTTTGTTGTTAATCAATTATTTATGTCTTTTGGTTATATTTTGCTCCGTAAATCCCAGACTCGACTCGCACATACGTCCATTCAAGCATAGATCATGCAGAAATGAATAGGACACTCCTATTGGTCAAAAGTTGATTCCAAAAAAATAAAAAAATAAATAAGACATGTTAGCGACATAAAAGCTTTTATTAAACCATGAACTTTGATGGGAAAATGGTCATGTCATCTTAAACAAATCTAATAATTCTTGTCCTCACTTAAAGACAAAGCAATATAGAAATCAACTAAATATATCATTTCTTAGTCCCTTGAATTTGGCATAATAACATATACGAAATTTTGAATTTTAAAAAGTCAAGACTCAACAAGTTTTTCATTAGTCTCCCCTATTTCATCATCATGCCAATTGACTTGAGTTTGTAAAACCACCAACTCGATAGAACGCCCAAACAAAAGCCAACATCTAACTTTGAATCGGTGAATTATAAATTAGTATGTTACCGCTTTGGTATAATGACATATTTGACATTTTAAGTTCAAAAAACTTAGTTAACAAATTTCTTCCTGAGTATCTTGTTTTATCTATGGAACAAAAATCATCAAATTACATTCATAAGAATCATATATATATTAGTAGGTGTAATATCAAAATAAGTAGGAAGAAAGAATAATATTTTTTGTTGTAAGATATTCATATGAACATATTAATGTTATATTTTGTGACAAAGGTACAATTAATGGTTGGTTGGTGTACCTATTTTCCAAACCAACATTCCAACATAGGTTTTGACCTTAGTGGAATGAGGCAAACATGAAAAGAAAGTTGAAAAAAGAAATGATAAAAGGCACTAATTTGAGAGGAGGAATGCAAAGCAAAGTAATGACCTAAAAATCACTAAGGGGATCTTGTCCCTTTGTAGGCTCACTTTTGCTTATGAAAGAAGGTTGTGCCAATCATAATGCTTTTGTACCCTTAAAGAAAAAATTTTAATGGCCGATTGGTTATTTGGGTATTTCCCAAAGTAACCAATCAAATTCAAAGGTTTTCTTATTTATAGCCCTCAACCAATTTCCCTTTTCCCAAAGTGCCTCACAATTTCCCAAGTTTTCAATATTTTATCTTGTTTTGATAGATCATGACAACTTAGTCATCGCTTCTTTCCATCCTTTACTTTTTTTATTGGCTTTTATTGGCTTCTTTCAATATAATGACCTATTGACATTGTAATACCAATATAATAGAAAATAAAGGATAGTGAGATCATGCCTTTATTATGTGGATATCATTACTTTAATATATAATCCGGTTTTGAATTCTTATTTTGGCAACATTTCTAGCATGATGTAATACACTCTTTACTTCTTATATATGTTGACATATTATTTAGACAAAACATCAAAAATGGTTCCTGTGGTTTTCAAAAATATCAAGTTTAATCCCTAAGTTCAAAAAACCTCACAAATGGTCCATGTGGTTTCAAAACTTTTAACATTTGGTCCTTCCGGCTCACTCCGTTACCCTTTAGCCGTTAAGTAAGGGGTATTTTTTTCATTTCACTACCCAGGGACCATTTATGAGGTTTTGTATTACTTTTTTTAAAATAAATAAATAAATAAATATAATTTAATATGCAAGGGGTCCCACCTCTCTCTTTCTCTCTCTGTGTGTGTGTGTGTTTGTGTTTGATAAACACCAAGAACATATTCATATATTCAAGAACAATCAAGAACATATTCCGCCCCCACCACCATTCGAACACCTTCTGCCACCACCACAGTCTGCCACCATCACGATCTTCCACCTCCATCTTCGGCCAAAAAATCATCCATAAACAAAAACAATACACAAAATATGGGTTTGTTCTCGAGTTCACCCCTATCTGATGTATACACACACACACACTCAAAATCAGATTCGATGAACATACACTCATACACACATAAAATCAGATAAGATATACACACACAAAGTCAGATGAACACACACACACATACGAAATTTGATGAAAACCCTAACCGAAGAACGAAATCAGATGAACACACACAAAATTTGATGAACATATGTTTTCTCGCCGTCACCCTTGATGCTCATTAGATCTAGAAGACGAAAACACTAACTGAAGAACGAAGCCGTCATCGGAAAAAGAGATTGACGAAGTCGTCGCTAACAACCCTAGCTTCGATCTATGTGTCAGCGTCGCCGCTACACCACCTACATACGCCACCATCCTCTGTTCCATCCTTTACATCACCACTTGTTCAATCCGGACACACCATCATCACAGAGACAACCTTCCACCAAGATCTGTTGTTCGTCGGTGTTGTGGCGACGAAACCCTAATCGGAGTTAGAAGCACAAAGAGCACCACCGCCACCAAGTCCACAATCCTCCATTTCGGTAACAAACTTGAGCTTGAAGATGAGAGGAACTCGATTCTTTGCAACGAGTGAAACTTCGATCGACTTTTTCTACTTTTCTTGGGGTTCTTAAATTTGGGGTTCGGGGTTTTGGGAGGTCACAAGACATTAACGTGTGGGTTTGTGCAGATCTGTGGTGTTTTCCTTCTCCAACGAAAGAGAGAGAGAGAGAGAGAGAGGTTGGACCCCTTGCATATTAAATTTTATTTATTTATTTAAAAAAAAGTAATACAAAACCTCATAAATGGTCCCTGGATAGTGAAATGACAAAAATACCCCTTACTTAACGGCTAAATGGTAACGGAGTGAGCCGGAAGGACCAAATGTTAAAAGTTTTGAAACCACATGGACCATCTATGAGGTTTTTTGAACTTAGGGATTAAACTTGATATTTTCGAAAACCACAAGGACCAGTTTTGAAGTTTTGTCTATTATTTATGTTCCTTAATCTACCCTAAGGAGTTTTTTAAGTTCGAATAAACAGATCCTGTGGTCATAACTTGATCAAATGATTGGATAATGTAGTCAACAAAATAAATCCCAACTTGGAAGATTGAATATAACTCTGGTGTTAAGCATAAAAAAGTACTTTTAAATTTAGAATGGGAACAAGTTTCAAATACCATCAATAACTATTATATACCAATTTTTAAATACTATCAATAACTACTATATCATCAATAACTCCTATATATAGATATATCATCAATAACTCCTATATATAGATATGACAATTTAATACACGATATGAGTTTTTTGTGTATGAGTTTTGAAAATTCATGGTTATTCGTGTCGACACGAATTTTAAATTTGTGTTTTGTATCTTACACGAGTTATACAAGAATTTGATTGTTTAAACATGTATATGCCACCGATTAAGTTCGTGTGAAACATGACTGTCACAACGTGTATAAACATGCATATACATGTATAACTTTAATAAAAGTAAACATGTATATGCATGCATAGACACATGTACACAAATTAAATTCATTTGACACGCGACATATACATACACATGTAAATATGTATTTTCGTGTATCACAGTTACATACAATATAAGACATATTTTACAATTCGTGTTGTGTAAATTTGTGTTTAACATGTATATATGACATAGGAACACATATTGCAAGGTCTAACTATTAGCAGGTTGGTATGGGCAAATTATTGACATGTTTTTTCTCTTTTGATCCCATAAAATTATGAATTTTTTGGTTAAATTACACAAAATTAATAAGGATACAATATTTTCCAAGATTACCAAAAAATTTGTAGTTCAGCGGTATCGGGTGTTTGTGGAAAGATGCTCCTCAACCTTTTGGTTGAGGGTTCAAGTCTCGCTGAAAACGAAAGAAATATCATAGGGACTTAGAGAGTGTGTTGTGTTTGTTGCTCTATAAAAAAAAAAGTATATACAATTATACTTAAATGTTGGCTTTTGGAGTTTAAATATCATAATACATTTCCATTGATTCTCTCTCTTGTCTTCACCCTATCTATCTTAATTTATACTATGTCTTCTCGAACTAAATAACTAACACCACATGCAAACAAATGTTAGACTTCTCACTTTGCACATATGGATATTTGGTTTATTAAATTCTTTCATGCGATTACACCACCCGTATACCATGAGGGTCGCCACTACATAGTAAAAATACTCAGTGTTGATACACCAATCTGTTTTGGTAATTCATCCGATACATTTACTTATAATAACTAATTAAAAATCTTTTAAAAGATCAAAAAATAATGAATTGGAATAAGGTTTATACCTTTTTGTTGATAATAATATGTGTGGCCAAGTAAAAAAGTTGAATAAATTCCAATTGTATTAAAAAGTCGCCTTTCTCTCGAAGAACCCACCCCCACTCGGCCTTTTGCACCTATAAATACACCCTTCACCCTTTCACCTCTCTTTTCATGCCATAACCACACTTCCCACACTATCTTATCTAATTTTTACCCCATTTTTTTCGAATTTATTGGATAATAAATTCTTGAATTTTCTCTGATTTTAGCTATAATGGCATCAATTGTGTATCAAGGTCTACAATCTTGCCTTGAACCTCAAGTAATCGAATCATTTGTTCTCCGGCAAACCCTATCTCCACCACCACCACCACCACCACCAAAGATTCAAGAACCCCAAAACGGCGGAGAGAGAAACAGTGGGTGGAGTTTTCTTAAAGCTCTTGAAAACCCATCAATGGCTTCCAAGAATTTTGATGAATCGGATGAGGTGTATGTACATCCAATGGTGAAACGCTCGGCTTCTGCATTGAGTACAAAGAGCTTGGAAATGTGTACGGAGAGTTTGGGAAGTGAAACAGGGAGTGACGTTAGTGAAAGTGGTGACGAATTCTGTGCACTTGCAATGGAGGAAAGAGAGAGGATGAGGGGAATTCAGAGGTCAAAGCACCAGAATTTTGACCGCAAAATACGCCGGAGTGACTTTCCTCCGCCCTTGACCTCCATCAGCGGCTCCGACGGAACGGTTAAGGTGAGACATCACCGAGAAGGTGGTCGGTTGGTTATAAAAGCTGTAAGCTTTTCTAACTGTGGTACAAATTTTCAAACTGAACGTACAAATGGGAGACTTAAACTTTCTTTGTTCAAGGACTCTTCTGTAAATTATGAAAGTGAAAGGGTTGAAATGGAACAATACGAAGAAGGTGGTGAAATGGAATCAGATGAAGATGAAGATGATGATGATGATGAGGTGGTGGTGGTGGCTGAAGCGGAAGAAGAGGAAGAGGAGGGTGGTGCTGGTGGTAGTTGGCGGTGGGACATTGACGGAAACCGGTTGAAAGTCGCCGGAAACGGGGAGTTGCGAAGGCTAACAAGGTGCAAGGAGGGTGGAAATGGGAACAAAGTGTTCGCAAACTGGGGTACCCGCTATTGGGTGGCAATTTCTTAAAAAAAAAAAATTAATTATTTAAATTTAGAGAATTTTTAGATTCTCTATTTAATATTATGATTTTAATGGGTTTCATTTTAATTTTATGATTATTTTTGATATCCTATTTATAGGATATTTTTAATAGAATGGTAGTTATTATGGTTATTAAAAATTGCCCATTTTACTTTAACTAGTTTGTCTTTTCATGAATCTTTGACATCATAGATTATGTATGTCGTTCGAAAAAGAAAAAAAAAAGTTACTCAAGTCATGTGAAAAACTCAATTATGAACGCTAATTCGTTTGTACATGCACTCAAGTTAAAACTCAAAGGAGCATGTTTCACTATGATATAAGTCATAACATTCCAATTATCTAGTTCAAGTTATAAAAAAAACAAACACGATGAGTGGAAAATCTGACTAATTAGGGCATGCTAATTGCAACATACTTTGAAATAGTGATTACCCGAAAGACAACTTGGATTGCTAAAAACATGTTCAATTGATATGTATAAATTTGGTTGGATTACCAAAATTAAAGACATATCTTTTATACATGTCCCATCCGATACCCATAAATGATGGTACCCTTGCATGTGTGAAGCTACGAGGAAGCTTCCAAGGTTTATAGTCGTTATCATACCAATTATCTGTACGATTTTGATTACAAAATAAGCACATACGTTTTTAGTATTGGAAATATAACATTCTCTTACTTTTGTATTTTGTATTTTATATGTTTATTTATTATTATTATTATTATTATTATTATCATTATTATTATTATTATTATTTTTTTTTTTTGCTTCTATGAACCATGTTATGTTATTACAAAAAGAGTTATCATGTTAAGTTGAATTACTTGTGACACTAAATTTTAATTTTGTTGGCTTAATCAACTAAAGCCATTTTTTTTAATGTCAAATACAATATATTACTAAACTACTCATAAATCAACCTATGTCTCAGACGAGACTTGAACCCTCAACCTCAAGAAAAAAGAGCAACACCTGATACCGCTGGGCTAGAAGCCCATTACCAAATAAAAAGGCATATATGATTATAAGTGACAAAAGGGATACGGTAGATAGGTTATGTAATGAGTTAAAACATTTTCATATTTAGGATGAGTAAATACATGTTATGTTAATTTGTCAACCCCTCTATGTTATTTTTCATACCAGCATCATCTTCAATCCCAATTTTGTAAGAATGAGATAAGAGAGGAGGTAATAACTAAGAAAACCTTTACCCCAAGGTTGGAAGACTGCTTTCATTAATGATCTTTGACATACGAGAGATAAATGAAGAGTGTGTGTCGATACGAGTGATCTCCTACATATGAAAACATTAGCGTACATTGGAAAAAGAACAATGTTGTATGACTAAAGAATAAGAAACCAGATGAAAGTAATACAACAGTAAGTAAATGGGTACAATGTTAACTGTAACACCCATTACTTAAGGCTAGGTGTTTTGACATGTAAGTATTAAGATATCATAAAAGAAGGTTTATTGGAACATTATATTAATGAACCAGATGTTAAAGAATGTGATTTGATGATAAGTTCAAAATAAAAAAAATGAAATTATCTTCATACACATGAAATTGCATAATAAGAAAAGTTGTTATGGAATTCGTACAGATAATGTGTAACGTCTCAAAATTCTAGAATGTTTTTTTTTATTTTTAAAATAGAATAAACAACAATTTTTATAAAGTTAAATTCTAGTCAAACCATTTGTTCATAAACCATAATTTAAAATCAGACTTGCAAGGAAAATAATGTGGAATCTCGAATAAAACAAATTGTTGATATTTGTGTGTACAGTCCCGCTTTCACCATCCGATAAGTACCTGAAAAACATTTAAATCTACAGCTGTAAGCCAAAACTTAGTGAGTTCCCCCAAAATACTTCACACAACAATACACATACAATACATGAATACATGAGCCTTCAGTCTGTCTGGACCGCCTCGCAAGGCCTACAATATGCCTGGACCGCTTTCCCGAGACTACAATCTAACTAGACCGCCCTCGAGGCCTACAGTATAGCTGGATCGCTCCCTTGGGCCTACAATCTGACTGTACCGCCTCGTAAGGCCTACAGTACACCTGGACCAACCGGGTATCTTGACCTATAGCACAGAGCATGATCGCCTTAACCCAACCATAATATGTCAACATATTCAAACAGATAAACAATAACCAACAAAGCACATGTAATCATATATGATCTACAAATCTAACATATCACTACAACATACCAACATCCTACACACAAGGATACATACTACAATACAAAGTATAGTGAGAAAACTCACATGAACTAAACAATGGAAGCTCAACAACAGAACTGATGTGTTTTCTAGGTTATAAAAAAATTTCATGTGGTGAAAAAATACTTAAACCCTTAAGTTCACATACAACCTAGAAAGGATCTACGTTTTCTCTATTGATAACATTAACATATGAACATCATGAAACCCTATATAGAGGCTATGAAAATCAAAATTAACATAAAGATTAGGGTTACATACATTTTGATTATTATAGAAAATAATCAAATCAAAATCCTCTTGGAGTTGCTTGGAAAACAAGCACCAAAAGCTTGGATGCCTCTAATGGCTCACACCCAAACCCTGTCACTATAAGACACTTGAGGAGAGAGGAGAATTTCGGTCGTAACCCTCTTGGGAGATATCACCATGATAATTGATGCCCAAAGGGTCCTATTTATAGTTTAGGTAACTAAGGGATAAATCAATATTTGAATAATTAAATAATAGATTTAATTCCAATTCAAATCATTTCCTTATTAACATCGATGAGGCTTCTGGAAACCCTAGAAGGGATCCCAAACCCGTCCACCCTAGGATGGTTCTAGAATTGTCTCTTTTGTTTAACTATTGAACAATTACAATTCACCCCTTGCACCTTCAATTAATCCCAAATTAATTTTGAATAATAATTAATTAATTTTAATACATTTCTCATTAATTTATTAATCATATAAAATAAAAAATCAATTATTTTAAAATTGATCTCATATTAATTTATTAATCACATAATAAATTAATAAACCAACTATCTATTTCCAATTAATATATTAATCATATAATATATTAACAAATCATTTTCCTACAATTTCTAATTACTTTATTAATCATATAATAATCTAATAAATTATACTTTTCTCTCCTAATATCATTTCTAACTATTTGTGGTCATGAGAGCAACCCAAAAAAGACTTTGCTTCTAATTCAAGAATATACCAATTTAGTTACTGGCTTAGACACCTTAATCCAACAGTCTCACACTTGGATTGTAACACTCCAAATCAGGTAAACCATTTTAACCCTTTTAAATGATTTAGTTGGCAAAAATGGTCCTATTTTGTACGTTGGGCGTACCTAGGGTACGCTTAGCGTACTATGGAGGAAGGATCGCGAAGGAGTATTGCGTACGCGGGGCGTACACGAAAGAGGACCAAAACCCTAATTTTCGGACTTGACACCTATTTAAGCATCCTTAAGTCATTGGGACTAAACCCTAATCCGCCTCTAGATCCTCATTTCATCCCTTTACCTCAGTTTTCCTTTGAGAGTGTGATTTTGGAGCATAGAAGTGTGTTGGTGGCCATTTTGGAGCTTATTTAAGAAGAAGAAGTTAGTGAGCAAGCTTGGAGTGGCATTGTGCTTCAAGAATCTGCATCTAGTTCACCTTGAAGAGCTTCTGGAGGTATAAAGTCTTGATATTGCCATCTTATTCATTATATCTAGTTAGGGTTTTCCATATTGTCCCTTTTGCTGGTTCTTGGACCTTCTCTTGAGAGTTGAGCAAGTTCAGAGACTGAAATGGTTAGATCTGAGCTTTGTGAGCATGCTAGATGCATAAAGGTGCTAGCTTGAAGGTTATCTAGACTCCATGCATGAGTTTGAAGCTTAATATAAAGTCCTAATGTGAAGAATGAAGCTTTGAAGTCCCATATGGCATGCAAGGGCATAAAGTTGCCAACTTTATGCCCTAGGACGTCTTAATGAACTTAGATCTGATATTGGATGTGAGAACATCAAGTATTAAGCACTTAATGGTCATTTATGCATAGCAGACTAGTACGCCGCACGTAGAATCATGTACGCAACGCGTACGGTTAAAGGAGCCAGTACGTTGAGTGCACAGGAGTGGTACGCAAGGCGTACGCACTCAGTTGGACTGTGGGCTTATTTTGGACTTGTAAGCCCTTTAGGCCTTAATCAGTTATTGGGCCTGGTCATATTTTGAGTTGGGGGTCCAATTTATCTGTTTTGGGCCATGGTTGCTATGGTTGTGCCTTATTGGGCCATAAGGCCCATTAATAGTTTTCGACATGGACTCTAAGCCTATTAGCAAATGAAAGACTTTTGGGCCACTATGGAAGGAATTGGGCTTAGGTAACTGGGCTCTTTAATCAGATTGTATACAATCCTAATTTTGGGTTAATGGCATTATGGTTCAGCACGGATGGTTTCAGACTGTTAGGCGAGCAACTTTTGTGTTCAACAGACTAAGGTGAGTCTCCTCACCATACCAATGGGTCTAAGGCACCAAGGCCGACCCATTTGGTTAGTTGTAGTGTTTATTGTGGATTCATTACTGATATGTCTGGTATGCATGTATATGAGAATGTGTTAGTATTTATTGACTAGATAGGTGAAGACCCTGGGGGGAGCCCGTGGCAGTTGGATACAAGACCAAGTGGGGGAGCCCATTTCATTCCAGGTAAAGACCATGGGGGGGCATGGCAAGTAGTTAAGACCATGTGGGGGAGCCAATGGAAAGTAGTTAAGACCATGTGGAGGAGTCAATGACACATAGGTATAAGACCCTGGGGGGATCCCATGACCTCCTGGAGTAAGAACCTGGAGGGAGTCCACGACATCCCTATATGTTTATATACGTGTTATGTAGTATGATAGTTATTTCTGTGATATATTGTATGATAGTTGACTTTGTGTTATTTGCATGGAAGACCCCGGGGGTGCCCGTGGCAGTCGGATATCAGACCATGGGGGGAGCCCACAGCATTCTAGGTAAAGATTATGGGGGGAGCCCATGGCATGTAGGTATAAGACCTTGGAAGGAGTCAACGACATCCCTATATGTTTGTATGCATGACTTATGTGGTTTATGTAGCTTATTTAGCTAATATGGATTATGTGATTATATGGATTGTGTGGGGTATGCTCTGGGGAACTCATTGAGCATTAGCTTACATTTTGTTGGTTGTTTCAGGTACTTCATAGCCTAAGGGCAAGGGCACGACTTGATGGTGCGACATGCACTCTCCGTCATTTTATATGGGGCACTCTCATATTTAAAATAAAATGTTGATGTTATGGATTTTGAAAACAATTGTCATTGAGATTTCATATTTTATGGGAATGTTTTGATTATTTAAAAATGAAAAATTTATTTGGAAATTTGGGTCGTTACATGGATAATCCTGTAACTACAATTGCAAGTATAAACCTTGAACTAAACAACAAAGAGTGCCTTCCAAAGCCACGACCGAACTCTGACTCAAATCAAACGTTGGCCCTAAGATAAGTGACCAACTATTCCTTCGTTCTTCATGATATTATATGAACAAAGTCATGGTTTAAATGATCAACCTCATGTTCATTTAATTTTTTTCATAATTTCCCAATTTGTGATCAATTTAGACTACAAAATCGAACACATCAATATAGTCCGGACTAGGAGCCTAGTTTTCATAGATCAACTCAAATCATCGAGGGGCCCACATATATCAGTTTTTACTGTTAAGGCAAAAGGAAAAAAATACATTGACTATATAATCATACAATTTACATGTCAAATCACACATGAAATAACCATTTATAACATCGAGTTACAGGATGCGTTTGAGCAAAGCAATGCACAACTAATATGTAAACTATGAACTATATATCTCTGCTTTAAGAATAGAAGATATTATCGTCTTAGAATTACTTGTGATTGAATCTATGAAGTAATCCCTAAGAATGGGTTTATCGAGTACGTAAAATCTCTATTTTCAAATTACTCATGAATATTGTGGCAATTATAATTGCAATATCTTAAACTCAATCGACAATCTACAATCAATTTATGACAGTCTTAATTCACTACTTACTTCCAAAACTATGAACGACTGTGGAATTTTTAATAATATTAAAATTACTCAGGGAAGTAAAACATGCAAAGTGAAACACATAGTAAATTAATTAACTATGGCATCATACCCATTGATTATAAATAAATCCTTATTATTTAATCACCATTAAAATTACGAATTTATTCATTGTATAATGTTTCGAGTAATAA
Source organism: Lactuca virosa (assembly GCF_052849685.1). NCBI lineage: Eukaryota > Viridiplantae > Streptophyta > Magnoliopsida > Asterales > Asteraceae > Lactuca > Lactuca virosa. The sequence continues at coordinate 457,994,807 of NC_136430.1, forward strand.
ACTAACCACTTGAATTAAATAACATCACTCATGCCATGTTGTGAACATGCATACTATGCCTTTCAATGGTCCTTCCTTTATGAACATATTGACTGGACGTTACTCCAATGATGCTCATTTCACAATTCCAAATTATTGTCCTTATCTGAGATGTAGTGGAATTTCATCTTTACATACACCGTCCTTCTATGATGTCGAGGTTCTAAAGTCACAGAGATTGAGCCTTCGAAATTACAGAATGTTCCACTGGAACTTGTTACTCAGAACAATTCCATGGTTATGACATCTCAAATTCAAGGTACACTCCTTGAACACTTCTTTGCATCAAAGTTTCCAACTCACATGTCGATTTTGAAAACATCTCCCATTATGGAAACATTTTATATATTCCCATATGACCATCGATTTTGATCAAGAATCATCTCAATCCAAAACGTGTCACTATGGTACTTTCCAAATAATGTCATACTTATAACTATCCACAAGCAACCAATCTTTGGTAAAATCTCAGAATGTTCTTGACAGTTTGTTTAATAACTCTAGTCACATGAAATTATAATCCTTTTCACACAATGCTAAAAGCATTTGAAAAATAGAATAATCAAATGCTATAGCATATATAATCGATCATATATCTGAAGCATATGGGACTCAACTCATTATTACAAGGGTCTAATATATGTTAAATCTCTTGCTATAATATTTCCATATATAGAATATCCAATGTGAAACATTTCAACATGCTATTCATATATGTCTTTGGCTAAGTTTTATTATACAATCTAAACCTTTAGATTCATAGCGAAGTATGAGTTCCCTCTCCTTTAAGTCCATTATAACGAAACCTTTTTCGAACTTTGTAATTTTCAAAAATAGAGACATTGTTTCCTACGAACAATATTGTCAACATGCAATACCAACATAACAATTATGCTCCAACTAGCTTTGACAAGTACTCATAAATCAACTGGACTTCTAGAAATCAATACCTTTTGACTTTCTCATGGAAGTGCAGATTCCTATTTCTCTATGCTTCGTCAAGCCTCTAATTAGGCTTCTTAAGCTTATGCACTTTATCCGGATAGTGTATGTGGTCAAACTTTTTCAAGACGTGACAAACATATCTCCTGAAAGTTCAAACAATTCCTTGCTATTCTTCACAATTCGAAATATGAATAGGGATGTCGTGATCATATTGTGAATTTGAGAATGCAATTAATACAACCAATATCCATATAGATCATATCTTTAAAATCTATTAGCGAAAGTATTTCCTCATAACCGTATTATGAATTAGCGTGAAACCTTTAGCCATTTAGATTTCAAGGTGCATATGTTCCTATCAATGTGAATCTTTCAATTCCAACCTAAAGTCATAAGACAAGGTTTAGGACAAACCAAAATCACATTTAGTTCTCCTTTATGGACTAAGATTCACTTAATCTAAATTTCTTGCCTTATGGTAGCTCAAGGCCCACCAGTGCTCCCATGTTGTTAGAAGCTCACCCATATTGATCAGTATACTTTCACTGACCAACATGCTTAGCCTTTAAATGATAAACATAGAACTCATAGGCATTGCCAACTCAACTGGAAGTGCACAGAAATTAGAATGTGTCAATAAACACAATAGGTTATCAACCTCAGGTCACGTGCTAGTGATAACCACTAGTGATAACTAAAAGGATCATTGTCGGTTGACTCTTGAAACTCTCAAGATCAATACGACTCCTACTGACTTCTTGAAATATAAGTTTTCTCTCAAGAAATATTCCTTTATGAGCTAAAACCAATATTTAAACGTTTGTGTGGATGTCCGACAAGAAAACACTTCATAGAATAGGTCTCAATTTATCTTTTGTTTCTCGATCAACGAAAACATTACAACTCCAATTCTAAATGTGCTATAAAATAACCGACATTTGGTATCCACTCTTACCCACCGATCACTTGTATGGTGGAGGGTCATTAGTCGAACAAATTTGATAGGACATAATCTCATTAATAAGTATAATGATATAAAGTAACTAAATTATTTTTGAAAATCCCACTCTTAGTTACTTTAGGAAAAATGTGAAAAGTATGCTAATCCATAAAAATGCAAATTATACTTTATATGTAGTTAGTGGAGCATGTGTGGTTAACCGACACACTAACAGTGACTATAAAGAGTAATAATGGGCATCTCAAAAATAATCATTGTTAATGGAGCGTGTGTAGTTAACCGACACATTAATTGGATATGAGAAATGACATCGAGAGTCCCAAGCATATTTGTATGGTTATTCACATCTTGTTTGTGATCCCTGACATCCCAATCACAAATAGAGGAGCATAATCTGAGATTAAACACATCATTGATAAGATTCAATGAATCTCAAAAGATCTAGGAATTTCACAGTTTGAAATTGGTAAATTGCCTTTACATACCTTCATAAATTCACGATAAGATAATGACATCCCTCTTCTTAGTTATATATTGTTATTTTGGATCCTAGCCTTAAGGATTAATTATGGATTGAAATATTAAGGATTATTGTCATCTAACTAAAACTATTTTCTTTTCTTTATAGATGTCTACTTTTGGAGATACTTCTACTTCTCAAAACTCTTCCCACAACTTTTCACTCCTCTCAATCGTGTCTAAAGTGACATCGGATGGCACCAACTATAATGATTGGATGCGCAACATCAATATGGCTCTTCGATACGAGGGCAAAGAGTATGTCCTTGAGAAACAACTCGTTCAGATCGATGAGGTGTGTCCTTGAGAAACAACTCATTCAGATCGATGAGGCCACTACTTCTCCTGAAGAAATAGCCTCCTACAAGAAACATTATGACGACGCGGCTAAGTTTTCTTGCATCATGGTTGCCACTTGAGTTGAAAAAGTTGTATGAGGACTATTGGTCATACGATATGAACTTGGTGTTGGATATAGTGTCTAAGTCCATAACTATATTTGGTATGTACTTGACCCGACCCGGCATGGTCCATTTGGGTTGCACTTCACCCGAACAATTTATGGATAATCGTTTGAGAATAGTATAAGTTATGATTTATTAATATATTATAAGTCCTAATATATTAATATAAAATCATATTATTTAATTAGTATTGATCTATAATTAATTTAGAGATCAAAAGTATGACTAATTAAATATGGGCTCTTGTATTTATATAGTGTGAGCTAATGCTTATTTGGAATGGGCTAGGCTTGCATGGAAAGTCCATGGATACTCCATGGAGCTTTAACCCATGGATCTCATGGAAATGAAAAGACATCGGTATTAGGGTTTACATGGATGTAACCCTAATCCACCACACTATATAAAGGAGGCTTTGGTTCTTGAAATTGCACTAGTTGATGTGTGTAAACTAAGAGGGCCGATTTCAAGAAGTTTGTGACTATTCTCTCAAGTTTCCAAGTTTGTGGTGATTTGTGACTTCCATTTGAGGCATCCACATTATTGGTGCTAGGCTCTCAAACTCCAAGCAATCAACTACTACTACAAGGTAAGTAATTCTACTAGTTTTATTTGATTCAAGTACACCATGCCATGCTAGTTAGGATAAGAACCTTGGAAAAATAATTATTTGCATGTATCTTAGTCAAACATAGATCCAAGGTTTCTAGGGTTGCATGTACACCATAGGAGTGTTAGAATGCAGAAAACCCATCAGTGGTATCAGAGCCTGGTTTGTTTATTTGATACTTGATGCAAAAAAAAAAAAAAAAAAAAAAAAAAAAACTTGAAAATCGAAGTTTTGTTCAAAAGCTCGTATCAAAATTTCAAGTTTTTTTGTATATGTACTTACGATTCTTGAAATTTTTGATATGAACATTCATAAACATATGAGTTTAGAAGATCATAGAAATTATGTGCTAATAATTGATTAGATTAATTCTTGATATTTATGTGTTTTAATGGAGTCCATAACTAGTTCTTAAGTTATGGATAACCAAAAGTCACATTTATAAATAACCATTAAAAGAACACATAGGTTACAAAAAAAATGAAGAGTCTTCATTTTTAATAACCATTAACTCATAAGTTATGAGAAATAAAAAGTTTTGAAAGTTTACAAAACTTGCCCTCAAGTTTTGGAACATGTAAAGTCATATTAAAAACTTTAGTTCCAACCCCTAGAATTTTAAAAGTTAAAATTCAACCCTTATACTTTATAATATTATAAGTTTAATAATATTTATATATGTATAAGATCAAGTCGTCTTACCGCTAGTACGCCTCATTCACGAAGCCGGTCTATAAGGGGGGTATAAGGTTGTTGTCTATAAAATGGCAACTTAATGGGTGTCCACTCTCACTCACCGCTTCCTTGATCGGTGGAGGGTCGTTAGCCGAACGGGTAGGACAAGGACTTATAAATTCTCATTAAAAGTATAATGATAATACTAAAGTAACTTAACTTTATTGAATTCCCAATCTTAGTTATTTTAGGAAAATGTGAATAAGGTGCTAATCCATGAAATTACACTTTACACTTTGTTTAAGTCGTTAGTGGAGCGTGTGTGGTTAACCGACACACTAACTTGAACTTAACAAGGTAGGTAAAGGGTGATTTAATGTTTATCATAGTATCGATGGAGCGTGTGTGGTTAACCGGCACATCGATTGAGGGGTAATACATTAAGGGTACCAAGTAATTTGCATGGTTACTTCACACCTTGTTTTGTGATCCTCGGCATCCCAGTCACAAAACTTGAAGGGCACACTCGAGATTGAAACATGCCATTGAAGAAAGTTCAATGAATCTCAAAGAATCTAGGAGTTTCTAAACCAATTAAAACCTAAATATTTCGTTTTTCATGGTGGAAATTGGTGAATTGTCATTCACCTACCTTCAAATATCTTATAGCTTAGATTACGACATCCCTCTTCTAAGTTATAAAATATTGTGTTGGGTCCTAACCTTAATATTACATTTGGGTGTTTTGTTAAGGACTATCTCTATATCTAATCTAATCTATTCCCTCTTCTTTTCAGATGTCTTCCAATAACAATGCTTCTGGCTCAAACCCTACTAGCTCCTTCTCTCTCATGAATCTTTGTGGGAGAGTCATCTTTGATGGGTCCAACTTTACAGATTGGATCAGAAACATCAGGATGGTCACTCGGTATGAGAACAAAGAATATGTTCTCGACAAGGAGCTGAAGGTACCCATGCCAACTGCTACTCCTGAAGAGCTTGCTGAATATGAGGTACATGAAAGAGATGCTACAAAAGTGGCATGCATCATGATGGCCACCATGACAGCCGAGCTCCAAAAGTCATATGAGGACTATTATCCTTTTGAGATGCACCAGGACTTGATGGACCGCTACCATCAAAGTGCTTGTCAAGAGCGATATGAAATAATCTCCTCCATGATAACAACCCGAATGAAGGATGGTGAACCCATCACGGGCCACATGCAGAAAATGCAAAGGTATGTGGACCGTTTACTGAAGCTGAATGTGAACTTCCCTGAGGAGTTAGCAATAGACATCATTTTGCACTCCTTGCCATCGTGTTATGATCAATTCCGCATGACATATCACATGAACAAGGAAGACGTCACCCTCAGCAAACTTCAAGGACTCTTGAAGACCGTCGAAAGTGGTCTAAAGGGTAAGTCGGTTGTTACTACTCCTACTCCTACTCCAACTGCGGCCAATGTCTTGGCAATCGGGCATGGCAAAGGGAAGAAGAGAAAGAACCCTTCTAAGGGTACCAAGGGTAAGACCCTTGAAGGCTCATCTTCAAGCAAAACCAAGAAAGGTTTTGTCACTCCTTCTGCTAACCCTAATGAGGCTGAATGCTTCTATTTCCATGAAAAGTCGCACTGGAAGCGAAACTGCCCAAAGTACCAGCAAGATTTGAAGGATGGGAAAGTAAAACCTAACCATGCAGGTATATACACTATATTGTCTAATAACTCACCTCATTCTAAGTCTTGGGTCCTTGATACAGGTTGTGGTATTCACATATGTTGTGATTTGCAGGGACTAAAAAGAAGTGAGAATGTGGAGCAGGGAAAGATAAACTTGATCATGGGAAACAGGACAGCTTCACCTATCACCAAGATAGGAGTTTATTCCTTAGTGCTAAATAGTGGGTTTACATTAGATTTGAATAAATGTTATTATTCGCCAGAAATGACAAGAAATGTTATTTCCTTTCATGCATTGTATAAACAAGGTTTTACCTTTTATTTTGATAATAATAATGGTAGTATTGATGCTTTCTTTAATAATGTTCTTTATTTTAAAGCATTACCTTGTGATGGCGTGTATGAAACTGTATCTGTTGTAGATAATCTAGGAAATAATGTATTGTGTATTAACTCTTCCACTAGCTTAGATAAAGCATCCTTATGGCATTGTCGTTTTGGACATGTAAGCAAGAAACGCATAGGCCAACTCCAAAAGGATGGAGTCTTGGAGTCATTTGACCTAAAGTCAGATGATAGTTGTGAATCTTGTTTGCTTGGTAAAATGACAAAGTCACCTTTTACTGGCACTTGTGCTAGGGGTGAAGGTTTGTTGGACCTCATACACACGGATGTGTGTGGACCCTTCAGAACCGCCACAAGAGATGCTAATCGGTTCTATGTGACTTTTACTGATGATTTTAGTAGATATGGATATGTCTACCTAATCAAGCATAAGTCAGAAACCTTTGAGAAATTCAAAGAGTTTAAGCAAGAAGTGGAGAATCAGTTGGACAGGAACATTAAGATGCTTCGATCCGATCGTGGTGGTGAGTATCTTAGTACTGAGTTCCTTGACTATCTTAAGGAATGTGGGATTGTCTCACAATTGACACCTCCTAGGACACCACAGTTGAATGGTGTAGCTAAGAGGCGCAATCGGACCTTGTTGGACATGGTTCGTTCCATGATGAGTCGAGCTTCGCTACCAATCTCATTTTGGGGGTATGCCTTAGAGACTGCCGCCCATATCCTTAATCTAGTCCCTACAAAGAAGGTTGCCAAAACACCTCACGAGGTGTGGACTGGAAAAGTTCCCAATCTAGACCATATCAAGATTTGGGGTTGCGAGGCTTTCGTGAGACGCGAGACTCACGATAAGCTCGAACCCCGAAGCGAAAGGTGTATTTTCATCGGCTACCCACAGAAATCCTTTGGTTACATCTTCTACAGACCCAGTGATAATGTGGTCTTTGTAGCAAGAAGAGGATTATTTCGAGAGAGAGAATTCATGAGCCAAGGAGACAGTGGGAGGCAAATTGACCTTGAGGAAGTTCAAGAGTCAAGTGGTGAAGGAACCTCAAACCCTAGCCCTCAACCTGAGGAGGAAACTCCTGTTGAGCCGACTGAAGAATCTATACCTCTGAGGCGTTCCACCAGAGTTAGGAATGCACCTGAGCATTATTATGGTTTTCATATTACTGCAGAAGGTGAGACACTTATCAGTGATAACACACTGGTAAATCTGGATGAGCCTAACAGCTACACGGAAGCCATGGCAGGCCCTGAGGCTGCTAAATGGAAAGAGGCTATGGATAGCGAGATACAGTCCATGTATGACAATCAAGTTTGGAACTTGGTTGACAATGTACCTGATCATAAGATAGTTGGGTGCAAATGGATCTTCAAGAAAAAGACCGACATGGATGGTAATGTACACACTTATAAGGCACGACTGGTTGCAAAGGGTTATTCTCAAACTCTGGGAGTTGATTATGATGAGACCTTTTCACCAGTGGCCAAGATTAAGTCTATTAGGGTTATGTTAGCCATTTCTGCATTTCATGGTTCAGCCAGAGGGTTTTGTCAGTACAGAGTACCCCAGTAGAGTGTGTAAGCTCGAGAAATCCATTTATGGATTAAAACAGGCACCTCGCAGATGGAATCTTTGCTTTGATGAGAAAGTCAAAGAATTTGGCTTTTCAAGGAGTGAAGATGAATCTTGTGTCTATATCAAGGCTAGTGGGAGTATAGTCAGCTTTTTGGTACTGTATGTGGATGACATACTACTCATAGGAAATGACATCCCAACCCTGCAGGAAGTAAAGTCCTGGCTTGGGGAGTGTTTCGCTATGAAGGACCTTGGAGAAGCTGCCTATATCCTAGGGATAAGGATTTTGAGAAACAGGAGTAAAAGACTAATTGGACTTAGTCAAAGCACCTATGTGGACAAAGTGTTGAAAAGGTTCAACATGCATAACTCCAAGAAAGGAGAGTTACCCATCCAGAGTAACGCCAGATTGAGTAAGACACAAAGCCCTAGTACTGAGGCTGAGATAGCAGAAATGAGTCGAATACCTTATGCTTCAGCTGTAGGATCGATCATGTATGCTATGACGTGTACTCGACCTGATGTAGCCTTTGCTTTGAGCATGGTTAGCAGGTATCAGGGGAACCCTGGAAAGGCACACTGGACTGTGGTAAAGAATATCCTCAAGTACCTACGAAGGACTAAGGACTGGGTCCTTACCCTCGGTGGCAGTGAGGACTTGAGAGTTGTAGGGTACAGTGATGCTAGCTTTCAGACTGACAGGGATAATTTCCGCTCTCAGTCGGGCTGGATCTTTACTCTAAACGGAGGGGCAATTACTTGGAAAAGTTCCAAGCAGGAGACAATGGCTGATTCCACTTGTGAATCAGAGTATATAGCAGCAAGCGAGGCATCAAAGGAGGCTATATGGCTAAAGAACTTCATCGGAGACCTTGGAGTTGTACCAGCTATAAAGGAGCCAATGGAGATTTTCTGTGACAGCAATAGTGCGGTTGCCTTAGCCAAGGAACCAAGAGATCATGGGAGATCCAGACACATTGACAGAAAATATCACTTCATCAGACATCGAATAGAAGAAGGAATCCTCGTGGCAAAGAGGGTATCATTGGATGAGAACCCAGCAGATCCCCTCACGAAGGGACTGACTCGGGCTAAGCATCTCCAACATGCTCGGAGCGTAGGGCTGAAGGATGATATTAGTTTTAGTAGTTAGATAATCTTGAAATTTGTAAAATGTAATTGACATTTGATGATAAATAAAAGCTGTTATTTATGAGCAAAGTGTTGCTATCTCTTGTCAATCGTTTACTATTATTTCTTTTTGCATGTTTTGACTTCCAGAATAATTATGTTATGGTTTATATCATATTATTCAAACTCTCCACAGTCGGTCATATGTTGGAAGTAGATATGAATCAAGACTGTCATGGGTTGGCTTGTAGAGGTCTAAGATGTTAGACAAAGCGGGGCTACAACACTCATGAGTGCTCATAAGTTCTGAGTTTTGGATTCAACCCACACTCACTTGTATCACTTCATGGAATTTATCTCGGGTGATCGTGAGACGGTAATATCATATAAGTCTTCAAACCTAGAGATATGATTTGTTGCCTATGAGTTGGTTATGCATTGATTGCACGAAAACGCATTGGTAACTCGATGTTATAAACCGTGCTTTTGTGTGTAATTCAACAAGTAGTAGAGCAAACATATGAGTCAAAGTTTATCTGTTCCTTCTAGAATTAGAAGCGATATTTGGGCCCCTCGATGATTTTGTTTTGACCTATGTACCGGGCCCGGTCAGAACTAAATTGATGCGTTCAGTTAAGTTCTATGTCAAACAAATCGGAAATCGGGAAACAAATGCTGGACAATAAGCAAGACCATGTTCCATGTATTTGTCCGGCTGATATCTAGAACAGAGGATTATATGATCACTTATCTAAAATGGCGCTTCATAGTTCAATAGAGTTTAAAGAGCTACGATTGTTGGTCGGTTCCTGAAGTCATACTTGCAACTATAGTTATTAGACTTATCTAAGCGGGAGACTGTTGGATATAGTGTCTAAGTCCATAACTATATTTGGTATGTACTTGACCCGACCCGGCATGGTCCATTTGGGTTGCACTTCACCCAAACAATTTATGGATAATCGTTTGAGAATAGTATAAGTTATGATTTATTAATATATTATAAGTCCTAATATATTAATATAAAATCATATTATTTAATTAGTATTGATCTATAATTAATTTAGAATTAATTTAGAGATCAAAAGTATGACTAATTAAATATGGGCTCTTGTATTTATATAGTGTGAGCTAATGCTTATTTGGAATGGGCTAGGCTTGCATGGAAAGTCCATGGATACTCCATGGAGCTTTAACCCATGGATCTCATGGAAATGAAAAGACATGGGTTTTAGGGTTTACATGGATGTAACCCTAATCCACCACACTATATAAAGGAGGCTTTGGTTCTTGAAATTGCACTAGTTGATGTGTGTAAACTAAGAGGGCCGATTTCAAGAAGTTTGTGACTATTCTCTCAAGTTTTCAAGTTTGTGGTGATTTGTGACTTCCATTTGAGGCATCCACATTATTGGTGCTAGGCTCTCAAACTCCAAGCAATCAACTACTACTACAAGGTAAGTAATTCTACTAGTTTTATTTGATTCAAGTACCCCATGCCATGCTAGTTAGGATAAGAACCTTGGAAAAATAACTATTTGCATGTATCTTAGTCAAACATAGATCCAAGGTTTCTATGGTTGCATGTACACCATAGGAGTGTTAGAATGCAGAAAACCCATCACTTGGATCTTATGGGAAAGTTTCACAAGAGAGCTCTTCATGAAAAGTATGAGGTCGTTAAAACATTAATGGCTTGCAAGTTAAAGGAAGGAGAGTTTGTCTGTAACCACGTGCAAATAATGCAAAGATACGTGGAGCACCTTGAAAGGCTAAATGTGAATTTCGATGAGGAGTTGGCCATAGACATGGTCCTTAATTCTTTGCCTCCTTGTTACGATCAGTTCATTCTGGCTTATCATTTGAACAACACATAGACCACATTGGCCAAACTCCACAACCTGTTGCGAACGGTTGAGTCAGGTACGAAGAAGAATCAAACTCCTAACTCTACTAGTGCCCTGTCCTTGACAGTAGGAAAAACAAGGAAAGAAAAGGAAATATGCTCCTAAGCAGAACTGCTTGGCAAGGCCCGTGTTAGGTCATTTAGCAATGGCCCAAAAATGAAGCCCAGTTATGATATTACTTCTGTTAGTGATCGCAAAGAGGCCATTTGCTTCTATTTCAATGATAAGGGCCATTGGAAACAAAGCCGCCCCAAGTACTTGCAGGACATCAAGGATGGCAATGTGAAACAATTGTCGGTAGGTATTTACACTGTTCAAACTAATAACTCAAAACCTACTCATTCTTGGGTTCTTGATACAGGATGTGGTTTTCACATTTGTTCTGATTTGCAGGGATTAAGAAAAGTGAAGAGGTGGAGCATGGAATGATGAATCTAATCATAGGCAATATGTGATCTTCTACTGTTACCAAGATTGGAGCTTATAGTCTTATGCTTAGTAGCGATGTTAGATTATATTTAATTAACTGTTTCTATTCGTATGAAATGACCTCAAACATTATTTCTTTTCATTTGCTATTTAGACAAGGTCTTCGATATTCGTTTAATGATATGAATGGATCGATTTTGGTTTATAAGAATGGTATTTTTATGTTTGAAGCTTTACCTTGTGATGGTGTGTATGAAACTGTGAGTTGTGTTGATAGATTAGGTAATAGTGTATTTCATATTGATCCGTCTAATGGTTTAGACAAGGTTTGCGTGTGGCATTGTCATCTTGGGCACATTAACAAGAAACACATCGCAAAACTCCAAAAGGATGGAGTGTTAGAATCATTCGACTTAAGGCCAGATGATGAATACGAATCTTGTCTTTTGGGGAAGATGAAAAAATCAACTTTCACTGGATCTTGTGAAAGAGGTGAGGGTTTGTTGGATCTCATACACACAGATGTGTGTGGTCCCTTCAGATCCACCACAAGGGATGTTAATCGATTTTATGTGACATTTACAGATGATTATAGAAGATATGGTTATATCTACTTAATCAAGCATAAATCAAAAACCTTTGAAAAGTTCAAAGAGTTTAAACATGAAGTCGAGAATCAATTAGGCAGGAAGATAAAGATGCTCCAATCTGACAGAGGCGGGGAGTATCTTAGTATCGAGTTCCACAACTATCTCAAAGAATGTGGAATTGTTTCACAATTGACTCCTCCCATGACACCACAACTTAATCGTGTAGATGAGAGGCGTAATCGGACCTTGTTGGATATGGTTCGTTCCATGATGAGTCGAGCTTATCTTCCCATTTCTTTTTGGGGGTATGCCTTAGAGACAGCTGCCCATATCCTCAGTCTTGTCCCTACCAAGAAATTTTCCAAAATACCTCAGGAGATGTGGACATGGAAGGTTCCTTCGTTAGCACATATCAAGATCTAGGGTCGTGAAGTTGTTGTTAGACGAGAGACTCATGACAAACTAAAACCTAGAAGCGAGAGATGTATTTTTATTGGCTACCCCATAAGTCTTTTGGATATTTGTTCTAGAGACCTATTGAGAGCGTGGTCTTTGTAGCACGAAGGGGAGTCTTTCGTGAGAGAGAGCTCATATGCAAAGAGGATAGTGGGAGTACCATTGAACTTGAAGAGATTCAAGAGTCAACAAATGAAGTAACCTTAGAAGATACTAGCACTCAACCAAAGGATGAGGTTCTTGTTAAACCCACCGACAATTCATTTCCTCTTTGCCAATCTAGTAGAGTTAGCATGCCACCTGCTTTCTATGGTTTCCATATAACATCTGATGGTGACACGTTTATTGGTGATAGTACACTGACAAATTTGGATGAGCCAACTAACTACAAGGAAGATATGGAAGGCCCTGAAGTTGCCAAGTGGAAAAAGGCAATGGATAGCGAGATCAAGTCCATGTATGATAATCAAGTTTGGAATTTGGTTGATCAAGAACCTAGCCGAAAGACAGTTGGTTGCAAATGGATCTTCAAGAAGAATACCGACATGGATGAAAAGTTACACACTTTCAAGGCACCACTGGTTGCGAAGGGCTTTACTCAAACCCCATGGATTAACTATGATAAGAACTTCTCACCAGTGACCAAGATAAAGTCTATTAGGATAATGCTCGCCATAGATTTTTTTCATGATTATGAAATATGGCAGATGTATATCAAAACTACTTTCCTTAATGGGACGTTGGCTGAAGATTTTTACATGAGTCAGCCAGAGGGTTTTGTAGATGCAAAGTTTCCTAATAGAGGGTGTAAGCTTGAGAAATCCATTTACGGATTGAAACAAGCATCTCGTAGTTGGAATCTTTGCTTACATGAGAAGGTCAAAGAGTTTGGTTTCTCTAGGAGTGAAGATGAGTCTTGTGTGTATGTCAAGGCTAGTGGAGTAGAGTAACATTTATAATATTATATGTTGATGACATACTCCTTATAGGCAACGACATTCCAACCTTACAAAAAGTAAAGTCTTGTCTTGGAAAGTGTTTTGCTATGAAGGATCTAGGAGAGGCAACCTATATTCTTGGGATAAGAATCTTAAGGGATAGAAAGAAAGACTAATTGGTCTTAGTCAAAGTACATACTTTGACAAGGTACTAAATTGTTTTTTTATGGAAAATTCCAAGAAAGGAGAGCTACCTATTCAGAGTAATGCCAAGTTGATTAAGACTTAAAGCGCTAGCATAGATGAAGAGATAACGGAGATGAGTCGAGTCCTATATGCTTCGTCTGTAGGATCGATCATGTATGCTATGACATGTACTCGCCCTGATGTATATTTTGCTTTAAGCATGGCCAGTCGCTTTCAGGGAAATCTTGGCAGAACTCATTAAACAACAGTGAAAAATATTCCCAAGTATCTGCGAAGGACAAATGATCTGATTCTAGTCCTTGGTGGCAATGATACATTGATATTAAGTGGATATAGTGACGCCAACTTTCAAACATATAGAGACAATCTTCATTCTCAATCTGGATGGGTGTTTTTGTTAAATGGAGGAGCAGTTACTTGGAAAAGTTCCAAGCAGGACACGGTGGCTGATTCTACTTGTGAATCAGAGTACATAGCAGCGAATGAAACATCAAAGGAAGCGGCTTGGCTAAAGAACTTCATCGGCGATCTCGGAGTAGTTCCGACCATTCGGGAACCAATGGAACTTTTATGCGATAATGAAGGTGTAGTTACTTAGACCAAAGAACCAAGAGATCTTGGTAAATCAAGACATATTGACAGAAAGTACCATTATATCTGACATAGAGTTGAAGAAGGTCATCTCATAGTAAAAAGAGTGCCTTCAGAAGACAGTCCTGCAACTCCTCTCACAAAGTCTCTGAGTAGGGTTAAACATAGTCAACATGCTATGAGCATTGGTTTGAGAGATGATATTAGTTTTAGTTGTTACATGATTAGTTTGAAACGTATAACAAAATAAATGTAAGTGATTTTGTTGATTGAATAATAGAGATTATTTATGAGTTTGTTTACCGCCTTTGTCAATTATTTATTCTCGTGTTTCATTTTTTACATATTTTACTTCTTGAATAATTTGATTATTCGAAACTCCACAGTCGCTCATACTTCAGGAAGTAAGTAGTGAATGAAGACTGTCAGGAATTGGATTGTAGATTGTCTAATGAGTTTAAACATAGCAATTGTGTTGATGCAACATTCATGAGTACTTAGAAAATGGAGATTTGAGTATTGGATAAACTCACGCTCAGAGAATTACTTCATGGATACTATCACGAGTAATTTGAGATGATAATATCTTATATTCTTAAAATGGAGATATATGAGTTGTAATTTACAAGTTGGTTGTACATTGGTGTTGCGAAAATGCATCAGTAACTTGGTGTTATAAAACATATGGTCATGTATGATTTGGTAAGTAAAGGATACAAGCATATGAGTCAAAGTTTATTCGTTCCTTTTGCCCTAATGGGAAAAGCGATATCTTTGGGCCCCTTGGTGATTTGGTGTTGACTTATAGTGTTGGGCCTAGCCAGGACTGAATTGATGTGTTCAATTAGAAGTCTTATGATGTCATCACAAATCAAGATATTGGGAAACATAATTTTAGACAATGAGATTGATTCTAATCCAGGTCTCGTGTCCATACGATATCTTGTAGAATGAAGAAATATTCACTTATGTTAGGATTGATGCCTGATCAGATCAGAGGCTGGTGTTGTTTTCAGAAGCACTCTTTGCTGATAAGGTAGAAGTTATATTGGCAATTGTAGTTATAGACTAATCCAAGTGGGAAACTATTAGAGTAGGTGCCTAAGCCAATAATTAAATTGGTATATACTTGAATTATTAACAAAGTCCTTTTGGGTTGCCCTCAAACCTAATAATTGAATAAGATGAGTTTTAGAGAGAGAGACTGATTTATTGATTTATTATATGATTAATAAATATCAATAAATGAATTTATTAATATATTATGAGAATAATATATTAATTAGAAGTAATATTATTTAATTAAGAATTGATCAGAAATTAATTGAAATTAATTTTTGAATTAATTGGATTAAATAATAGTGCAAGGACCTAAGTTGTACTTGTTCAATAATTGAACAACAGGGTTCCAGAACCTTCCCCATAGAGGTTGACGGTTTTGGGATGATTATAGGGTTCTAGAAAACCCCTTAGAGATAATTAGGAACCGGATAATTATCATATATAAGATATTATTATTTTAATCAAGTAAGGGTTATCTAGGGTTTTCCTATTAGCTATAAATAGGCTCCTTTAGCCTCTAAATTTCGGCCACTCTATTATCTAAGAGCATAGCCAAAATTTTGTCTATCCCCTATCTTCTCTTCAAGTTTCCTAGTTTCTAGGGTTTGAGTGTGAACCATCAGAGGCACGAGATTTCTGGTGCTAGCTTACAAGAGTTTTTCAAGAAGGATTATTTGATTGTTTATTACAACAATCAAAAGGTATGTAATCTTCTTCTATGAATTTTGAAATTAACTAGGGATATAGGGTTCTTGTTGTTCAATAGAATGTTACTTCAATAGTGTTATGACTAGATCAAATAGGTTGCATGTACCTTTAAGTGTATAAGGATTTATCCGCGTTATTGCATGAAAAGCCCATCATATATATATATATATATATATATATATATATATATATATATATATATATATATATATATATATATATATATCCAACCAAACAAGTAGATTAAATAATTTTATTAGACTAAGGATGTAAGGGTTTATCCTTATCTAAAAGGTATGGAGTTATGGAGCTTATGTTAGACAATAAGCTTAACCAATCTAGCATCTACTAATTGCATTTATATAAACTATCCTAAATTATTGTTTAAGATGAAGTTTCTACAAATCCTACTAATTGTCATTCAATAAGACAAGTGCTTAGAAAGTTGTTTTTCTAAGTGGGAGCAATATGGAACTTTAAGAGCTAAAGAACCATAAGTTAAATGCATCATAGTTTGGAACTAGGAAGTTTTTCAACTGTTGTTGAATTTACTCAATAGTTGATCAGAAAAAAATAAAGCACATAGAGATGCATTCATGTATGATTATCAAGTATGGTATTGATTAATCTTCCTCGATATATTGAGAATACAAAGAGTAAGTGAGTTTTCAAAGGAGAAAACATACATGAATGAAAATCTTATCAGATTTAAACTAACATTTCAAAGTAAGAACCTTCTTTCTTATAAGATTATTACACAGTGTGATTTAATTATAAATCAAGACGACTCGTGTGCTTTCTACAAAGCTAGTGGGAGCGCAATAACATTCCTAGTCTTATATGTTGTCGAAATACTAATTCTTGGAATAAAGGTCTATATAGATAGATCATGGCAACTTAAAGGATTATGTAAAATTGCATTGATTGTCAAGGATCTGAAAGAGCTTAAGATATAAGACTCTAAAGAGTTTATCTTGTGAAATACCACATGACATAATTTTGAGCACTCCTCAACATCCTAGTATAATGTTTTGAACTGGATAATATGATTGTATTTCATATGCTGTTGCAATTGGATTAATCATATATGTCATAATTATGCATGAAGGCCAGATACTTTGTATGCTTACAGTATGTCGAATGATACCATTATAATATGAGAATAAGTCATTGTGTAACTTATAGGAACCTTCTAAAGTACTTGCGAGACCTAGAAAAATATTCCTAATCTACGTAGTATTTGAAAAAAAGCTATGTTTAAAGTTATTACACATATACTGAACTTCCAAATATATTGAGATGACTCTCAATCACAATCGTACGTGTTCTCATTATGAATTAAGAGAAATTACATGGATAGTAGTTCCATGTATATTTTAATTACAGTTAGACATCAAAGTTAGAGTATATTGTTGTTTGGAGAACCACATACAAAGATGTTTAATGTATAGTTTATTATGGCTATGAATAATCCCATTACACAAGTATTGGTATCTAAGTTATATTTAAGCACCTAATACATTCTCAATAGTTTTCTCTATATATGATATATATATATATATATATATATATATATATATATATATATATATATATATATAATTGAAAATGTTTGTATTTGCAAAGTTTATACAAATCAAGTTTGTCAAATTTTCTTAACGAGGCTCCTTCATTAGCTAAAGCATGAAAGTCAAGACGATGCTATAGGGCCTTGTTGATATAGTTAGATGTATTTAATTAAAATTTAGTATTTGGATATTGGAACAATACAAGCAACATATAGTGTAATGAGTTGATATATTGGATATGAGTCTCTCATTAAATAATTTGTTATGTTCTATGTTAACATGTTTAAATCCTTGAATAACTAAGCTATTCTAAATGTCCATAGTCATTCATAGTTGTGGGAGCATCTATGAGGTAAGACTAATATGAGAGGATTGGTTGATTTTCATGGAGATGAAAATAGCAAGATCTGCTACCAACTTCGTAGGTACTTGATTAGGAGAATAAGTATTAGACCTGACCCACATCAAAATCACTTTATGGATTGTAGTCATGAGTGATGTTTTGATCAAGGTTGTATCTTTGTATTCTTATACGTGGGATACATATTTGGGACTAGATGTGTAGTAATTATTGTGCTTTGACATGGTTTAACGTTGTTCCGTAAAAGGCAGTCATAAGGGCCATCGTTGGGTATGACAGGAACTACATTGATGGGCGTATGCAGTCAATATGGGATTTGTCCCTCTTATTCATTAAGAGTTAGACATCTAAGGCCTTACTAAAAGTTTAACACTAAATGAGATTGATAGCAATCCATATCTCATGTTCAACATTATGTCTGAGACAAAGGAATAATTGATACCACACCTTTAGTAACAATTGTAGCTTAGAGCTCCTGGAATTGGCTGTTGATGAGATGGCACCCTTCATATATTGTTAGGGGTAGTAGCCCATTGCTAGACGTCAACTACTGTCTATGTCAATCTATAATGAATCTTGTGCAAGTGAGAGATTTTTGAATCTATATACCCAAGAATCATTATTGAGTGAAATTGCTAATAATATATGATCATATAGGGTCACGCCTTTATCAAGTTAACACATTTTTTGTATTTATTATTATTATGATTATTAATAAATAATACCAATTCTTGTATTTAATTAGGGAATAATTATTGTTATGTGAAAAGAATAATTATAAGAGAGTATAACTAGTTATTATTTCATATGATATGAATTAATAAGTCGCGTACAACCTTTTGGACTAGTTGAATCCTTTTGTCTTTTACCGAAAGACAAAATTTATATTTTAGAAACTTTGAGTTTATAAAAATTAAAGAATTCTCCTTCTTTTAAGAGGTATGGTAAAAAATTTCAAGAGACATGGAGGTTGCTTGTCAACCTACATGCTTTATCTCCCCATGCGTCTAAAGGCTACAATTACTTTAGAGTATTTTAATATAAAGCCCTTACCTTGCATGAGACTATAAAAGAGTGTGTCTTGCATGAATTTTGGCTAGTTGTTCAAGGGTATCTTTTCCTTCTCTTCTACCCTTAAAACCGTTGCTTGCTTCTTCCATCCTCTCTCCATGACTTTTAACGTAAAGTGAAGAATTAAAGCTTTCTTGAGTTGTCTCCTTTAGTGTTTATCTGAGTTAAGCACTTAAAGGCTTAAGACACTCAATAATACAAGAAGGAATTAGCATTTCAAGTGCCTTACTCTTGACGGTGGATACACAGATAAATCATATTCTTTGATTTTTGTTATCATCATCAACACCCCAAAACCACATGGGTTCAAAGGCTTCGAAGGTTGTCATTCTAAAACACTCTTTGGTTGTTTTTTATTTTATTCTAACCTCTATAAATGGATCCTTGATGGTCTGGTTTTGTTATAAACTAAAAATAAACTTGTTATTTTTATAAGACTTCCATTGCATTTTTTATGAAAAACAAACTTATATTTTGTATCAAACCCCATCATGTTTGACTAGAATTGTTGATGATTCGTTCATGTGCTCTATATAGTTATACATTCATGTCTCAATAGTTTTTCTTTAGCCTTTGGTCACACTTTGTCTATCATGTACATTTAGCTTGTAAGCACCATGAATAAACACAAGAATCTAAAGGAGGAATGTGAATCCAAATATGGTGTCACCACCATTATGCACTGTAGTCTTACAGTGCGTGACTGCTACCGTCACCTAAAGGGTCGTGAAAACTCTCAACAACGGTATGTAGATATCCCCACTCTTCAATAAATAAGAGTTTATAATGACATCTTTCGGTTATTTAGCAATATCGGATGAGAGAGGATCCTAACTCTAGCACCTATGGATTCCTTTAAAAAAAATAACTCTTGAATTCTTACAATCTCTACATTCCAATGATAATTCCAAGAGCCCCTCATTTTGTATCTTGCAATTGCAATTCTTTCCGAGTCTAGACGATCTTAATGGGTTTGTAGGGATTTATGCGAATAATACTTATGGTCCCCATTTAGGATTTAGGCGAGAAACAAAATACCATTTTCAAAGCCAAAGACTTTTGGATGGAAATCACGGGCCTGGATTCTTACGAGGCTCGATCCACCAAAGCATCTCAACTCATTCATCCGGTCTTAAGGGCAGCCCTCCGAATTCTCACTAAGATTGTCTTCCCCCAAGAAGACGTAAGTAGAGTCGGTAAGAAGAAGCTATAAATTCTTTGGTGCATGGTCACCAGTGTCAAAAGACCATATATTGGCGCCTTTCTTTCCTCCAAACTTATCAAAATTCCCACTAGTGATTCCAACCCCATTCATTGTGGCGGGATAGTCACTTATCTCGCCACCCGCCTTACTTGTGACAAACTTCTTGAGGAGAAAAGCCTTAATCTTGGAAAAATCACACAAGGCTCTAATGCCCTCACATCCAATGTCCTTGAAGCCTCTCAATTTTTCCACAAAGAGAGGGACGATAGTCTTACATGGTTGGTGTAGAAACAAGCTAATTTCCGAGTTTCTGTTGTAGATTGCAGTTCCCTCCATCTCCAGAAGGACATCACTCAGACACGCTGGTTATTGCCAAGTAATATTCCTGATGAGCTCATGTTGTGTTCTCCTGAGCGGATGATCGCCGACCATGAAAATGAAACTCGTGCTAATCCCTTTGTTCCCCCACTCACTCTATTCCTCCCCATGCAAGGGGGTCTACTTCAGCTGCCCCGGTGGAGACTGCATGTCATATTTACGCCCGTCGGGCAACTCAATACCATGACACATACATGATGCATTTTGACATCCTCGATTAAACTGTTGCTGACATTGGCACTGATTTATTTGTAACCAACACCTTCGTTCAACTATTGACACAAACGGTACAAAATAACCATTTTGAGGTTATGCAGTTCTTGCAGAGTTGGAACCCCCACGGTCAACCTCCGCCTTATCCTCCCTCCACTCTGTAGGTCGCCCTACCTTCTCCGTGCATCGAAGAAGATGCATAATCTTAAGCTTGGGGAGGGGTCTTTGTATATTAGGTTCTAGTTTCCTCATTTATTTCATCAAAACATTTCAAAAATCCAAAAAGATTTTGCTTTTTTAATTTTCATTTTTAAGTGCATTCATTTCAAAGTATCTAAATAAAATCACAAAAATTGTTTCATTTTTTTATTTCTTTACACTTCACATTGTTAATCACCAAAAATTACAAAAATATTTTGTTTTCAACTTATCCTTTGTTTTCATCTCATTCAAAAAAAATCCAAAAAGATCTTCAATTTTCATCATGTTCTTCTTTTTGCATAAAAAATAAAAAATAAAAAGAAGAAGAAGAAGATCTAATCCAAGAGGGCCTAATCTTCTAAAAACATTTGAGTCGGTATGTGTGTCGTATGCCTTGAGATTAGACTTGCTCGTTTTTTAATACAAATTAAAAAAACAGTCTAATCACACACGAACGCGTCTTCCGAAGCTACTCGCACAAAACATAAAATGAAGAGGTTCTCAACACCGAAACATTATAATATGTATATGTTAGCCTTATAAGCTTCTCATGGTAATAGATCGTGATATTTTCCAATAGTATAAAAAAGACAAGGACAAAAATATAAAGAATTAGGCTGAGAAAATAACTTAAACATGTAGATATGTAATGTTCCCTTACAATTTTACTCCTCTGTTTATGCCATAATAGTGCCCTCCTTGTGAAAACCATCTCATTATGTCGCACAAAGTCGACATTTAAGCATGAGTATATCTTCAGATACTTTGAAAGTGCACCCTTGCGAACAGAACTTCAAAGGAGTTGTGCAGGGATGAAATATAAAAGAGTTACAAAAAAAGAGAAAATAAAGAGTCAATAAGTAGACAATTCCGCAGCAACATGTGTTGCATAAATAAATACAATTAGGACAATTGATTGGCTATCAAAAGATCTCCTTTGACTTCAACTTGAACTTATGATAGTGGGACTGATTATTAACAACTTGGGCTGGTGTAAGTGGTGCGAAACTTGTAACCAATCTGGGTAAATCCTAGGGAATCTTTAGAAAAATATTGTTGTTGGTCAACAAAATAGTTGGGTTCGGTAATTGTTATAATTTACAAAATGAGAGTCATTGAGCATGTTTTTATCATGTACATTTTACATTGAAGTAAGGTCACATTTTGTTCTATTTATTAACTCATTATCGGTGACCTTGAACAAGTGTTGTAACATTTGATTTTGTTGAGTTGCATTGGGGAATGGAGAAAAGTCTTGTTTATAATGTTATATATCTTTGTGGGGCTAATTTCAAGTGAATTCAAGGCACGACAGGGACATTCTCGACTATGTGACACAATAAGGTTATTTGGATTGGATCTCATTTGTTTTGTTTTGTTTATTGCATTGTTCTCCAAAAGCTAGGATTTATATTTTTTTCGTCCTTTAGTGTCTCGGGTCTATACTAATTTTTGCTCTTTCTTGAGGACAAGAAAGGTCTAAGTTTGGGGAGGCTTTTTAGGTGCATTTTGAAACATAACTCTAACCGTTGTATTTCATCACAACAAAGGATAAAATTGGAAACATGGTCGGTGTCACACCGACACAGGTCGTGTTTTTCCTTTTCATCATATATTTGAGTAACATGACTTGGTTTGAAGGTAGACCGAAGACGGAGACAAGTTTGAAAATTGATTGAAGTTTTAGAAAAAAGCACGACTCGATTCAAAACACATGGCCATGCCAAAAACCCATGGACATTATAAAAAACGCATGGTCTTGCGTCAAACACGTGAGAAGTTATTTATTGTGATAAAAAGGAGAAACTCGATCATTTTACACACATGGACGATTTTGCGAGCAAAGAATGCGATTTTGGATGGATTTTTTGGAGCTTTTGAATATTTCTAATCATTGCAAACACTTTTAAAATCCATTTGTAAGCGTTAAACACTTCTAATTCCATCTTTTTGTTTGATTTGTTCTTAGCCATGTGTGGCTAAGAAAACCTAATCTCTAGTTCTTGTTCAAAACATATTGATTATTTGACTTGAAACATATGGCTTGATTTTTTATTATGATTCTATTCTAGTGATTATGTTCTTATTTAAACTAGAATCTTTGAATTTGATTTATGTTTGATTGACCACTTATATAATTGAATTATTGTGTAGTTAATTAACTTTTAGGACACCTAATCGTTCTATAAAGTTAATGATTGGTAACAAATTATAGGTTTTCTTATTGTAGAACATATGTCACATGCTTTCACACTTCCGAGCGTATGAGGAGAAATGAACATTGTTGCGAATCTTGTACAAAACTTAATGCAATTTTTCAATACAATCTAAGAGCATGTTTATGTTGAATTAGTAAATCTAGGTCTAGTCAAAGAGCGTGTTTTGATTAGATAATTTTCCAATCGTGAGGTATTAGAGCGTGTTAGTATCTATCAGTACCAACTTAGAATAACAATCATGAATTACATCAAGTAATAATCAAGTTATATGACAACATTGAGAACTAGAACTGGAACAATTTCAAACAACTTGTGTAACACCCATAAAATTCAAGCCAATTTAAAACTTTTCGAAACATTTAAAACCAACAGTTATTACAGATTTGTTTTCAAAATAGTCTATATCAGAGTTTTCCCAGAAACATAAACAAAACATGAGGAGCTGTACGATCATGCCTTCGCCTTGCCGCGATCCCCTGATGTACCTAAAACAATAAACTAAAACTGTAAGCCCGATAGCTTAGTGAGTTCCCCCAAAATACCGATACACTGCACATAACATATATACGAATAACAACATATACTGGGTCCACAACTTTACAGACTGGATTACCCCCCTGGGCCCACAGTGTGAGTTTGGATTGCCTTCCAGGCCCACAACTCACATCTGGATTACCACCGAGCCCACAATACGATTCTCCCTCAGCTCGTATCTGGAATGCTCCCGGGTTTGTTGGTTACCGCACAGAGTAGTATCACCTCAACCCATCTCACATAATATGTCGACATATAACACAACTAATACACATACAGATAATCACATGATACTACAGGTAATCCTACAGATCTATGCAACACTAACTCATACTCAACATACCACTAACTGCTAGGAAATCATATCCAATGGGCCAGCATTGGTGCCTTAGACCCCTTAGTATAGTGAGGATAACTCACCTCGCAATTGTCGACTCGAAGGATAAGCTTAACTCTCGGATCACCGCCTTAAACTCCACCACCTATATTTGCCACCCAACCATGTTCATAAATTCCCAAAATGCCCTAGAAGTCCAATAGTCAACCCTTGGTTAAAGTCAACTGTCAAAGTCAACAATCCATGTTGACATGAACTCGTCGAGTACAACCAGCCACTCGCCGAGTTCCTTGCATAAGTCGTCGACTCGCTGAGTCACTTGAATGACTCGTCGAGTTCCTAATGTTGGTGGCCATGAACTCCTTGGCCAACTCGTCGAGTTACCCTTGCAACTCGCCAAGTTCACGCATGTCCAAAGGTTGGGAAAACCCTAGCTGACTCGCCGAGTCACTCTACTAACTCGCCGAGTCTACGACAATCTTCATCGGACTCGCCGAGTGGACCATGTAACTCGTCGAGTCCCTTAAGTCCTTCATCCAAACAGATGCTTTTTAAGCCATGCTAAGGTTCCATATTGCAGATCTAAATCCCCAAGGCATGTTTATCACGTAAAGTTGCAAACTTTACGTGCATGCAAGGCTCTAGAGACTCTAAATGACAAATCCAAGCTCGCAATGCAGTTTTACACCTTAGGAGAGTCTCATTCTTGCAAAAGATGGAAGCTTTATGGACTTAGAGACCCAAGAGAGTCCAGATCTGAAGTTGTAACTTCAGATCTTAGCTTAAACACAAGAAAGGCTTCCTAAAATGCTAGAAAAGCCCTAAAATCCACCCAAAAGAGATCTAGAATGAAATGAGGTTAAGATAATAGCTTACTACCTTCCAAGGGATGCCAACTGAGGTAGATCTCTTATTCCCACACGTTCCTTGCTTCTATTCACTTGTTCTCAAAGATTTTCTCACCAAAATCCTCTTCCAAAGCTTAAAACACACAAATGGAGCACACTCACACAAATTAGGGTTTATGGAATATCAAGAGGTTATAAGGGGAGGTTGAAGAGGCCAATGATCCTTTAAATAGGGTGTAAAACCCCGAAAATTAGGGTTTCATCCTCCAGCTCCTACTCGTCGAGTCCCTTCTTGGACTCGGCGAGTAGGTCACTTAAACACATGGACCAACCCGCTGCTTCTCGACGAGTCAGGGCAACCAATTCGTCGAGTAGACCTTGAAATCAATAAAATCTTATAACAAAATCAATACCTGAGAATCGGGGCATTACAATTCTCCCCCACTCGAATTAGACTTCGTCCTCGAAGTCTGCCTCGGTGAACAACTCCGGATAGTGCTCCCGCATTTCTGCCTCCGACTCCCATGTCCAGCCGGACCCTCTTCGGTGCTCTCACTGTACCTTTATCAAAGGTATCTCCTTGCTCCGTAGAACCTTTATTTTCCTCTCCAGAATGGCCACGGGCCTTTCAACATAATTCATGCGCTCATCGACCTGAATTTCATCTAAGGATACCACCGCCTCCTGATCTATAATGCACTTTCGCAATTGCGATACGTGAAAGGTGCTGTGGATCCGACTGAGCTCATCTGGTAGCTCTAACCTGTATGCCACCTTGCCAACCCTGACAATGATCCTGAACGGCCCAATGTATCGGGGACCCAATTTCCCCCTCTTCCTGAAGCGGATCACACCCTTCCAGGGCGAGACCTTCAGGAGTACCATGTCCCCAACCTGGAACTCTAACTCAGATCGGCGCCTGTCGGCGTAACTCTTATGCCGACTCTAAGCGGTCTGCAGACGCTGCCTTATCTGCTGAATCTTCTCGGTAGTCAGCAAGACTACCTCCGTCCTTCCCATCACCCTATGTCCGATTTCACCCCAACAAACCGGGGTGCGACATCTCCTCCCATACAACAGCTCGAAAGGCGGGGCGCCAATGCTGGAATGATAGTTGTTGTTGTAGGCGAACTCCGCAAGGGGTAGGTGGGAATCCCAGCTCCCACCGAAGTCAATAACACATGCCCTCAACATGTCCTCGAGGGTCTGAATGCTCCGATCGCTCTGACCATCGGTCTGCGGATGAAATGTCGTGCTAAAGTGCAACCGCGTGCCCAGTTTCTCGTGGAACTTCTGCCAGAAAAGGGAGGTAAATCTAACATCCCCGTCGGAGACAATGGAGACCAGAACCCCATGGAGAGCAACGATCTCGCGGACGTACAGGTCGGCCAACTTCTCGGCCGAAGAACTCTCCCATATCGCCAAGAAATGGGCACTCTTGGTCAAATGATCTACGATGACCCATATAGCATCAAATCCATTCACCATCCTTGGCAACTTGATAATGAAGTCCATCGTGATCTGTTGCCATTTCCACATGGGAATCTCTAGAGGCTGCAGCATACCATGCGGCCTCTCATGCTCGACCTTGACCATCCTACAGGTCAAGCACCTCTCGACATACCAAGCGATTTCTCGCTTCATGCATGGCCACCGGTAACTCAAACCCAAGTCTCGGTACATCTTGGTGGCCCCTGGGTGAATAGAGAAGTGAGACTTATGAGCCTCCTCCATGACTGTCTGTCTGACCCCACCAGACATCGAAACCCATACCCAACCGCATCGGGTCAATAATCCCCGGTTATCTTGCACAAACCGGGTGTTCTCGCCTTCGTTCTCTCCATCTTCCAGTTCTCCGGTCGCATGCCCTCAACCTGAGCATCCCTGATCAAGCTCACCACCGGAGAATCCACCGCTATCCTCATACATATCGCTGGGGTGGAAGACCTAGCTGACTTGCGGCTCAAAGCGTCCGCCACCACATTCGCTTTACCGGGGTGGTAAAGGATCTCGCAATCGTAGTCCTTGACTACATCCAGCCACCTGCGCTGCCTCATGTTCAGGTTCGGCTGATCCATGATGTGTCTCAAGCTGTTGTGATTCGTGTATATGGTGAAACGGACCCCATATAGGTAATGTATCCATATCTTGAGAGCGAACACCGCCGCTCCCAGTTCTAAATCATGAGTAGGATATCTCATCTCATGCGGCTTCAGCTGCCGCGATGCGTAGGCTATCACTCGTCCTCTCTGCATGAGGACCACCCCCAAACCTGTGATGGATGCATCATAGAACACCACAAAATCCTCAACTCCCTCCGGGAGTGTCAAGACTGGAGCCTCGCATAACCGCTAACGGAGGGTCTCAAACGCCCTCTGCTGCTCAGGGCCCCACCAGAAATCCATCCCCTTCCTCGTCAGACGAGTGAGAGGTACTGCAATCTTAGAGAAATCCCGAATGAATTTCCGATAGTACCCTGCTAATCCCATAAAACTCCTGATTCCGAAGGAGACCTCGACACCTCCCACTGCATGACTGCCTCGATTTTGGCCGGGCCGACCAAAATCCCCTCCTGGTTAACGAGATGTCCGAGAAACTGGACCTCTCACAACCAAAAATAACACTTCGAGAACTTGGCATACAGCCGTTCTCGTCTCAGAACCCCCAACAACTCCCTGAGGTGCTCATCGTGCTGCTCTCGGGTCTTGGAATACACCAAGATATCATCTATGAACACGATGACCGAGCGATCAAGCATCGGTCTGCAGACCCGATTCATCAAGTTCATGAATACTGCTGACGCGTTGGTGAGCCCAAACGGCATCACCACGAACTCGTAATGACCATAACGAGTCCAAAACGCGGTCTTCTCCACGTCCTCCTCTCTGACCTGGACCTGATGATACCCCGACCTCAAGTCAATCTTGGAGAACCAAGATGCACCCTGTAACTGATCAAAGAGATCATGTATCCTCGGGAATGGATAACGGTTCTTCACCGTCAACTTGTTCAACTCCCTATAATCAATGCACATCCGGTGCGAACTGTCCTTCTTCCCGACGAAGAGGATCGGTGCTCCCCATGGAGAACTTCTAGGTCGAATGAACTGCTTGCCCAATAGTTCCTGCAGTTGTGAAGACAGCTCCTGCATCTCGGGTGGTGCCAACCGGTACGACGCCTTGGCGATATGAGCCACACCCGACACCAGGTCGATCCGAAACTGGACCTGCCTCTCGGGAAGTATCCCTGGCAACTCCTCAGGGAACACGTCGGCAAACTCCCTAACCACTGGAACCTCTGAAACTGAAGTCTGATCTCTGACTCGTGTATCCACCACGTACGCTAGATAACCCGTACACCTGTGCTGAATATACTGTCGAGCCCTGGAAGCTGAACAAAACCCTGATCCCACTCTGGTGCCTTCGCCATATACAATCAGTTCTCCCCCACTTATGGTTCGAACTACCACCCGCTGGCCCTCGTAATCTATCATGACACCAAATCGACTAAGCCAATCCATCCCCACGATCACGCACACCTCCCCCATGGGAATCGGTATCAAATATATCGGAAAGGACATTCCGAAGATCTCCAACTCGCATCCTCGGTAGACCGAAGAAGCAGAAACTCCGTGTTCGCTGGCGATAGAGACTCGCAACGGGCACTCTAGCTCGCCTACTGGCACACCGAACTCCCTACTAAATGTCGAAGATACGAAAGACAGACTCGCCCCCGAGTCAAATAAAACCAATGCAGGCAAGGAGTTCACTAAAAACGTACCTAATCACTGATACAACGGATAAGCATAAAACATATATAATAAATGAGATAAAGAATAGAAACATACCAGCAACCACATCTGGTGCTGCCCTGGCCTCCTCCGCTGTAAGCTGGAAGGCACGCTCCTGAGCCTTCGGAGGCTCTGCCTTAACTGGCCTCCCATCAGAAATCCTCAATGTAGCCGGCGCGGGAACCTGCGCCGGCTTAGCGGCAAGCAACGGGCAGTTGGCCTTCAAGTGGCCAACCTGATCACAGTGATAACATAACCTCAAACTCGAAACCGGGGCGGCCTGGTGACAATCCTTTGCATAATTCCCCACGTTGCCACACCTGTGGCACCCACTACCAGCTCGACAAACCCTAGAATGACCCTTGCCGCACTTTCCACAAGTGCGGCTCTGCTGACCCCCGGTCCTAGAATCAGCGGTCTTAGACCGCTTAGACGCTGGCTGCGACTATGTTGGGGCCTGCCGCTGCTCCCTCAACTGCAACTCAATCTCCAACTCATGCCGCCTAGCGGCCTCCTGCAACTCCAAAAGAGTATCACATCGCTGGGTAGACACAAACTGACCGATGTCAGTATTGAGCATGCTCAGATAACGGGTCATCTGAGCTTGCTCGGAAGCAAACTCTGGGCAGAACATCGCCCTCTCTGTGAACATGCGGGTGATCTCCATCACCGACTCCCCATCATGTCTCAAACTCAAAAACTCCTGAGCCAAATGTTCCCGCTCGACCCGTGGAATGTATCGGGCGCAGAACATGTCCCTGAACTGCTCCCAAGTAACAGCTGCTCTCTGCTCATCAGTGTACGACCCTGTCGTCAACCTCCACCAGTCCTTGGCCCCGAGCCTCAGCATGTTCAGGGCACACCTGAACTTCTGGTCAGTAGGATATGAACACGTGAAGAAACAGCCCTCCACGTCAGATAACCACCCCATGGATCTAATCGGATCCTGGGTACCATCGAATGTTGGGGGCTTCGTGTTGTCAAAGTCCCGGTACTGGAATCCCCGACTGTCTCCACCTCCTCCTGCCGCTGTTACAGCCGATGCAGCTGCAGCGGCATCCGTCTCTGCAAGGGCTGCGTAACGCTCGTCGAAGTACTCAACCATAGCGGTCTTAATAGACCCAAACATCTCCGGCAGCTGTGCCCGGAACATAGCAGCAACCTCATCATGCAGGATCTCTCGAATCCAGGCATCCAGCTCATTTGTACCCATTTGCACCACAGGCTCAGGTGCTGTTGGCCCCTCCTGGCCTCCGTCTCCTGATCATGATCCTGACCCGGATCCAGTCACAAAGCGTCTCGTAACCACCATACTGAAAGTATAACAGGAAGATATCAGACAATCCACATAGATAACTGGGAACCAACTCCCGACAAAACCCTAGGGGTTGTGACTTCCTTGCTACGCGTATGGGTCCTGTGCTTTCAGTACTACGGGCCCATACTACCTTCCACACCTACTCATATTTGTCTCAAGTATGACCACAACACCCTAACAATATATATATATATATATATATATATATATATATATATATATATATATATATATATATATATAAACATAGCGAGCACTTAATCCTCACTCCTAGAGGGATGCTAAATATCTCATAACTGGCCTACCGGCCTCGCACGACCCACCCATCCATGAAACTTTCACCAACCCTGCAGCACTAGTGTATGCTAGTCATACATAACGCTGGACCCTATAGACTTTCGAATATCCAATCCTACCCTAAGCTCCCAATCAACAAGAACAGAACATAAGGCTAAATCAAACATTCTCAGACTATAAGATCTTAATTATGTATAACCGTGATACATACAGTAAACAACTACAGTAATGATCTCAATCTTATATAAGGAAAACCCTAGGCTAGCACGCATCATGTAATCAGGAAATTCTAGCATGCAATTCCTGAAGATCCCTAGCCTAGTACTAGCATGCTGTTCTAACATATCACAATATCAAATATTCGTATGGTATTTTGGGGTCTACTTACAGGCTCCGACTGATCGTACACCCTGCATCCTCCTTTACTTATTTTGAAAGCCATTCGAAAAATCATTTTAAAAATCTTTTCCTTGATTTGAGACTGGAGTCACACGTGTGCTCCTCCAATTCACTCAAACCAAGGCTCTGATACCAACTTGTAACACCCATAAAATTCAGGCCAATTTAAAACTTTTCGAAACATTTAAAACCAACAGTTATTACAGATTCGTTTTCAAAATAGTCTATATCAGAGTTTTCCGAAGGCGCCGGCATGATTTGTACACACTGGCAGAGGGTTATGCTTTGAGATTCTGGGATATGTTTTATTATGATGACATTTGATACATGAGATTTTGAGAATGTTATATGAGTTTTATTATGTGGAAAAATGAAAAAGTGTTTTAAAATTTACGTCGTTACAAGTTGGTATCAGAGCCTTGGTTTGAGGGATTCGGATGCACCTTCGGGCGTATCTGAACTCAAACTGAGGATTTGAGAAATTTTTTCATAAAAGAAACAATTTTTCAAAAAAAGTAAGAGGTTTTGAGAAAAGTAGAGCGGAGCAGTGTGTACGATCAGCCAACGCCCGAACGGTGATTTCCTAAAATACCCTTACATTATGTGTTATGAGATATTATGTGATATGCTATGCATGCTAGAGTAGGCTAGGTATTCATATCTAGGACTAGAGTGGCCTGATTTGTGATGCCTTAGCCTAGGAGATTACTGCTACTATGAGATACTTCGAGAGTGATTAGGTAGCCGCAAGGAGCTTATGAGTGGTCTACTGGAGGGTAGCTTGAGTTTAGTGAGATATAGAGTACTTGTGATCTGGGATCCTAGGAGGAGGACTTGGGGTGAATACCGATGCGTTGTGGAAGGTAGTATAGGGCCCGTGCTACTGGAAACACCGGATCGGTGGGCAGTTCAAGTAAGAATCCTTAGGGTACTAAAGAACAAGTAGGGTTGAGTATTGAGTGCGAGTATACTCGACCGAGTCTCTGACTTCTTTTGTGTTTTATTTCAGAGACATCATGGTTGGGACGTGCCACCACCAGGAGGCAGTGGTACCAGTGATGAGGAGATATGTAGGTTGATTCACGAGGAGGTGGCCGTAGTCATACGAGCGGAGATTCCTGAGATGTTTGGGTCTATCAAGACCACCTTGATTGAGACATTTGACGAGCGGTATGCTTCTCTTACCGAAGCTGTTGATGCTGCAGCCACCGCAGCTGTCGCTGCTGCCAGGCCACAGGGGGGTGACTCGTTGCTGTACCGAGAGTTCAACAACACGAAGTCACCAGAGTTTGATGGGACTCAGGATCTGATAGCCGCGATGAGGTGGATCTCTGACATTGAGGGATGCTTCTACACCTGTTCTTGTCCGGAGCATCTGAGAGTTCGATTCGCGCTGAACCAGCTTCGCTTGGGAACGAAGGACTGGTGGAAGTTTGTTACGGCAGACTTCACTCCTGCAGAGATTACAGCGGTGACCTAGGAGAGGTTCACCACCATGTTCCGAGATGAGTATGTTCCCCCGGTGGAGAGGGAACGATTGGCGCATGAGTTCTTGTCCCTCAAGCAGGGGACGGAGTCCGTGACTGTGATTACACGGATGTTTCATGAAAGGGCGTTGTTTTGCCCTGAGCACGTGTCTACCGAGCAGGCACGTATGAGCCGATATCTGAGCATACTGAGGAGGGAAATTCGTGAGTTCGTGGTGAACTCGACATACCAGACATTTGTCGAGCTCCAGGCGAATGCCCGGAAGAGGGAGATTGAGCTGGAGACTCAGGCCAGGGAGGAGGCCGAGTCTCAGAGGAGGGATAGGCGGCCGGTACAGTCTCAGCCGGCGGCCAAGCGGGCAAAGCCCGCTGATTCGAGATCTGGAGGTCCGAAGGGCCGCACTTGCGGGAAGTGCGGCAAGAGCCATGATGGGACGTGCAGAGCGGGTGTGTGCTATAAGTGTGGGAAGGAGGGGCATATCGCGGGGGATTGCCCCAAGAGATTTTCGGTTTGCTTTCACTGCAACCAGACAGTCCATCGGAAGGTCGAGTGCCCGCAGCTACTTCAGGGATCAGCACAGGGATCTGCACCAGCTACTAGAGTTACCGAGGTCCGGCCAGCGAAGGCCGAGGCACCGAAGGCTCTAGGGAGAGCCTTTCAGTTGACAGCGGAGGAGGTACGCGCAGCGCCCGATGTCGTGGCTGGTATGTATTCTTTTATTTACTTATACTGAGTTTGAGATATTATGCTTATTCTGTGGTATGCATAGGTACTTTTCTTGTGAGTTCTGTACCTGCTTTGATGTTATTTGACTCGGGTGCGAGTCGATCTTTCGTGTCATTAGCATTTAGCCAGCACATCAGTACCCGACGAGAGGCGTTGAGTCGACCTCTACGAGATTCTATAGCTGACGAGCGAGCGGTTTATGCTACTGAG
The DNA here is from genome assembly GCF_052849685.1 of Lactuca virosa. Classification (NCBI taxonomy): domain Eukaryota; kingdom Viridiplantae; phylum Streptophyta; class Magnoliopsida; order Asterales; family Asteraceae; genus Lactuca; species Lactuca virosa. The sequence continues at coordinate 458,027,815 of NC_136430.1, forward strand.
GTGATTCGAGGATGTGTACTCGATATTTTTTGGTGTTGAGTTCCCTATAGATCTGGTACCGATTGTGATGGGTGATGTCTGTGTCATCGTGGGCATGGACTGGTTGAGCCGATTTGGAGCTGTTATAGACTGCGAGCGGCAGTTGGTGACCATACGAGACCCTAGTGGGGGAGTACTTACGGTGTATGGCGAGGGTACCCGGTCTGGGTCAACATTTTGTTCAGCTGCCAGAGCGAGATAGAGTCTACAGTAGGGCTGTAGAGGGTTTATAGCCTATGTGATAGATACACGAGTTTCCGCAGAGAGGCCGAGTTCTGTCGGTGAGGTACCGATAGTGCGAGAGTTTCCGGATGTTTTCCCCGAGGAGTTGCCGGGTGTACCTCCCGAGAGACAAGTGGAGTTCCGCATCGATTTGGTTCCGCGGGCAGCACCTATTGCCAAGGCACCCTATCGCCTTGCGCCACCGGAGATGCAAGAGTTATCCTCACAGCTTCAGGAGCTGTTGGGGAAGGGATTCATCCGACCGAGTAGCTCGCCGTGGGGAGCGTCGATCCTTTTTTTCAAGAAAAAGGATGGTTCACACCGGATATGCATTGATTACCGGAAGTTGAACAAATTAACGGTCAAGAACCGTTATCCATTACCGAGGATCGACGATCTGTTCGATTAGATGAGGGTGCGTGATGAGGATATCCAGAAGACAACATTTAGGACTCGTTATGGGCATTACGAGTTCGTGGTGATGCCTTTTGGGCTCACCAATGCACCATCGGCGTTCATGGACCTCATGAACCGAGTATGCAGGCCGATGTTGGATCGATCGGTGATTGTGTTCATCGACGACATTCTAGTGTATTCGAGGCCCAGAGAGTAGCATGAGGAGCACCTGAGGGAGATCCTTGGAGTATGGAGATCGGAGAGGCTTTATGCCAAATTCTCCAAGTGTGATTTCTGGTTACGAGAGGTCCAGTTCCTGGTACATCTCGTTAATCAGAATGGGATATTGGTCGATCTGGCCAAGATTGAGGCTGTCATGAGTTGGGAGGTGCTAAGATCCCCCACCGAGATCAGGAGTTTTCTGGGGTTGGCCGGCTACTAACGGAGATTTATCCGGGATTTCTCCAAGATTGTCGTTCCCCTCACCAGATTGACCCGGAAGGGCGTTGCTTTTTCTTGGGGTCCAGAGCAGCAGACCTCGTTTGAGACCCTTCGCCAGAGACTATGCGAAGCCCCAGTGTTAGCCCTTCCGTAGGGAATGGAGGATTTTGTGATTTACTGTGATGCGTCTATATCAGGGTTGGGTGCAGTGCTTATGCAGAGAGGGCACGTAATAGCATACGCATCGAGGCAGCTGAAGCCTCATGAGACGAGGTATCCCACCCAAGATTTGGAGTTGGGGGCAGTGGTGTTCTCCCTCAAGATATGGCGCCATTATCTGTATGGGGTTCGGTGTACTATATACACAGACCACAAGAGTTTGAAGTATCTGATGGATCACCCCAACCTGAACATGCGTCAGAGGAGATGGTTGGATGTGGTAAAGGATTATGACTGTGAGATCCTGTACCACCTGGGCAAGGCTAACGTGGTAGCCGATGACCTAAGCTGCAGGGCAGATAGTGCCCCGATTCGAGACATATGTATGAGGATGACGGTGATGACTCCGGTGTTGGACACTATACGAGAGGCCCAAGCAGAGGCTGTGAGACCGGAGAACCGCAAAAGGGAGCGGGTGATTGGACAGGTGTCCAAATTTGTGACGGATAGCCGAGGGCTCATGACCTTTCGTGGTCGGATTTGGGTGCCGTATACGGGCGGGGCACGTAGCACTCTGTTGGAGGAGGTGCATAGATCGAGATTTTCGATCCATCCCGGGGCCACGAAGATGTATTTGGACCTGAAGAGAGACTATTGGTGGCCCTATATGAAGAGGGATGTTGCATGGGTAGTAGAGAGGTGCTTGACCTGTCGCTGAGTTAAGGCCGAGCACCATCGTCCGCATGGAAAGTTGCAGCCACTAGAGGTTCCCCAGTGGAAGTGGGAACATTTTCTATGAATTTTATCACCAAATTGTCGAGGACCGTGAGGGGTGTTGATGCAATTTGGGTGATTGTGGACCGGCTGACAAAGAGCGCTCACTTCCTTGCTATCAGTGAGAGCTCTTCTGCGGAGAGGCTGGCAGAAATGTATGTGAGAGAGGTGGTGTCGCGGCATGGGGTGCCGATCTCGATTGTGTCAGACCGAGATGTACGTTTTACTTCCAGGTTCTGGAAGAAGTTTCATGAGGAGTTGGGTACGAGATTGCATTTCAGTACTGCTTACCACCCACAGACGGACGAGCAGAGTGAGCGGACGATTCAGACACTCGAGGACACGCTTCGGGCATGTGTTATGGACTTCGGTGGAAGTTGGGACACATACCTACCTTTGGCTGAGTTTTCTTACAACAACAGCCACCATTCGAGTATTGGTATGCCTCCCTTTGAGCTTTTATATGGGAGGAGGTGTCGGACCCCCATCTGTTGGGGAGAGGTAGGGCAGCGAGTGATGGGTAGCACTGAGATAGTGCTTAAGACGACTGAGTAGATACAACAGGTCAGGCAGAGGTTACTGACAGCCCAGAGCCGTCAGAAGAGTTATGCGGATAGGTACCGATCCGAGCTCGAGTTCCAGGTTGGAGATTTCGTACTCCTGAAGGTATCTCCTTGGAAAGGAGTGATCCGATTCAGGAAGAGGGGCAACCTGGGGCCCCGATACATTGGTCCGATCAGGGTGATAGCGACGGTGGGTAAGGTAGCATACCGTTTAGAGTTGTCTGCGGAGTTGAGCCAGATTCATGATACCTTCCACGTATCCCAGTTGAGGAAGTGTATAGCCGATGAGAGGGCAGTAGTGCCTCTAGAGGATATTCAGGTGGATGCGAGCCTGAATTACATTGAGAGGACGATCGCGATCTTGGATCGGAAGATCAAGGTTCTGAGGAACAAGGAGGTGCCCCTGGTTCAGGTCCAGTGGCAACATCGGAGAGGGTCCGAGCTGACCTGGGAGCCGGAGAGGGAGATGCTGGAGCAGCATCCAGAGTTGTTTGCAGAGTGAGACTTCGAGGGCGAAGTCTGATTCTAGTGGGGGAGAATTGTAACATCCGGATTTCCAGGTATCATAATTTAAATATTTATTTTGAGTTGAGAAGAGGGACTCGACGAGTTGACGCCTAGACTCGTCGAGTAGGATCGCGATTGATGACTTGGATTAATGAATGGACTCGACGAGTCGGTGAGGCGACTCGACGAGTCCGCGCTGTTGGCAGAAACCCTAAATCTTTGGGCCTGAGCCCTATTTAAAGGCATTTATAGCCTTCAGTGGCGGCTACCTTCCCAGAAGAAAGAACCCTAGCATATTTGAGTGTGTGTAGTGAGAGAGAGAGAGCCATCTTGACCCATTTGTTGTGATTTTGCTAAGGAGGAGAAGTGATCCAGCAAGAAGGACCAAAGGAGGTTGTTGTTCTGAGACTTTCAAGCAAGGAGGCTTCACTTTGAGGCGGAGGCTAGATCAGATATTCGAGTTCGAGACTTTCCGAGATTACCCGAGGTGAGTCTTCTCACTATACATTACCTAGAGTGGTAACTATGTGCAGACCGGAGGGTCTTATGTGTTATGTGTATGTTGAGTTTATGTGCTTTGTGATATATGTATGATATGTGTTATATAGACCGGACCGGAGGGTCCTACGATTTAGACCGGACCGGAGGGTCCAACGAGCTAGACCGGACTGGAGGGTCCAACGAGCTACGTGACTGGAGGGTCCCGCTGAGACACATTGACCGGAGGGTCATACCGAGTTATAGCCTCGAGTGGCTTATGTGTTGTATGTGGTATTTTGGGGAACTCACTAAGCATTTATGCTTACCGTGTTATGTGATATGTGTTTCAGGTACCAGCGAGGATCGTGGGAAGGCGCCGGCATGATTTGTACACACTGGCAGAGGATTATGCTTTGAGATTCTGGGATATATTTTATTATGATGACATTTGATACATGAGATTTTGAGAATGTTATATGAGTTTTATTATGTGGAAAAATGAAAAATTGTTTTAAAATTTACGTCGTTACACGTATAGACTTTTGTCATGTGTCTCCGAGGATCAACCCTGGTTGCCTTGTACTACTTTTTAGTGCATTGAAGCAGTGTATTTGGAGTCTATAGTGATGGGATTTTGAGCATTCTAACACTCCTATGGTGTACATGCAACCCTAGAAACCTTGGATCTATGTTTGACTAAGATACATGCAAATAATTATTTTTCCAAGGTTCTTATCCTAACTAGCATGGCATGGGGTACTTGAATCAAATAAAACTAGTAGAATTACTTACCTTGTAGTACTAGTTGATTGCTTGGAGTTTGAGAGCCTAGCACAAATAATGTGGATGCCTCAAATGGAAGTCACAAATCACCACAAACTTGGAAACTTGAGAGAATAGTCACAAACTTCTTGAAATCGGCCCTCTTAGTTTACACACATCAACTAGTTTGATTTCAAGAACCAAAGCCTCCTTTATATAGTGTGGTGGATTAGGGTTACATTCATGTAAACCCTAATACCCATGTCTTTTCATTTCCATGAGATCCATGGGTTAAAGCTCCATGGAGTATCCATGGACTTTCCATGCAAGCCTAGCCCATTCCAAATAAGCATTAGCCCACACTATATAAATACAAGAGCCCATATTTAATTAGTCATACTTTTGATCTCTAAATGAATTCTAGATTAATTATAGATCAATACTAATTAAATAATATGATTTTATATTAATATATTAGGACTTATAATATATTAATAAATCATAACTTATACTATTCTCAAACGATTATCCATAAATTGTTCGGGTGAAGTGCAACCCAAATGGACCATGCCGGGTCGGGTCAAGTACATACCAAATATAGTTATGGACTTAGACACTATATCCAACAGTCTCCCACTTGGATAAGTCTAATAACTATAGTTGCAAGTATGACTTCAGGAACCGATCAGCAATCGTAGCTCTTTAAACTCTGTTGAACTATGAAGCGCCATTTTAGATAAGTGATCATATAATCCTCTGTTCTAGATATCAGCCGGACAAATACATGGAACATGGTCTTGCTTATTGTCCAGCATTTGTTTCCCGATTTCCGATTTGTTTGACATAGAACTTATCTGAACACATCAATTTAGTTCTGACCGGGCCCGGTACATAGGTCAAAACAAAATCATCGAGGGGCCCAGATATCGCTTCTAATCCTAGAAGGAAAAGATAAACTTCGACTCATATGTTTGCTCTACTACTTGTTGAATTATACACAAAAGCACGGTTTATAACATCGAGTTACCAATGCGTTTTCGTGCAATCAATGTATAACCAACTCATAGGCAACAAATCATATCTCTAGGTTTGAAGACTTATATGATATTACCGTCTCACGATCACTCGAGATAAATTCCATGAAGTGATACAAGTGAGCATGGGTTGAATCCAATACTCAGAACTTATGAGCACTCATGAGTGTTGTAGCCCCGCTTTGTCTAACATCTTAGACCTCTACAAGCCAACCCATGACAGTCTTGATTCATATCTACTTCTAACATATGACCGACTGTGGAGAGTTTGAATAATATGATATAAACCATAACATAATTATTCTGGAAGTCAAAACATGCAAAAAGAAATAATAGTAAACGATTGACAAGAGATAGCAACACTTTACTCATAAATAACAGCTTTTATTTATCATCAAATGTCAATTACATTTTACAAATTTCAAGATTATCTAACTACTAAAACTAATATCATCCTTCAGCCCTATGCTCCGAGCATGCTGGAGATGCTTAGCCCGAGTCAGTCCCTTCGTGAGGGGATCTGCTGGGTTCTCATCCGATGATACCCTCTTTGCCACGAGGATTCCTTCTTCTATTCGATGTCTAATGAAGTGATATTTTCTGTCAATGTGTCTGGATCTCCCATGATCTCTTGGTTCCTTGGCTAAGGCAATCGCACTATTGCTGTCACAGAAAATCTCCATTGGCTCCTTTATAACTGGTACAACTCCAAGGTCTCCGATGAAGTTCTTTAGCCATATAGCCTCCTTTGCTGCCTCGCTTGCTGCTATATACTCTGATTCACAAGTGGAATCAACCACTGTCTCCTGCTTGGAACTTTTCCAAGTAATTGCCCCTCCGTTTAGAGTAAAGACCCTGCTCGACTGAGAGCGGAAATTATCCCTGTCAGTCTGAAAGCTAGCATCATTGTACCCTACAACTCTCAAGTCCTCACTGCCACCGAGGGTAAGGACCCAGTCCTTAGTCCTCCGTAGGTACTTGAGGATATTCTTTACCGCAGTCCAGTGTGCCTTGCCAGGGTTCCCTTGATACCTGCTAACCATGCTAAAAGCAAAGGCTACATCAGGTCGAGTACATGTCATAGCATACATGATCGATCCTACAGCTGAAGCATAAGGTATTCGACTCATTTCTGCTATCTCAGCCTCAGTACTAGGGCTTTGTGTCTTACTCAATCTGGCGTTACTCTGGATGGGTAACTCTCCTTTCTTGGAGTTATGCATGTTGAACCTTTTCAACACTTTGTCCACATAGGTGCTTTGACTAAGTCCAATTAGTCTTTTACTCCTGTTTCTCAAAATCCTTATCCCTAGTATATAGGCAGCTTCTCCAAGGTCCTTCATAGCGAAACACTTCCCAAGCCAGGACTTTACTTCCTGCAGGGTTGGGATGTCATTTCCTATGAGTAGTATGTCATCCACATACAGTACCAAAAAGCTGACTATACTCCCACTAGCCTTGATATAGACACAAGATTCATCTTCACTCCTTGAAAAGCCAAATTCTTTGATTTTCTCATCAAAGCAAAGATTCCATCTGCGAGGTGCCTGTTTTAATCCATAAATGGATTTCTCGAGCTTACACACTCTACTGGGGTACTCTGTACTGACAAAACCCTCTGGCCGAACCATGTAAACATCTTCAGCCAACTTTCCATTAAGGAAAGCGGTTTTTGACATCCATTTGCCATATTTCATAATCATGAAATGCAGCAATGGCTAACAGAACCCTAATAGACTTAATCATGGCCACTGGTGAAAAGGTCTCATCATAATCAACTCCCGGAGTTTGAGAATAACCCTTTGCAACCAGTTGTGCCTTATAAGTGTGTACATTACCATCCATGTCGGTCTTCTTCTTGAAGATCCATTTGCAGCCAACTATCTTACGATCAGGTACATTGTCAACCAAGTTCCAAATTTGATTGTCATACATGGACTGTATCTCGCTATCCATAGCCTCTTTCCATTTAGTAGCCTCAGGGCCTGCCTTGGCTTCCGTGTAGCTGTTAGGCTCATCCAGATTTACCAGTGTGTTATCACTGATAAGTGTCTCATCTTCTGCAGTAATATGAAAACCATAATAATGCTCAGGTGCATTCCTAACTCTGGTGGAACGCCTCAGAGGTATAGATTCTTCAGTCGGCTCAACAGGAGTTTCCTCCTCAGGTTGAGGGCTAGGGTTTGAGGTTCCTTCACCACTTGACTCTTGAATTTCCTCAAGGTCAATTTGCCTCCCACTGTCTCTTTGGCTCATGAATTCTCTCTCTTGAAAGAATCCTCTTCTTGCTACAAAGACCACATTATCACTGGGTCTGTAGAAGATGTAACCAAAGGATTTCTGTGGGTAGCCGATGAAAATACACCTTTCGCTTCGGGGTTCGAGCTTATCGTGAGTCTCACGTCTCACGAAAGCCTCGCAACCCCAAATCTTGATGTGGTCTAGATTGGGAACTTTTCCATTCCACACCTCGTGAGGTGTTTTGGCAACCTTCTTTGTAGGGACTAGATTAAGGATATGGGTGGCAGTCTCGAAGGCATACCCCCAAAATGAGATTGGTAGCGAAGCTCGACTCATCATGGAACGAACCATGTCCAACAAGGTCCGATTGCGCCTCTCAGCTACACCATTCAACTGTGGTGTCCTAGGAGGTGTCAATTGTGAGACAATCCTACATTCCTTAAGATAGTCAAGGAACTCAGTACTAAGATACTCACCACCACGATCGGATCGAAGCATCTTAATGTTCCTGCCCAACTGATTCTCCACTTCTTGCTTAAACTCTTTGAATTTCTCAAAGGTTTCTGACTTATGCTTGATTAGGTAGACATATCCATATCTACTAAAATCATCAGTAAAAGTCACATAGAACCGATTAGCATCTCTTGTGGCGGTTCTGAAGGGTCCACACACATCTGTGTGTATGAGGTCCAACAAACCTTCACCCCTAGCACAAGTTCCAATAAAAGGTGACTTTGTCATTTTACCAAGCAAACAAGATTCACAACTATCATCTGACTTTAGGTCAAATGACTCCAAGACTCCATCCTTTTGGAGTTGGCCTATGCGTTTCTTGCTTACATGTCCAAGACGACAATGACATAAGGATGCTTTATCTAAGCTAGTGGAAGAGTTAATACACAATACATTATTTCCTAGATTATCTACAACAGATACAGTTTCATACACGGCATCACAAAGTAATGCTTTAAAATAAAGAACATTATTAAAGAAAGCATCAATACTACCATTATTATTATCAAAATAAAAGGTAAAACCTTGTTTATACAATGCATGAAAGGAAATAACATTTCTTGCCATTTCTGGTGAATAATAACATTTATTCAAATCTAATGTAAACCCACTATTTAGCACTAAGGAATAAACTCCTATCTTGGTGACAGGTGAAGCTTTCCTGTTTCCCATGATCAAGTTTATCTTTCCCTGCTCCACATTCTCACTTCTTTTTAGTCCCTGCAAATCACAACATATGTGAATACCACAACCTGTATCAAGGACCCAAGACTTAGAATGAGGTGAGTTATTAGACAATATAGTGTATATACCTGCATGGTTGGGTTTTACTTTCCCATCCTTCAAATCTTGCTGGTACTTTGGGCAGTTTCGCTTCCAGTGTGACTTTTCATGACAATAGAAGCATTCAGCCTCATTAGGGTTAGCAGAAGGAGTGACAAAACCTTTCTTGGTTTTGCTTGAAGAGGAGCCTTCAAGGGTCTTACCCTTGGTACCCTTAGAAGGGTTCTTTCTCTTCTTCCCTTTGCTATGCCCGATTGCCAAGACATTGGATTCAGTTGGAGTAGGAGTAGGAGTAGTAACAACCGACTTACCCTTTAGACCACTTTCGGCGGTCTTCAAGAGTCCTTGAAGTTTGCTGAGGGTGACCTCTTCCTTGTTCATGTGATATGTCATGCGGAATTGATCATAACACGATGGTAAGGAGTGCAAAATAATGTCTATTGCTAACTCCTCGGGGAAGTCATGGTGGCCATCATGATGCATGCCACTTTTGTAGCATCTATTTCATGTACCTCATATTCAGCAAGCTCTTCAGGAGTAGCAGTTGGCTCGGGTACCTTCAGCTCCTTGTCGAGAACATATTCTTTGTTCTCATACCGAGTGACCATCCTGATGTTTCTGATCCAATCTGTAAAGTTGGACCCATCAAAGATGACTCTCCCACAAAGATTCATGAGAGAGAAGGAGCTAGTAGGGTTTGAGCCAGAAGCATTGTTATTGGAAGACATCTGAAAAGAAGAGGGAATAGATTAGATTAGATATAGAGATAGTCCTTAACAAAACACCCAAATGTAATATTAAGGCTAGGACCCAACACAATATTTTATAACTTAGAAGAGGGATGTCGTAAACTAAGCTATAAGATATTTGAAGGTAGGTGAATGACGATTCACCAATTTCCACCATGAAAAATGAAATATTTAATTAGGTTTTAATTGGTTTAGAAACTCCTAGATTCTTTGAGATTCATTGAACTTTCTTCAATGACATGTTTCAATCTCGAGTGTGCCCTTCAAGTTTTGTGACTGGGATGCCGAGGATCACAAAACAAGGTGTGAAGTAACCATGCAAATTACTTGGTACCCTTAATGTATTACCCCTCAATCGATGTGTCGGTTAAACATACACGCTCCATCGATACTATGATAAACATTAAGTCACCCTTTACCTACCTTGTTAAGTTCAAGTTAGTGTGCCGGTTAACCACACACGCTCCACTAACGACTTAAACAAAGTGTAAAGTGTAATTTCATGGATTAGCACCTTATTCACATTTTCCTAAAATAACTAAGATTGGGAATTCAATAAAGTTAAGTTACTTTAGTATTATCATTATACTTTTAATGAGAATTTATAAGTCCTTGTCCTACCCGTTCGGCTAACGACCCTCCACCGATCAAGGAAGCGGTGAGTGAGAGTGGACACCCATTAAGTTGCCATTTTATAGGCAACAACCTTATACCCCCCTTATAGACCGGCTTCGTGAATGAGGCGTACTAGCGGTAAGACGACTTGATCTTATACATATATAAATATTATTAAACTTATAATATTATAAAGTATAAGGGTTGAATTTTAACTTTTAAAATTCTAGGGGTTGGAACTAAAGTTTTTAATATGACTTTACATGTTCCAAAACTTGAGGGCAAGTTTTGTAAACTTTCAAAACTTTTCATTTCTCATAACTTATGAGTTAATGGTTATTAAAAATGAAGACTCTTCATTTTTGTAACATATGTGTTCTTTTAATGGTTATTTATAAATGTGACTTTTGGTTATCCATAACTTAAGAACTAGTTATGGACTCCATTAAAACACATAAAGATCAAGAATTAATCTAATCAATTATTAGCACATAATTTCTATGATCTTCTAAACTCATATGTTTATGAATGTTCAGATCAAAAATTTCAAGAATCGTAAGTACATATACAAAACTTGAAATTTTGATACGAGCTTTTGAACAAAACTTCGTTTTTCAAGTTTTTTTTTTTTTTTTTTTTTTTTTTTTTTTTTTTGCATCAAGTATCAAATAAAACAAACCAGGCTCTGATACCACTGATGGGATTTTGAGCATTCTAACACTCCTATGGTGTACATGCAACCCTAGAAACCTTGGATCTATGTTTGACTAAGATACATGCAAATAATTATTTTTCCAAGGTTCTTATCCTAACTAGCATGACATGGGGTACTTGAATCAAATAAAACTAGTAGAATTACTTACATTGTAGTAGTAGTTGATTGCTTGGAGTTTGAAAGCCTAGCACCAATAATGTGGATGCCTCAAATGGAAGTCACAAATCACCACAAACTTGGAAACTTGAGAGAATAGTCACAAACTTCTTGAAATCGGCCCTCTTAGTTTACACACATCAACTAGTCTGATTTCAAGAACCAAAGCCTCATTTATATAGTGTGGTGGATTAGGGTTATATCCATGTAAACCCTAATACCCATGTCTTTTCATTTCCATGAGATCCATGGGTTAAAGCTCCATGGAGTATCCATGGACTTTCCATGCAAGCCTAGCCCATTCCAAATAAGCATTAGCCCACACTATATAAATACAAGAGCCCATATTTAATTAGTCATACTTTTGATCTCTAAATTAATTCTAGATTAATTATAGATCAATACTAATTAAATAATATGATTTTATATTAATATATTAGGACTTATAATATATTAATAAATCATAACTTATACTATTCTCAAACGATTATCCATAAATTGTTCGGGTGAAGTGCAACCCAATTGGACCATGCCGGGTCGGGTCAAGTACATACAAAATATAGTTATGGACTTAGACACTATATCCAACATATAGTACCCCCATTATTTGTTGGGTTTGACACACCTAATAGTATCAGAGCAATGTTGTGAGCGAACTGAATACAGAGGTCGGTGTTTAGACTCACAATGTAGATTGGATCAGTTAGGTGCTTTAGACTCTTAAGGGGGTGGTGTGTGTGTGTTTTTGTGTGTGTATGTTGAGAGTTCTAGGTTATTCGTTATATGCCTTTAGAACTCTTACTCTTTCTTGATATCAGAACATCATCTCTTCATTCTCCTCGATCCTATGATCGATAATATCTCTCGATGTAAAAGAAAATGTTTCCATAGCAATGAACAATATTCTAGGGTGCATAAGTAGTCTAAATGACGAAGAAGTACTGAAGCGGGTTGCATCTCTGATGCCACAAGTTTCTCGTGGCCCACAAACTCAGTTATCCATAACATTCGTATTTCGATTAGTGATACGCATATCGAAGAAATAGAAGATCGTCTTACAGTGATGATTGGATTACACATATTCGACAAGCCTTGCAAGTTATTGGTTTATCGTTTGTCGATGGCAGATTGGGAAGATAGTCTCTATATAGTCTAAGGATTCTATCAGGTTATGGAATTTAGAAATCGAAATAGGTGTAACAATCTTTAACCTTTACTAGTGAGACTGTAGATTTCGTGGTAATGCCAATGACATATATATATATATATATATATATATATATATATATATATATATATAGGTGTGAACATTAGTATGAGCCTAATATTATCATAAGCACATGATATATGTTTGGGACTGGAGGAACCATGTGGAAACCTGTGGACCACTCAGAACCTAGCATATGTTAGCAAAACGAACCAATCATCTAGAATTACACAACTGCAAAACCACCTTCCTTACTCGACGATCTGATCGGCTCTGATGAAACCAATCAGAGTGGGAAACTCCCAATACTTTTAACACAAACCAAATCTAACGGTAGACTTCTCAAGAACGGAATCTATCAGTCTTAAGCCTTAGAAATAATACCCAAGACTGAAAGGTCAATCTCCTGATATACCCTTCCTTAGTCCCTAACACTAGAAACACTACCATACAGCGCTAAGATGAGCACTCAAAATGTTCTGACCATAACAAACCACCTAATCTCCGCTCTGGAAATTCATGGCTGAAAGACATCAGCTGGACACTTTGACATCCTGGCAAATTATCACCAACCCTCTCTCCCACGAGCATAACAATAAATAACTTCAAATGTCATGTTGCAACCAAATTTCATCCCAGCTCAGGTGCGCAACCACTTGATAGATCATCCAAAAGACTTGTTACAAACTCCATCACTAGCAACTTACTCATACGAAACGATTATCATAAAAAACTGGGGTCCACTAAGAGGAAACCCAACAAGTAACTACGGATAAATAACGATGAATTTCTAACAAGTCAGCATCCTACCAAATCCTGACCCAAACTTGTCGGCTACTGAGCCCGAAGTAGTAGTTCCATACTGCTCAAACACCCAACTATGCTAAAAGGCTAAAGAACCAAACATACGAGTCTCCACTATACAACTATCGGGCCCAACTCACATAAGTCGAAAGCATGATGGTTCACGATACTCTGTGACACCATCCAATCATTAGAATGAGATACTCATGGTTCTACATCGTTCTTGTCATCATCCAACCACGGGCATGAAGACTCACAACCAACTTCTCAGTGAGAGTCTAGACGCACAACCATCATCCCACTGACTTGTAAGAACCCAGTCAACATCCCACCTAGCACTTGCCAAACACAACATGAGTCACACAATTCTATAACACGCAAAACCGTCCATGGTACAGGCTGCTTCCGACGCAACATCAGACAAATAACATGTTCGTATGTCGCCAGAAAATAAGATAGACCGTTCAACATTTGTTCAAACTCGTAAGCATTAAATCAAACAATAATCATGTCAATGAGTCGGACCAAGTGTTCTCATGCTATCTTACTAAGTCCACAAACACCTGTTATGACAATATTTGATGAACTGCCAATATTACACACTTCCCAAGAGAACACAGTGCGTCTCAGGTCGAATGTATTCCTTCTTCATCACAACCTTACCTAAAGGGTGAAATACAATCAGATCCAACTAATTTACGAACCTCAATTGCTCTTAGAAACATCCTCCTAAACATCCAAAACAAGATCTAAAGTCTTAAATAAAACAGAACATATCTCCATCAATATACAACTAACTCGGTAAAAATAAATATAAAATCAATTGAATTTTGATTCTATTGGATCTTCAAAATGTATATTGTGAAATGTATAGTTTTTTTTTTTAACTATCTGCAATATTTTGACCAGTTAAAAATAAATATAAAATCAAATGAATTTTGATTGTTACCATGTAAGTGTAATATTAGCTACTCCTATGTTATACCTTTTTTTTATTAATAAAGGGAATCGTTTGTCATTTTTGTCACATATTTTTTCAAATTAATTTATTTAAACAATTAAATTTTCATAAAAATTATAATTTCGATTATTTAATTTATTTAAACAATTAAATTTAGATATAAGCTATTATCTCCATTAATTAAAATAGGAAATTGGCTTTTTATTTTTGCCACGCTTCTCTCTGTATATATCTTTGTGTTTTTCGCTTCACATGTACAACTTTCATATTGCTTAAACTATCTATCGTTTGCCTTAGCGTTTTAGCTATGTCATCATCAAAAATTTAAATGTTGTCGAAGATTAAGATGAAAAAAGTAGGGACTTATATTGAATAAAATTGAAAAAAAGTAGTTATTCGTATCAAATATAATTGAAAAAAAAGTATTTTATAAAAAGACTAGGTGTTAATTGGTTGAGATGGAGGAGAGAGATGACAAGATTGTACCCAATTGATATGCTAAAATTGGCATGCCGAAAAGACAAACCTATTTTTGTTGAGCCATGGAAGAGCATGTCGAATTCGCCATGGTGTTTAAGTTGAAGGGAGTCATGCATAGGGGTGCCAAACTTCACATCATCCATTACCGTCTCCAATACAATGCCGAGGAAAGAAAAATGGCAAGATCTTAGTCGAATAAGACAGAAAACCTCGACATGTTGAACAACGCATGTGGTGTTACTGAGTGCACGTCATCTTTCACATCCTCGGTGCCGAGCTTGTGAATTCCCGCTCCCCACGGCCTTACGAGAAGACCCTTAAATGGGGATACTAAGAGAAAAGTTTAAAAGTTTTTGGAAATAGTAAGGAATAGAGGATGAGGTGGGGTCGGGTACGAATCGGGTACATAAACGTGGTAACTGTCAGCGGAATATGACCCCATGATAAGAGCATGCACGGCATCACAGCCGATGAAAAATGATCCAACTGCATGTGAATTTGCCTCTCACATTCCCTTTTTAAGATTCTAAACTTGCCATCATCAATTCCTACGAGTACATGGTACAATAGAAGGACCCTTATATCCCATTTTTATTTTTATTTTAAAACTGCTTTGAAATTTTTGTTTTTCTAATTACAAAACTATTCAACTATATTATAAACCTGGTTATGATTTTTGACTTTTAGGATTATAAAGGTAAATATTTGAGGTAAGCATCGTTGTAAGAAAATCCAGTTTTAGGAATAGATATAAATCTAACTTATCAATACTTTTAAAGTGTTTAGATGTATTTAACAATTTATTCTACTTTTTAGGGAAAAAATTAGAAGGAAAAACAAGGAATCAATTGTCGCAAAAAAAAACTTAGATTATAAATAAAGAAAATGACTAATCAGTTTAATCTCATATTTATTTTTAAAAAAATAACAAAAAGATTTAAAACTGCAAAAAAGAGTCATCAGGTCTCAAGTTGTGTGAGATTTTTGCATGTGATGACATTCATATGAACTCTTTTTATCGTGTTCTTTATAACAAAGGTTATCTATGGACATAAAGTAGGCTACTCGATGAAAATTAAAAAAATGATTAAACTTTAAACATTCATAACTTTCGCACATGAACCCTATTTGACACAAAAAATCGATTGGTTCCATTAAAACTATTTAGTTACTATGAGGATAACACGACCGATACATTGTTTGATAATTCTCATTAAGAAGAAGATGACATAAGATGCACATATCAATTTGGTATGTAGATCGGTACACTAAAGAAGTCAAACTAGAAATTAACAAGTTGTGAAACAATCTCACCATCGCTATTGCGTGACGACAAGGTAAACAATTTTTTTTTGCTATTTCCCTCATTTACAAATCTTGCAATCAAGATGCACAATTGTAAAAAATATGTAACTTCATAGCTAGAACTATATACATGTCTTACAAGTAGTTATACATATTCTTAAATTACCATAGTCATATATATACTATATATATATATATATATAGTATATATACTATATATATATATATATATATATAGTATATATATATATATACTATATATATATATATATATATATATATATATATATATATATATATATATATATATATATATATATATATATATATATATAACATTCGCAATTTCAAACCAAAATTTTTTCATTTTTAATTTAAAACTATTCATTCCATTTTCAATCTCAAGATAGATAAATAACCACTTGTTCAACTTTGACAAACCATAATCAAAATCAACGTCATAATGATAGTAAAAATCAAATGTCTAAAAGTCTCTAGAATATATCAACATATGCATTGCAATCAAGTTGCGTCCTTCCCCTTTCCGTTAGAACAACCTAAAATATTTTAAACTTAAACCGGTAAGTGTAAAGCTTAGTGAGTTTTTCAAAATATCACGTACTCATGTGAATGTTATGATCCCATCATAGTCTTATACTCATTTCCATTGTTACAGTACCACTGCAGTCTTTCCTGCTATGGTCTCACCATATTCTTTCATGCAGGTGTTATGGTACCACCATAGTCTCTCATACAGGTGCTATGGTACCACTATAGTCTTTCATGCAAAAGTCACAAACATAATCTAGCATCCACTGACACCTAGTGTCCTACATAGTATAGTGAGAAAACTCATTTTAATCAAAGAGTTGAATACCAACTACTCGAAGTCTCGAAGAGTCAACTACACGAACCGTCTAAACCAATCAAAAGGCTAAACCTCGGTCTACAGCTCAAAACCTCCAATTTGACTAAAAGTCAAACTGGTCAAAAAGTCAGTTGTCAACTAGTTAAAGTCAAGGGTTAACAGTCAGTTGGCACTCGTGTCACGACCAACTCCTTGGCCACGTCGTACGTCCACGACATACGTCCAAACAACTTAATCTATTAAGCTCTCAATCCTTAATGTGTAGAGCGTAAAAGCTTAACTTTGGTTCTTCAAGAGCTTTGCATGGATAAAGTTGTTGGATTAGGTGTCTAAGCCCATAACTATAATTGGTATATACTTGACCCGATAGTAGCATGGTCCTTTTGGGTTGCCTTCACCATAGCAATTTGATATGATGAATTATGGAGAAAGAGGTTAATTGTGATTAATTAATATATTATAAGAATAATATATTAATTGTTAAATCATATTATTTAATTAGTATTGATCAGAAATTAATTTGGAATTAATTTAGTGATCAAAAGAGACTGATTAAATCAACGGGGACTGATTATGTAAATCAGTAATAGTTGTAGTTCTGGCTAATGAACCCTATGTTGGATATAGTGTCTAAGTCCATAACTATATTTGGTATGTACCTGACCCGACCCGGCATGGTCCATTTGGGTTGCACTTCACCCGAACAATTTATGGATAATCGTTTGAGAATAGTATAAGTTATGATTTATTAATATATTATAAGTCCTAATATATTAATATAAAATCATATTATTTAATTAGTATTGATCTATAATTAATTTAGAATTAATTTAGAGATCAAAAGTATGACTAATTAAATATGGGCTCTTGTATTTATATAGTGTGGGCTAATGCTTATTTGGAATGGGCTAGGCTTGCATGGAAAGTCCATGGATACTCCATGGAGCTTTAACCCATGGATCTCATGGAAATGAAAAGACATGGGTATTAGGGTTTACATGGATATAACCCTAATCCACCACACTATATAAATGAGGCTTTGGTTCTTGAAATCAGACTAGTTGATGTGTGTAAACTAAGAGGGCCGATTTCAAGAAGTTTGTGACTATTCTCTCAAGTTTCCAAGTTTGTGGTGATTTGTGACTTCCATTTGAGGCATCCACATTATTGGTGCTAGGCTTTCAAACTCCAAGCAATCAACTACTACTACAAGGTAAATAATTCTACTAGTTTTATTTGATTCAAGTACCCCATGTCATGCTAGTTAGGATAAGAACCTTGGAAAAATAATTATTTGCATGTATCTTAGTCAAACATAGATCCAAGGTTTCTAGGGTTGCATGTACACCATAGGAGTGTTAGAATGCTCAAAATCCCATCAGTGGTATCAGAGCCTGGTTTGTTTTATTTGATACTTGATGCAAAAAAAAAAAAAAAAAAAAAAAAAAAAAAAAAAAAAAAAAACTTGAAAAACGAAGTTTTGTTCAAAAGCTCGTATCAAAATTTCAAGTTTTGTATATGTACTTACGATTCTTGAAATTTTTGATATGAACATTCATAAACATATGAGTTTAGAAGATCATAGAAATTATGTGCTAATAATTGATTAGATTAATTCTTGATCTTTATGTGTTTTAATGGAGTCCATAACTAGTTCTTAAGTTATGGATAACCAAAAGTCACATTTATAAATAACCATTAAAAGAACACATATGTTACAAAAATGAAGAGTCTTCATTTTTAATAACCATTAACTCATAAGTTATGAGAAATGAAAAGTTTTGAAAGTTTACAAAACTTGCCCTCAAGTTTTGGAACATGTAAAGTCATATTAAAAACTTTAGTTCCAACCCCTAGAATTTTAAAAGTTAAAATTCAACCCTTATACTTTATAATATTATAAGTTTAATAATATTTATATATGTATAAGATCAAGTCGTCTTACCGCTAGTACGCCTCATTCACGAAGCCGGTCTATAAGGGGGGTATAAGGTTGTTGTTTATAAAATGGCAACTTAATGGGTGTCCACTCTCACCTACCGCTTCCTTGATCGGTGGAGGGTCGTTAGCGGAACGGGTAGGACAAGGACTTATAAATTCTCATTAAAAGTATAATGATAATACTAAAGTAACTAAACTTTATTGAATTCCCAATCTTAGTTATTTTAGGAAAATATGAATAAGGTGCTAATCCATGAAATTACACTTTACACTTTGTTTAAGTCGTTAGTGGAGCGTGTGTGGTTAACCGGCACACTAACTTGAACTTAACAAGGTAGGTAAAGGATGACTTAATGTTTATCATAGTATCGATGGAGCGTGTGTGGTTAACTGCACATCGATTGAGGGGTAATACATTAAGGGTACCAAGTAATTTGCATGGTTACTTCACACCTTGTTTTGTGATCCTCGGCATCCCAGTCACAAAACTTGAAGGGCACACTCGAGATTGAAACATGCCATTGAAGAAAGTTCAATGAATCTCAAAGAATCTAGGAGTTTCTAAACCAATTAAAACCTAATTAAATATTTCGTTTTTCATGGTGGAAATTGGTGAATCGTCATTCACCTACCTTCAAATATCTTATAGCTTAGATTACGGCATCCCTCTTCTAAGTTATAAAATATTGTGTTGGGTCCTAGCCTTAATATTACATTTGGGTGTTTTGTTAAGGACTATCTCTATATCTAATCTAATCTATTCCCTCTTCTTTTCAGATGTCTTCCAATAACAATGCTTCTGGCTCAAACCCTAGTAGCTCATTCTCTCTCATGAATCTTTGTGGGAGAGTCATCTTTGATGGGTCCAACTTTACAGATTGGATCAGAAACATCAGGATGGTCACTCGGTATGAGAACAAAGAATATGTTCTCGACAAGGAGCTGAAGGTACCCGAGCCAACTGCTACTCCTGAAGAGCTTGCTGAATATGAGGTACATGAAAGAGATGCTACAAAAGTGGCATGCATCATGATGGCCACCATGACAGTCGAGCTCCAAAAGTCCTATGAGGACTATTATCCTTTTGAGATGCACCAGGACTTGATGGACCGCTACCATCAAAGTGCTCGTCAAGAGCGATATGAAATAATCTCCTCCATGATAACAACCCGAATGAAGGATGGTGAACCCATCACGGGCCACATGCAGAAAATGCAAAGGTATGTGGACCGTTTACTGAAGCTGAATGTGAACTTCCTTGAGGAGTTAGCAATAGACATCATTTTGCACTCCTTGCCATCGTGTTATGATCAATTCCGCATGACATATCACATGAACAAGGAAGAAGTCACCCTCAGCAAACTTCAAGGACTCTTGAAGACCGCCGAAAGTGGTCTAAAGGGTAAGTCGGTTGTTACTACTCCTACTCCTACTCCAACTACGGCCAATGTCTTGGCAATCGGGCATGGCAAAGGGAAGAAGAGAAAGAACCCTTCTAAGGGTACCAAGGGTAAGACCTTTGAAGGCTCCTCTTCAAGCAAAACCAAGAAAGGTTTTGTCACTCCTTCTGCTAACCCTAATGAGGCTGAATGCTTCTATTGCCATGAAAAGTCGCACTGGAAGCGAAACTGCCCAAAGTACCAGCAAGATTTGAAGGATGGGAAAGTAAAACCCAACCATGCAGGTATATACACTATATTGTCTAATAACTCACCCCATTCTAAGTCTTGGGTCCTTGATACAGGTTGTGGTATTCACATATGTTGTGATTTGCAGGGACTAAAAAGAAGTTATAATGTGGAGCAGGGAAAGATAAACTTGATCATGGGAAACGGGAAAGCTTCACCTGTCACCAAGATAGGAGTTTATTCCATAGTGCTAAATAGTGGGTTTACATTAGATTTGAATAAATGTTATTATTCGCCAGAAATGGCAAGAAATGTTATTTCCTTTCATGCATTCTATAAACATGGTTTTACCTTTTATTTTGATAATAATAATGGTAGTATTGATGCTTTCTTTAATAATGTTCTTTATTTTAAAGCAATACCTTGTGATGGCGTGTATGAAACTGTATCTGTTGTAGATAGTCTAGGAAATAATGTATTGTGTATTAACTCTTCCACTAGCTTAGATAAAGCATCCTTATGGCATTGTCGTCTTGGACATGTAAGCAAGAAACGCATAGGCCAAATCCAAAAGGATGGAGTCATGGAGTCATTTGACCTAAAGTCAGATGATAGTTGTGAATCTTGTTTGCTTGGTAAAATGACAAAGTCACCTTTTACTAGCACTTGTGCTAGGGGTGAAGGTTTGTTGGACCTCATACACACAGATGTGTGTGGACCCTTCAGAACCGCCACAAGAGATGCTAATCGGTTCTATGTGACTTTTACTGATGATTTTAGTAGATATGGATATGTCTACCTAATCAAGCATAAGTCAGAAACCTTTAAGAAATTCAAAGAGTTTAAGCAAGAAGTGGAGAATCAGTTGGGCAGGAACATTAAGATGCTTCGATCCGATCGTGGTGGTGAGTATCTTAGTACTGAGTTCCTTGACTATCATAAGGAATGTGGGATTGTCTCATAATTGACACCTCCTAGGACACCACAGTTGAATGGTGTAGCTGAGAGGCGCAATCGGACCTTGTTGGACATGGTTCGTTCCATGATGAGTCGAGCTTCGCTACCAATCTCATTTTGGGGGTGTGCCTTAGAGACTGCCGCCCATATCCTTAATCTAGTCCCTACAAAGAAGGTTGCCAAAACACCTCACGAGGTGTGGAATGGAAAAGTTCCCAATCTAGACCACATCAAGATTTGGGGTTGCGAGGCTTTCGTGAGACGCGAGACTAACGATAAGCTCGAACCCCGAAGCGAAAGGTGTATTTTCATCGGCTACCCACAGAAATCCTTTGGTTACATCTTCTACAAACCCAGTGATAATGTGGTCTTTGTAGCAAGAAGAGGATTCTTTCGAGAGAGAGAATTCATGAGCCAAGGAGACAGTGGGAGGCAAATTGACCTTGAGGAAATTCAAGAGTCAAGTGGTGAAGGAACCTCAAACCCTAGCCCTCAACCTGAGGAGGAAACTCCTGTTGAGCCGACTGAAGAATCTATACCTCTGAGGCGTTCCACCAGAGTTAGGAATGCACCTGAGCATTATTATGGTTTTCATATTACTGCAGAAGGTGAGACACTTATCAGTGATAACACACTGGTAAATCTGGATGAGCCTAACAGCTACACGGAAGCCATGACAGGCCCTGAGGCTGCTAAATGGAAAGAGGCTATGGATAGCGAGATACAGTCCATGTATGACAATCAAGTTTGGAACTTGGTTGACAATGTACCTGATCGTAAGATAGTTGGGTGCAAATGGATCTTCAAGAAGAAGACCGACATGGATGGTAATGTACACACTTATAAGGCACGACTGGTTGCAAAGGGTTATTCTCAAACTCTGGGAGTTGATTATGATGAGACCTTTTCACCAGTGGCCAAGATTAAGTCTATTAGGGTTCTGTTAGCCATTGCTGCATTTCATGATTATGAAATATGGCAAATGGATGTCAAAAACCGCTTTCCTTAATGGAAAGTTGGCTGAAGATGTTTACATGGTTCGGCCAGAGGGTTTTGTCAGTACAGAGTACCCCAGTAGAGTGTGTAAGCTCGAGAAATCCATTTATGGATTAAAACAGGCACCTCGCAGATGGAATCTTTGCTTTGATGAGAAAATCAAAGAATTTGGCTTTTCAAGGAGTGAAGATGAATCTTGTGTCTATATCAAGGCTAGTGGGAGTATAGTCAGCTTTTTGGTACTGTAAGTGGATGACATACTACTCATAGGAAATGACATCCCAACCCTGCAGGAAGTAAAGTCCTGGCTTGGGAAGTGTTTCGCTATGAAGGACCTTGGAGAAGCTGCCTATATCCGAGGGATAAGGATTTTGAGAAACAGGAGTAAAAAACTAATTGGACTTAGTCAAAGCACCTATGTGGAAAAAGTGTTGAAAAGGTTCAACATGCATAACTCCAAGAAAGGAGAGTTACCCATCTAGAGTAACGCCAGATTGAGTAAGACACAAAGCCCTAGTACTGAGGCTGAGATAGCAAAAATGAGTCGAATACCTTATGCTTCAGCTGTAGGATTGATCATGTATGCTATGACGTGTACTCGACCTGATGTAGCCTTTGCTTTGAGCATGGTTAGCAGGTATCAGGGGAACCCTGGCAAGGCACACTGGACTGCGGTAAAGAATATCCTCAAGTACCTACGGAGAACTAAGGACTTGGTCCTTACCCTCGGTGGCAGTGAGGACTTGAGAGTTGTTGGGTACAGTGATGCTAGCTTTCAGACTGACAGGGATAATTTCCGCTCTCAGTCGGGCTGGGTCTTTACTCTAAACGGAGGGGCAATTACTTGGAAAAGTTCCAAGCAGGAGACAGTGGCTGATTCCACTTGTGAATCAGAGTATATAGCAGCAAGCGAGGCAGCAAAGGAGGCTATATGGCTAAAGAACTTCATCGGAGACCTTGGAGTTGTACCAGCTATAAAGGAGCCAATGGAGATTTTCTGTGACAGCAATAGTGCGGTTGCCTTAGCCAAGGAACCAAGAGATCATGGGAGATCCAGACACATTGACAGAAAATATCACTTCATTAGACATCGAATAGAAGAAGGAATCCTCGTGGCAAAGAGGGTATCATCGGATGAGAACCCAGCAGATCCCCTCACGAAGGGACTGACTCGGGCTAAGCATCTCCAGCATGCTCGGAGCATAGGGCTGAAGGATGATATTAGTTTTAGTAGTTAGATAATCTTGAAATTTGTAAAATGTAATTGACATTTGATGATAAATAAAAGTTTTTATTTATGAGTAAAGTGTTGCTATCTCTTGTCAATCGTTTACTATTATTTCTTTTTGCATGTTTTGACTTCTAGAATAATTATGTTATGGTTTATATCATATTATTCAAACTCTCCACAGTCGGTCATATGTTGGAAGTAGATATGAATCAAGACTGTCATGGGTTGGCTTGTAGAGGTCTAAGATGTTAGACAAAGCGGGGCTACATCACTCATGAGTGCTCATAAGTTATGAGTATTGGATTCAACCCACGCTCACTTGTATCACTTCATGGAATTTATCTCGAGTGATCGTGAGACGGTAATATCATATAAGTCTTCAAACCTAGAGATATGATTTGTTGCCTATGAGTTTGTTATGCATTGATTGCACGAAAACGCATTGGTAACTCGATGTTATAAACCGTGCTTTTGTGAGTAATTCAACAAGTAGTAGAGCAAACATATGAGTCGAAGTTTATCTGTTCCTTCTAGAATTAGAAGCGATATCTGGGCCCCTCGATGATTTTGTTTTGACCTATGTACCGGGCCCGGTCAGAACTAAATTGATGTGTTCAGTTAAGTTCTATGTCAAACAAATCGGAAATCGGGAAACAAATGCTGGACAATAAGCAAGACCATGTTCCATGTATTTGTCCGGCTGATATCTAGAACAGAGGATTATATGATCATTTATCTAAAATGGCGCTTCATAGTTCAACAGAGTTTAAAGAGCTACGATTGTTGATCGGTTCCTGAAGTCATACTTGCAACTATAGTTATTAGACTTATCCAAGTGGGAGACTGTTGGATATAGTGTCTAAGTCCATAACTATATTTGGTATGTACTTGACCCGACCCGGCATGGTCCATTTGGGTTGCACTTCACCCGAACAATTTATGGATAATCGTTTGAGAATAGTATAAGTTATGATTTATTAATATATTATAAGTCCTAATATATTAATATAAAATCATATTATTTAATTAGTATTGATCTACAATTAATTTAGAACTAATTTAGAGATCAAAAGTATGACTAATTAAATATGGGCTCTTGTATTTATATAGTGTGGGCTAATGCTTATTTGGAATGGGCTAGGCTTGCATGGAAAGTCCATGGATACTCCATGGAGCTTTAACCCATGGATCTCATGGAAATGAAAAGACATGGGTATTAGGGTTTACATGGATGTAACTCTAATCCACCACACTATATAAAGGAGGCTTTGGTTCTTGAAATAACACTAGTTGATGTGTGTAAACCAAGAGGGCCGATTTCAAGAAGTTTGTGACTATTCTCTCAAGTTTCCAAGTTTGTGGTGATTTGCGACTTCCATTTGAGGCATCCACATTATTGGTGCTAGGGTCTCAAACTCCAAGCAATCAACTACTACTACAAGGTAAGTAATTCTACTAGTTTTATTTGATTCAAGTATCCCATGCCATGCTAGTTAGGATAAGAACCTTGGAAAAATAATTATTTGCATGTATCTTAGTCAAACATAGATCCAAAGTTTCTAGGGTTGCATGTACACCATAGGAGTGTTAGAATGCTCAAATCTCATCACCCTATTGGTATAGGGTGAACGAAAACCATATGAAAGTCCATATAGATTTCGTCCATAGGCTTACCATATGGGATCTATGTGTTGCTTAGGGCCTAAGCAAGGGATTTAGGGTTTCCAAGTAGATAAACCTAAGGATCTCAACTATATAAGGAACCCCCTGGCTCCTAGAAATCGGCCAATGAATGCTTCATAGAAACCCTAGCCAATTTTGAGCCTCTCTAACCTCTCTCTCATAATTCTCCATTGCTATTTGGTGTTTGTGACTCATTAGAGGTGCAACAATTGAGGCACTAAGCTCTTGAAGGTCAAGATCAAATAGCTACAAGGAAAAGGTATTCATCTAAATTGGTTTTAGTTATCTATTTTCGAAATTATGTATGCTAGTTTTAGGGTTTATGCTTTGGATGATTACTTGCATGTATAACTTGAGAAAAACCTAGCTCCAAAGCATTAGGGTTGCATGTACACCATAAGAATGTTGTAGTGCTCAAAACGCATCAGTGATATCAGAGCCTATGGTGCTTTTTCTGTTATATGATGCAATTGTAATGTTTTCAAAGTTGGAAAAAATTTCTGTTTTTTGTTCTGCCTGATGACCACGACGTGGTATCGAGTCTGATGGAAAATTTTCGGATTCTTGGCTTAAATTAGATAAGGATGGTTACCATAAGTTGTTTTAACTAATCAAAAACATGTTTTATGATATGGTAATGAATATCCTAATCTAATTGAAAGATAATTGTCAAATTTTAAGATAATTACATGATTATGTGACAAATTCATTATTTGTACAATTTGATTTGAATTTTCTTACCAATATAAAATGGATAAGGTCAAATTTTTTATAAAGATAAAATTATATGATTAATTTAATTATTTTAAATTTGATCTAGAAAGTTTTGGAAAGTTTCAAAAATTTTCCCCAAGTTTTGGAATTTAAAATTTAATTAAAAATGTTTTAATTTTGAAGTATTAAATTCTAAAACCCTAGTGTTTTTAATAGTTAAAAAATACGCCCTAATGGATTTCATTAACTAAATGATTAAGTGTTTTAATTAAAAGACAATTAATAAATCCATAGATAGGTTTAAATTTAACTAAATTAAAAGATTAATTTATTAAAAGATTAAACCACTTAGTATTTTAAATGTATAAAATACACCCTTATACTATATAAGATTAAAAGTTTAATTATATATATATATATATATATATATATATATATATATATATATATATATATGTGTGTGTGTGTGTGTGTGTGTGTGTGTGTTTGTGTATAAGTAAAAGGACAGTCTTACCGTTAGTAGACCTTATTCACGAAGCTGGTCTATAAGGGGTGTTTAAGGAAGCGGCCTGTAAAATGACCGCCATTGGGTATCCACTCTTACCCACCGCACTCTTGACTGGTGGAGGGTCGTTAGCCGAACGAGTAGGATGGGACATTAATTCCCTCATTAATAAGTATAATGAAATATAAAGTAACTAAATGTTTTATAAATTCCCAATCTGGGTTACTATAGGAAAAATGTGAATTTGATGCTAACCCATGAAATTGCACATTGCACCTTATTGGTCGTTAGTGGAGCGTGTGTGGTTAACCGGCACACTAATATGAGACTAATAAAGGATGGCAATGGGTAGCTCGTAGGTTATCATAGATCAATGGAGTGTGTGTGGTTAACTGGCACATTGATTAGGTGATAAATGACTTCGAGAGTACCAAGCTAATTTGCATGGTTATTCACACCTTGTTTGTGATCCTTGGTATCCCAGTCACAAACTTGAAGGGCATAATCGAGATTAAACATGACATTGAAAAATTCAATGAATCTTAAAAGATCTAGGAGTTTCATCTAAAACCTAATTCGTTAAAATTTTGTTTTCGTGGTGGAATTGAAAAATCGTCATTTACCTATCTTCAAATAATTTGCAATTGGTTTACGACATCCCTCTTCTGAATTTTAAATTATTGTGTTGGGTCCTAGCCTTAATATTTCATTTGGGTGTTATATTAAGGATTAAATCAACTAACTTGAATTTCTCCCATTGTAGATGTCTAGTTCTGACAACTGTGGTCTTCCTTATCCCTTTGGAAAAAGCTTTCCTCATGAAGATGATTTTCCACGTGTCGATCGAGGTGAAAGATTAATCATCTATTCGTGCAATGGTGGAACTGGAAATCATTCTCCACTTCCTCCACCTCCTCCAGTGATTCTCCCTGACCCACGTTCTCGAAGACTTGAAAAGTTAAAGGTCACTCAAGCTCTATTTGCATGCAAACATCGAGATGGAAGTTCTGTGTGTGCACATGTTCTGAACATGAAGCTACACATTGACAAATTGGGAATGTTGGGTGTCGTTTTCCCAGAGGAGTTGGCTTTAGACTTGGTTCTTCAGTCACTTTCCGATTCATATGGTCAGTTTGTTAAGGACTACTATATGATAGATCACGACGTGACCCTTATTGATCTAAAAGAATTGCTTATTGCTGCTGAAGCAGAAATGCTGAAGAGCACTAGTCAAGCAAAAGAGTTTAAAGGATCAATCTCCCAAATATCCATGGACATTGGTGATGGCAAAATTGATAGTCCAGAAATAGTTTCTCCTCCTAAAGGAGAGAAATCAGCCATGGTCGAAAAGTTTGATCATAAGAGAAAGGCCAAGTCTGAGATAGTCCCATGTGTCACTCCTAAAGAATCCATATGTTTCTATTGCCAAGAGAATGGGCATTGGATGTGAAGCTGCTGTATCTACCTGAAAGATTGCAAGGATAGTAAAGTCAAAATGTATGACTCTACTTCAAGTAAGTCCATTATCTAACTCTATTAAGTGACTATTTATAGATTTTTAATACATGATGTGATAAGACTGCATTTTGATGTTTTGTAGGATCGAAGAAAATGAAGGAAGCTTAAAAGAAGAGAAGGTTGAGTCTGATCATGAAGAGATGGATTTCGATCGCATGGTTCGATGATCATATTTTTGAGTTGCTGCTTTAGAGTTATGATAAATTGCTTAGGAATATAGTTTTCATTTGTATTTGCATTGTAAGGACAAGTTTTCTGTATTTTATAAATAAAGAAAAATTTTGATTTTGTCTTATTTTATCCTTGCAATGGCATTTGTGAAAATTGTTGTTTATATATATTAATAGCAATGTTGAAGATGAATTTGATTCTTAGTTATATCGATTGTGGTAGTGTCATAATTTTCTAAGTAAGGAAAGATTCTCATCACCCAAGTTTCAATTGGACAAAAACTTGGAATCATATGATTTGAATTATGTGATGTATGAAAATCTTAGTACTTGGGGAAATTGGGACAAATTCTTTGTTCGCATATGTATGTAAGTCAAGTGACAGACAAAAAGATCTAGTACACATTGATGTGTACTGGTCAGATCCACCACAAAAGGCGGTAAAGTCTATTCGTCATGATTTTCTAAAATTTTTGTAAATATGGTTATGCTTATAAGATTAAGTATAATTCTAATATTTTGAAAAAGGTTTCAAAGTATAGCAGAACGAATAAGAAGCATCAATTAGACAGAAAGATAAAAGTTTCTCCAATCTGAAAGGAAAGGCAAGTACTTTAGTATCGTGTTTTATGATCTTCCTAATGATTATGGCACAATTGATCCTCTAAGGACACCTTAGTGCATATGCATGACTAAGAAGAGGAATCGGGAATTGTTGAAATGGTTAAATCAAAAGGATGAGTCATACTTCGTTCCAAAATCGAGTCTTAGAGTCATAATCTAGTTACTTCAAGTTGTACCTTGAGTAGCATGTTCTAAGTAGGTTTATAACACCTCATGAAATGTGGAGTAGAAAAGTTTTCATACTCATGCACATTCGAGATTGGTAGTTGTGATGTTTTGGATAAAACAAAGATCAACTAAGAACAATTGTATGAAGTGTTTTTTCTTGATAATAATCTGCACTAACTCTTGAATATTTGTTTGTTAAGAAAGGTTCCTTGATAGAGAATCTTGTATGTCAAGAGGTCAGTAGGAGTCTTAATGGTATTGAATAGTTTCAGGAACTAATCAAGAATAAACTTTTTTTAGTTATGACTAGCATACGACTTGAGGTTTGCAATCTATCGTATTGACATATTCTTGTTTCTATGCCTATTCCAATTAGTTCGACTATGCATGTGAGCTCTATGAGTTCTCATTTGAATGCATAAGGCTAAGCACCTTGATTAATGGAAAGTACATTGATCTGTAGGGGTGAGCTGCTAAATAACTTGGAAGCAATGGTAGGACCCTTGTGCTACCAGATGGCAAGAAATTAAGATTGAAAAGTCCAGTCCATATGAGTTTGAATTTGTCATAGACCTTATCTTATGATAGTGGTTGGAAATGACAAATTCACATGGATAGGAACAAATACACTATAAAATATAAGTGGCAAGAGGTCTCTCTCCAGTTCATGGAAATGATTGTGAGAAAAACACTTTCACTAAGTAGATTTTAAAGGATTAGAGTTATAGTTGTGATAATTGCGTTCTCGAATTCGAATATGATTACGACATCCCTTTTCATAGTTTGAATTGTGAGAAATGGCAAATAATTTGAACATTCGAGACTTATTGCTATAAGTTCTGAAAAGGTTTAAACACTGTAACAATCCGTTATTTCCTTTTAATAAAACTCTAAACTACAAGTGTGTTTATTTAATTTATGTAGAAATACATGTGGAAAATCATAGTGAAGTAAGGTACAAAAAGTTTAACACTTAACACAAAATCACACATGATTAAGTCAAACTTACACTAGATCAAAGTTAAGGGGCTATACTTGAGTTGATTCAAAGTTTAAATCATCAAAATAACTCCAAATGGAGTTTACGGCCAAGAAGTAAACTCCAAATGGAGTTCACGGCCAACAAACCCCACCAAAAGGGAGTTCACGGTCCCAAAAGCAATTCAAGGAAGTAGTTCACGATCCAAGAAGCTACCAAACATGTGTTCACGGCCAAAGTAAAAAAGGAAACATGTAGTTCACAGCTAAGCTCATCCGTGAACACCCCCTTAATGGGCTGAAATCCCATTTCAAGTCCATTAATGGACCGTAAACACCCAGGGCCCAATGCCAATTCAAACGTAAACACCCCCTATATATGTGTTCACACCCTAAATCAATTCATTTCTCATTTCTCAACCGTGAACCACCCCAAAACTCTCTCAATCTTCAACCGTGGACAGTTCCTTTTTCCCTCAATCTTCAAGTGTTTACGCCCATATTCCTTCAAATCTTCATATTTCCTATCAAGAACATTCATACTCACATTCAAATCTTCAAGCAACATTCAAATTTTCATAATAATTCAAGATCCAACCGTGAACACCAACCCTCCAACCGTAAATCCTTATTTTCATCCAAAAACTCCATTTCCACATTTCCAATTAATCCCAATTAATTTTGGTAACGTTATTAGCTCGTACGCTTACCCGGGGGATCATCTCTACAACACGCTAATTCCGGTTAATGCACATACGAGGTGAGTTCATACCCCTACAATTTTCAATGTTTTTAACATTTTAGGGGGAGAATACAAGTAAGACACAAGGACTTTTGTGTTTATCCAAATATTCTTAAATTGTTTATAATATTCGCAATTATTTCAAACCGAGTATTCGCTACATTTCCTAAAAATATTTCATATATTTTTAACCCTTTTGTAATATGTTGAGCATAAGGGTATTTTACTATCATACGAATTAAATTGCAAACCGAGTACGGAACTAAATCCTATACAGTATCACCAGAGTCTCCTGGAGGGAGAGCGTGAGATTTGTGTATAGATCTATACGGGACTAACAATCCCACACCAGAGCTGCTTGCAACAGCTAGACCGGCAGGCCTGTGGTGACAAATGTCATAACTTTCAGACACCTGAAGAACGTCTTAGAGGTCACTAGGTCATATCAAGCATGGTTATATGAAACTCACAACAATATAATTTAACACATACGTTTACGGGATTAATACTACTTCGGTGATTTTATTTTATTTAATGAAATTACAATACTCTATGATACACTGCTCTACACTACAGCTGGGGGTGCCCAGGCATTCATACAAGGTTTTCATACAAATACTACAATGATACACTACCTTACAGTACTACTGGTGATATCCAGACATTTATGCAAGGATACTCATACACATACAGTTACAACACACTATTTTCTAGTACCAAGTACACCACTACTAGTATACATTTTTAGGGAACATACATGACTACATTTCATTCACTATATAAAATATTGGATTTTCTGGAGAAACATATTAAGCATCTTCAAAGCACAAAGACGAGTTTTCCATCACTAAAGCATACTTATGAACTCACCAACTTAAATGTTGATACACTTTCAAACTCACTTGTATTCTCAGGCAATCAGTAGACAGGTACACCGCATGATTTTCAGAAGACGAAGCCTTATAGAGTCGCGTCTTTTATACTTTTGTTATACCTTTTGATTTCATACAACTATGTTATGAACAGGTGTAAATACTATATTTTATCAATGTAATGGTTGTGTCTGCTTTGATTACTATTATACAATTGTTGTGATACTATACATGACGTTCTCCACCCCCGAACGTTTCCGCTGTTCCGGTTTGGGGGTGTGCAAACACACACTTGTGCTATATAATGAAAGGTGTATGGGCTTGAGAAGTCTAGATAAGGACTTATCGAAGCACCACGTATCAGAAATCCGAACTTTGGAAAGAATGTCAATAAGTATTGATTTCTAGGAGTCCAACTGATTTCTGGGTACATGTCAAAGCTAGTGGGAGCATAAGTAAGATTGTATACCATAGGAGTGTTCGGATGCTCAAAACCCATCAGTGGTATCAGAGCCTAGACTTGTTTTCTTTTATACATGATGCAAATTGCTGAAAATCGAAGTTTATATGTTGTCTGGTCAGCTGACTCGCCGAGTCCATTAAGGGACTCGACGAGTCCATGCCTAAATTCATCCAACTCGTCGAGTTGGTTCATGCACTCGACGAGTTGGACCCCCTGACAGCATATCTTCGAGTTTTAAGGCTGGAATTGGTCTAGAATCATTACCTTAAACTGTTTTGAACTTTTAAAACCTGTTTTTGATGTGGTAATGATTATGGTAAACCAATTTCAAGGTTGTTATCAAAATTTCAAGTCTTATGTGTGTTTATGTAATTCTTGAAATTGTTGATATGATTGTTCATACACTTATGAGTTTTGGTAGATCATAGGAATTATTTGCAAAATTGTTTGTTAGTTAATTCTTGATCTAAATGTGTTTTAATGGAGTCTATAATTTGTCCTCAATTTATGGATTACCAAAAGACATTTCTTTTAAAGATCCATTAAAATGCATAGGTTACAAAAGTTGAAGAGACTTTTTTGTTTTAAGAACTCCATAACGTGTCCTCAAGTTATGGATGTTCAAGAGTCTCTTCATTAAAGTTTTTAAAACCTTAATTAAACTCATAAGTTATGAAAATCCAAAAGTTTTTGAATAGTTCAAAACTTGCCCTCAAGTTTTGAAATTTGTAAAGTTTCTCCTCATGAATACTTTAATTCAAAGTTAAACCCTTAGAATTTTAAAAGTTAAAATTCAACCCTTATACTTTATAGTATTATAAGTTAATAATATATATATGTATAAGAGCAAGTCAGTTTTACCGTTAGTAGGCCTCATTCACGAAGTCGGTCTATAAGGGGGGTATAAGGTTGTTGCCTATAAAATGACAACTTAATGGGTGTCCACTCTCACCCACCGCTTCGTTGACTGGTGGAGGGTCGTTAGCCGAACGGCTAGGACAACGACTGTAATTCTCCCTTCATTAAAAGTACTAATGATAAATACTAAGTAACTAAACTCTTATAAATTCCTAATCTTAGTTACTTAGGAAAATGTGAATTTGGTGCTAACCCCATGAAATTACACTTTGCACTTTGCTAAAATCATTAGTGGAGCGTGTGTGGTTAACCGACATACTAACCTGGATTTAACAAGGTAGGGAAAGGGTAACTTAATGTTTATCATAGGATCGGTGGAGTGCGTGTGGTTAAACGGCACATCGATTGATAAATATTAAGGGTACCAAGTATATTTTGTAACACCAGTCAAAATAGGTCAATAACAATCA
The DNA here is from genome assembly GCF_052849685.1 of Lactuca virosa. Taxonomy (NCBI): domain Eukaryota; kingdom Viridiplantae; phylum Streptophyta; class Magnoliopsida; order Asterales; family Asteraceae; genus Lactuca; species Lactuca virosa. The sequence goes on from NC_136430.1 coordinate 458,061,107, forward strand.
CATGTGATGATGCCAATCATGTAATGTGATTTTGTTAAACTAGTAAAATGACAAACTTACTATGTAATTCGTGATAAATTCTAATACAAGTATGAACTTTTATGATACAACTCAAAGTATACGTCCATACGATTCCAAAAATATAGAGAACGTCTAAATCTGACTTCACGTGAAGAAGTTATGATAAACCGAACACTATAAATCTCCATAATAAGAGGAATTTAAAATAGACTTAGAATTAGCTATTGCAGTCTAAAATAGAGTTGTAGTGCTCGTAAATACCTACGCGTGGATATAAAGAACGTCAAAAACGGAGTTCGTATGCAAAAGTTACGACCTTCCGAAGATACAGCTGTCAGAAACCCTAATCTGACTGGACTCACGACATGAATATAAAAACTCACAACGTGAGGAGTCAAAACGCCACATTTTGAAGCTAGAAGTCTACGGAACTATAACCCAAAAGCTCACGACGTGAGGACGCTGCAGGACACGAATCGGAGCTAGAAAACACACGTTAAGGCTACGGGATGACTCTTGCCATAACTCACGACGTAAACCTATCATGTTCACGACGTGAATGGGCAAAAATCAGCCTATAAATAGCCATTTCGACCTCAAAGCTTATTACACCAAAATCTCTTCTTTCTCTCTTGTTTTTGGAGGCCGTTTCGCTTCCCGAGCCCGACGATCACGAACCGCTGACTGTTTTCAGTTAGATTCTGTCAAAGCGCGATATTAAAGTGAGTTTCATGGCCCCACTTTCTAATATTTTCGGGGGAAAACATATGCTAAATATTGTATATATGTTATTATTATGTTTATATGATAGTATATTAGTATCAACGTAGGTAGTTATATTAACCGAGATATAGTTGTTCTAAATATAATATTTTGAATATATACACCTATTATCAACTTGTTAGCATGTTTTTGTACTAATGTAGATCTTTAGTTATACTTAGGATTCTATATATATATTGTGTGCGATATAGTTCTGAAGTTATATTCGGGAGTTCTATATGTTAAAAAGTACATTGCTATTATTGGTCTCATGTCAAGATAAAACTTGGTATGCCATATGTTGTTATTTTTGGTTTTATGACAAGATAAAACTTGGTATGTTATATATTGTGATTGTTGGTTTTATGTTAAGATAAAACCTGATTTTTCCTCAAGTTATAGTTGTTGTACTGCCTAAAGTAATATGAACTTAGGAGTAATGTTTAAAGGCATAGTCTAATAACTTAGGGTTTTAGACATGAAAATGCTTTTGTTGTTAGAGCTATAGGAAGCCATCGGAGTCTACATGAGTAATTGTATTCATCAACTAAGATTGGGGATCTTAGCGGAAATCCTCTGAACTGTAACCGTTAATCCCGTGTGAGCGAGGAAGTCGTGTATAATTAGTATACGGGTTGACAACCCCACTTGTGATTGTTAGCTACAGTCAACCATAAGCGAGTGACGAACTATCCTTTTACTTGTTATTGTTCCAGTGTCGATGAAGCGTGCGGTGTTGTTTCTCATGGAAATCATGAGTGTGTTGTTTCTCATGGAAATCATGAGTGTGTTTTATCAGAGGTATTATGTCATAGCAGCGGTTACAGGCTCATGGTAGCAAATTTTAGAAGCATTATACTTTGTCGATATACAAGTATAAATGTTAAGTATAAGTTTCCCAAGGACTTATACCCTAAGTATAAAAATCGGGTAGGTATAGTACTTGTATATTAAGTAGACCACTATACCTATTCTACTTACTCGTATAGAATTGAAATAGATTTATACATAGTGGTTTTACTCGTATAGAATTGAAATAAGATTTATACGTAGCAACTTAGTTTGTATGGAATTACAAACATTTATATTTATAATATATAAGACTTATAGGTATATACTTATTTGGTAAGTAAACCATTATACCTAGGATATATATACTAAATGTTTGAGAGTCAAAATGATACTTTCAAAACTATACTTTTGAAATCAGAAAAAGTATTATTTTTATATGGAGTCAAAACTTGTGAACTCACCAACTTTATGTTGACGTATTTTAAAATGCATGTGTTTTCAGGAAGTTGATAACTATGATACAAGAAATGACGTTACACTGCCCGGTGTTTCCGCCGACGGCCGGGGTGTGACATATTTGCATGGTTATTCATACCTTGTTTTGTCATCCTCGGCATCCCAGTCACAAAACTTGAGAGGGCACAATCGAGATTGAAACATGCCATTCAAAAGTTCAATGAATCTCAAAAGATCTAGGAGTTTCAAATCCAATTAAAACCTAATATTTTTATTTCATTTTTCATGGTGGAAATTGGTGAATCGTCATTCGCCTACCTTCAAATATTTTATAGCTTGGATTACGGCATCCCTCTTCCAAGTTATAAAATATTGTGTTGGGTCCTAGCCTTAATATTTCATATTGGGTGTTATATTAAGGACTTAAATCAACTAACTTGAATATCTTCCATTGTAGACGTCTGGTTTAGACAGCTATGATCTTCCCAAATCCATAGGAACAAGCTTTCCTAATGAAGATGATGTCCCGTGGTTGACTCATGGAAATCATACTTCACTTCCTCCACCTCCTCCAATTATTCTCCCTAACCCACAAGTTCTTGAATAGTTCAAAGTCACTCAAGCCCTATTGGCAAACAAGGTCTATGTGTGCTCACATCTTGGAGATGAAGTCACATATTGAGAAGCCGGGAGAGTTGGGTGTCAAAGTCTTGAGAGAGTTGGTTGTTCAATCATTTTCTAAGTCACATAGTGAGTTCTTTAAGGACTACCATGTAACAGACTATGACATGACCCTTAATAATTTTATCTATTTGCTTGGTGCTGCTGAATCAGCAATGATTTGGAGCATTGGTAAAGCAAATTTGATTAGAAGATCAACTTCCCAAACTACCATGGACATTGACAATGGTAACATTGGAAATCCAGGAAAGCTTTCTCTTCCCAATGGAAAGGGATCGGCCATAGTCAAGTCGGTTGACCAAATGGTAAAGAGAAAGGCTAAGTCTGAGACAGTCTCGTGTACCATTCCCAAAGAGTCCATATGCTTATATTACCAAAGGAAGGGGCATTGGTTGCGAAGCTGCCCTAACTACCTGAAAGATCTGAGAGAAGGTCAAGTCAAAAAATTTGACTCTGCTTCAGGTAACTCCACTATCTAACTCTCTTAAGTTCCTATTTGAAGATTCTTAATACATTTTGATGTATGGTAGGATCAAGCAAAGGGGGGGAAGCTTAAAGAAGAGTAAGCTGATTCTGATCGCGAAGATGGATTTCGATCGCATGGTTCGGTGATCAGAATTTTTGAGCTGCTGCTTAAGAGTTGTGATAGATTGCTTAGGAATAGATAACAACATAGTTTTCATATGCAGTTGCATTGTAAGGATAAGTTTTTCCGCAAGTTTTAAATAAAAGAAAAGTTTCGTTCTTATTTATTTTAAATATCCTTATAGTGGCATTTGTGAAAAATTGTTGTTTATATGATTCCATTGATAGCAACATTGGAAAATGGATTTGATTCTTTCGTTTGTGGTACTGTCATAATTTACCAAATAAGGAAAGATTCTTATCAACCAAGTTTCAGTTGGATAGAAACTTGGAATTATGCAAGTTGTATTGTATGGTGAATGAGAATTTTCATCTTTGGAAAATTAAGACCAGTTCCTTGTTCACATGTATATGTAAGTCAAGTGAAGGACTAAGGGATCGAGTACACATTCTAGTGCACTGATCAAGTCCACCACAAAGATCGATAAGATTATTCATCATGATTTACTAAAGTTTAGTAAATATGGTTATACTTACAAGTTTAAGTATAATTCTGAAACATTGGAAAAGTTTCATTGTATGGCAGAACGAATGAGAAGAATCAAATTAGGCAGAAAGATAAAAGTTTCTTCAATCTGAAAAGATGGGAGAGTACTTTAGTATCGTGTTTTGTGATTATCTTAGTGATTATGAAATCATATCACAATTGATTCTCTAAGGACATCTTAGTGCATTTGTTTGACTAAGAAGAGGAATCGTGAATTGTTGAATTGGTTAAATCAAAAGATGAATCATACTTCGTTCCAAAATTGAGTCTTAGAGTAATACTCCAAGATTGTAAATTGAGTGTCATAATCTTGAGAAGGTTTATTAACACTTATCAAACGTAAGAGTAAAATGTGTCCTACTCTTGTACATTTGAAATTGGTAAGTTGTGATGTTTTGGATAAAACAGAGACCAACTTAGGCCAATTGTGTGAAGTGTTTGTCTTCATAAGAATCCACACTATCTCTTGAATATTTGTTTGACAAGGCATGGTACTTGGCAAGAGAGTCTCTATAAAAAACGTAAATTTTCAAAACAATTTTTCATTTTTAAATCATACTTTCAATCACAAAACATAATGTACCCACTGTGTCATAACAAAACATGTCCCATAATCTCAATAACATAAACTCCATAAGTGTGTACGGATCATGTCGGCGCCTTCCCGCGATCCTCGCTAGTACCTGAAACACATAACACAACAAATGTAAGCATAAATGCTTAGTGAGTTCCCCAAAATAATACATACGACATATACGCCACTCGAGGCTACAGTACGACCCTCCGGTCGATGTGTCTCAGCGGGACCCTCCAGTCCCGTAGCTCGTTGGACCCTCTGGTCCGGTCATAGCTCGTCGGACCCTTCGGTCCAGTCTGTGTCGTTGGACCCTTCGGTCCGGTCTATATCGTTGGGCCCTCCGGCCCGATCTGTTCAACACATAGCATACATATAACACAATGCACATAATCTCATATATACACATAGCATACAAGACCCTCTGGTCTACACATAAATACCACTCTAGGTAATTTATAGTGAGAAGACTCACCTCAATGAAGTCGGATAAACTTTCGTGCTCAACGTCCCGACTTAGCCTCCTCCTATTATTCAAATAACATCCCCGATCAATATTCTCTCATGATCTCATCTCTACAGATTGGGGTAGAAGGCCATTCTACCCTTCCCTGAACTCTCTTGAATCAGTCTTGACCAGAACCCTAAGGTCAACGAAAGTCAACGGTCAAACTTTGACCCAACTCGTCGAGTGCACAAGGGCGACTCGGCGAGTCCATGCGGGTCCTATGAATCCTTTCAGCCTCTCTTGGCTCGTCGAGTCATCCTTCCACTCGACGGGTTACACCTGCCACGAATCGCGGGGCAACCCCGACTCGACTCGTCGAGTCCACTATGGACTCGGCGAGTTGCTCCCTTAACAACTCTCAAATGACCTTCTGAGGTCAGATCTGCTTCTCTAAACTATAGATCTGGCCTTCAAGTGCTCAAAGGTCACGTAAAGGTGCAACCTTTACGTGCATGCAACCCACATCAAGTCATAAATGGAGAAATAACTCTAAAAATGGCAACCTAGTCTCCAATCCTCCATGAACAAGCATAAAGCAGAATGGGAAAGGTTCTCTGGACCTCTATGGGTCCAGATCTGAGGCCTAACCCAGCAAGGGACCATAAACTCAACTCTTCAAGCCTTCAAAGGTTATAGAAAACCCTAAATCATAGATCTTAACCCAAAACAGAAAGGAAGTTCGATTTGATACCTCAATAGTGTAGATCTGAACTTGAAAACCCTGGATCCACAGCTCCCTTGACCTCCTCTTGTTGGAAACCACTTCTCTTTTGCTAAAACACTCAAGAAATGGTGAATTAGCCTTTCTCTAGCACCACAAACGCTCTCTCTCTCTAGGGTTTCTCAGGGGTTCATTGGCCGCAAATGGAGGCCATAAAGGCCTTTAAATAGGGCACAGGCCCTGAGAATTAGGGTTTCACTTAATAGCGCGGACTCGCCGAGTCCACGTATCGACTCGTCAAGTCCTTCATTAAATCAGACAAGAAATGCGCGCTCCTACTCGGCGAGTCTGAGCGTCTACTCGCCAAGTCCCTCCATAAAACTCAAGATAAATGAACTTTATAGCATACCTGGAAATCCAGATGTTACAATTCTCCCCCACTTAAATTAGATTTCGTCCTCGAAATCGCTCCTCAACCACATAGATAGAAACCAAACACTCGAAAATCACCACTGAGAGGTCCTCCCACCAAAACGATATCTTTCTTCATGAATACCTGGACCCGACCTGGAACTCCAAATTTGGAACAAAACCGGCCCCTCTGTCGTTAAAATACCCCTTTTTGACCTTCCCAGAATCGGGAAACTCTAGTGGCCTGGCCTGCCGCCAAACCCTCCACTCACGCTATCATCATGATATTCGCTCTTCGAACATCAAACCCTGATAACTCACTGTTCCTCTGATTCTCACAAAACAAAATCCGACAATCGGCTAGCGATCGCTCATACCAACGTACCAAAACAGTCCGAATCAAGCCCCAAGGAACGAAAAGGTTTACATCCCACCAGGGCTCATCCACTGAACTACTAACAGAATCCATCCGAACAATAAACTTTCAACATCCTGTTCTCTGACACAAGAGAATCATGCTCGCTCAGAAGTCCTCAGACATATAAAATCATAAGCCTCGGCTGCTTCCCTCGTTTCCCTTTTTAACACTGAGTACCAGATCTGATCTCGACCCAACAGTTGAACCTCCAGGGTCATCCGTTGCATTATCCCAACCGTCTCCATGGTTTCCTTCTTACTACAATCACATCGGCCCAAGGTGACACACGAATAACGAAGTTCGCTTAACCCTAAGCGAATGCCACCTCCCCAACTGGAGATCGACTCAACCCCGACCTCTGTCATCCGTTACTCATCGATCCATACAACTTGCGGTACCTCCCGTACCCGAGTACTGACCCACACAGGTCTAAGACATCAGATGAAAAACAATACTCCTCAACATGGAACCCACCTCAGAGTCCAAAATCTCATTTCACCTATTCAACGCACCACCAGAGCCAAACTCAACTCGAGGGTTTGGTCCGACCCAGAGTTGGAACCACTAGTCTCAACGAAGCACTCAACTCAGAACTCATTTCCCGCAACTCATGCGTACTTCACTTATCCCATTTTTTTCGGATTGCAATGACCACACCTTACTCAGAACATAATGATCCCCTAACATTGAGGAGACCCCGATCTCGCCCCTGGTCCGACCACCAGGTTTCCAAAAACTCACCAATCAGGGCCACCTCATGCCCAAAACTCTCTGCGCCACGCTCTGATCAAAAAGTACTTTACCATAGCAACTTCTCGCTAACTAGTGTGTGCTACGTCTTCCCGTAGCACCATCTCGACCTCTCACTAACCGGTGAGTACTACGGCTTCCCGCAGTATCACCACAACCTCTAACTGACTGGTGAGTACTACGGCTTCCCGCAGTATCACCACAACCTTTCACTAGTGAATACTACAGCTTCCCATAGCATCACAACAACCTCTAACTAATGAGTATTACGGCTTCCCGTAGCATCACAACAACCTCTGACTAGTGAGTACTACGGCTTCCCGTAGCATCACAACAACCTCTGACTAGTGAGTACTACGGCTTCCCGTAGCATCACAACAACCTCTGACTAGTGAGTACTACGGCTTCCCGTAGCATCACAACAACCTCTGACTAGTGAGTACTACGGCTTCCCGTAGCATCACAACAACCTCTGACTAGTGAGTACTACGGCTTCCCGTAGCATCACAACAACCTCTGACTAGTGAGTACTACGGCTTCCCGTAGCATCACAACAACCTCTTCTGCTGTAATCCATATTCTCAGACACTCTCACTTGCTGACATTAACCAAAAGGGGGTCTCACTGGAATCATCGATACTTGACCCACCACTTGCCGTCTCCACTCAAGACTCAAAATTTTCCGAAATTCAATGCATTAAATTCGGATACCTCGATACACCACATGGGACCTCACGACGTCTCGTCTCATCCACTGATTTTCCTGTTCCACAACCTGGAATTGGTTGTCTAATCAACTTCTGCCCTTTCCAAGCTGAATAACAGCCCCATCGTTTAACCAGAATTTCTCAACCGCCGAACTCACCCTACGAGCCAACCATCTCGAATTCACCATTATGACCTTGAATAATTCCCGTTCACCCCAAGGTCTCCGATCAACGGCCACTTGCCGTGGAGACACTCATCCTTTTCAAACATATCACATGCACCATCTCGCTCTGCACCTCGTCTCAATCACCAACAACCCTGGGCTTATGAGTTTGCACTGTCGATCTCTCCGTATCCAGATCTCTAACCGTTCTCAATCGAATCTCTAATCCATTCAATAAAATACCCGGTTCTCCCCCACTTAGGGTTCGAACCAACCCCAATCGGTGCACCAGCAATCTATCCCACAGACTGTTTCCACCGTTAACATCGCACCGACTCCTGGAGGGTGCTACACAACGCTCGATGATCTGCTGACAGAGATCGAGCAACTCCAATGCCCCGAAACTCAGATGAAATCCTCAGAACTTCCTACCATGACTGCCTTTAGTCATTCAGAATCTCACACCATTCCATCACCGGACCTCCCCAACCGTCCGATATTAACCCTGACTCTTAGTCTGGAAGTAATGATCTACCGTACTCCTTATCATCGACTCCTCTACCAACGTTCCATCGCGTCCCTTATCATGAGAGCAGAACCCATATTTCCACTCTTAATACCTATCAAAGATAATAAGGGCCACCGCCCTGATATACTCTTCTTGATCGTCCGACGCTGCAGCTAACACATGCCCTACTATACTCAATTAGGGTGTATCCTGGTCCTTGACCATCTCAGTACCCACTGACGACCTGTTCAAGCTATACCTTTACCTCGCGGCAGACCTACTGCCATATACTCTGGTTGGAGATCACCATCCGTGCAATCCCACATGGCTCACCTCAAACTCAAAAATCGAAATCTCATCATTACGTCTCCCACAGGAAACGGAAATAGCACCACTCAGGTCACAGAAAGTGACCTCTCCACTATCGGCCGGTCGCCCAGCCCAAACCGTATTCTCCCATAATGCACCATCCCTACTCATTCCTGAGTCTTGCGACTCCAACTGGCATATCACCCACAATCCCTCGGAGCTCACTCGATTTCCCTTTTCAAGGGATGCTCCACTAAAACTTGTTCATCAAGGCCTTCTGGCCCCATACTCATTCACCACTGATCTCAGTCTATAGAATCCCTACAGAATAACCGGTAAAAACCCTAAATACTAACCGCCACATGACATGGTACTCAAACCGCGTGGCCACCTCTCGATCTGCTATGAATCATGGTACCTGCACCATGTTATCTCCTCTTAATCTTCTACGAATCATGGTACTCGAACCATGTTCCCTCTTCTCATTCCTCCTCACATTATGGCACTCGAACCATGACATCACCTCTCGACCTGCTACAACTCATGGTACTCGAACCATGACGCCACTTCTCAATCCGTTACTTATCATGGTACTCGAACCATGACATCAATTCTCAATCTGCTACTTATCATGGTACTCGAACCATGTGATCACTTCTCAATCCGCTACTTGTCATCCTCCGGATTAGCCTTCCGGATCGCCATGGTCATCTCGTCATGAATCATACGACGAATCTCACCATCGCTAACACCGCTGCTCTCCGGTGTGTGTGGTGTACCAACCATGATGTCTCTAAAACACAACACAAAGATACCAGAGATTCGATCGAGTATCCTCGCACTCGATCACCCAACCCTACTTGTTCCTTGGTACCCTAAGGATTTTTACTTGGACTGCTCACTGATCCGGTGTTTTCAGTAGTACGGGCCCAATACTACCTTCCACACCGCATCAGCATTCATTCCAAGTCCTCCTCCTAGGATCCCAGATCACAAGTACTCTACATCTTGCTAAGCATAGGCTACCCTTCGGTAGACTTCTCATAAGCTCCTCACTGCTACCTACTCTCTCTCGAAGCATCTCAAAGCAGCAGTAATCTCCTAGGCTAAGGCATCACAAATCAGGCCACTCTAGTCCTAATATGAATACCTAGCCTACTCTAGCATGCATAACATATCATATCATATCTCGTAACACACAATGTAAGGGTATTTTGGGAAATTACCGTTCGGGCGCTGGCTGATCGTACACACTGCTTCCTTCTGCCTTTCTCAAAATCTTTTACTCTCTTAGAAAAATTATTTATCTTATGAAAAACTTTCTCAAATCCTCAGTTTGAGTCCAGATTCATCCGAAGATGCACCCGAATCCCTCAAACCAAGGCTCTGATACCAACTTGTAACAACGTAAATTTTCAAAACAATTTTTCATTTTTAAATCATACTTTCAATCACAAAACATAATGTATCTACTGTGTCATAACAAAACATGTCCCAGAATCTCAATAACATAAACTCCATAAGTGTGTACGGATCATGCCGGCGCCTTCCCGCGATCCTCGCTAGTACCTGAAGCACATAACACAACAACTGTAAGCATAAATGCTTAGTGAGTTCCCCAAAATACTACATACAACATATACGCCACTCGAGGCTACAGTACGACCCTCCGGTCGATGTGTCTCAGCGGGACCCTCCAGTCCCGTAGCTCGTTGGACCCTCTGGTCCGGTCATAGCTCGTCGGACCCTTCGGTCCAGTCTGTGTCGTTGGACCCTTCGGTCCGGTCTATATCGTTGGGCCCTACGGCCCGGTCTGTTCAACACATAGCATACATATAACACAATACACATAATCTCATATATACACATAGCATACAAGACCCTCTGGTCTACACATAAATACCACTCTAGGTAATGTATAGTGAGAAGACTCACCTCAATGAAGTTGGAAAAACTTTCGTGCTCAACGTCCCGACTTAGCCTCCTCATATTATTCAAATAACATCCCCGATCAATATTCTCTCATGATCTCATCTCTACAGATTGGGTAGAAGGCCATTCTACCCTTCCCTGAACTCTCTTGAATCAGTCTTGACCAGAACCCTAAGGTCAATGAAAGTCAACGGTCAAACTTTGACCCGACTCGTCGAGTGCACAAGGGCGACTCGGCGAGTCCATGTGGGTCCTCTGAATCCTTTCAGCCTCTCTTGGCTCGTCGAGTCATCCTTCCACTCGACGAGTTACACCTGCCACGAATCGCGGGGCAACCCCGACTCGACTCGGCGAGTCCACTTATGGACTCGGCGAGTTGCTCCCTTAACAACTCTCAAATGACATTCTGAGGTCAGATCTGCTTCTCTAAACTATAGATTTGGCCTTCAAGTGCTCAAAGGTCACGTAAAGGTGCAACCTTTACGTGCATGCAACCCACATCAAGTCATAAATGGAGAAATAACTCTAAAAATGGCAACCTAGTCTCCAATCCTCCATGAACAAGCATAAAGCAGAAAGGGAAAGGTTCTCTGGACCTCTATGGGTCCAGATCTGAGGCCTAACCCAACAAGGGACCATAAACTCAACTCTTCAAGCCTTCAAAGGTTATAGAAAACCCTAAATCATAGATCTTAACCCAAAACAGAAAGGAAGTTCGATTTGATACCTCAATAGTATAGATCTGAACTTGAAAACCCTGGATCCACGGCTCCCTTGACCTTCTCTTGTTGGAAACCACTTCTCTTTTGCTAAAACACTGAAGAAATGGTGAATTATCCTTTCTCTAGCACCACAAACGCTCTCTCTCTCTCTAGAGTTTCTCAGGGGTGCATTGGCCGCAAATGGAGGCGATAAAGGCCTTTAAATAAGGCACATGCCCTGAGAATTAGGGTTTCATTTAACAGCGCGGACTCGCCGAGTCCACGCATCAACTCGTCGAGTCCTTCATTAAATCAGACAAGAAATGCGCGCTCCTACTCGGCGAGTCTGAGCGTCTACTCGCCGAGTCCCTCCATAAAACTCAAGATAAATGAACTTTATAGCATACCTGGAAATCCGGATGTTACGGTCTTATATGTCAAGAGGACAGTGGGAGTCTAAAAGATCTTGAAAGAGTCTAATCAAGAATAAAACCTGTAGTTTATCACTAGCACACGACTTGAGGTTTATAACCTATCGTGTTGACATATTCCTATTTCTGTGCCCATTCCAGATAAATTTGGCTTTGCGTATGAGTTTTGAGTGTTCTCAGTTGGTTGCATAACAACTTGGAAGCAATGGCAGGCCCTTGTGCTGCCAGGTGGCAAGAAGTTAAGACTGCACAAGTTCAATCCATATGAGTTTGGATTTGTGACTAACCTTATCTTGCGATTATGGTTTTGACAAATTCACATGGATAAGAACACATACACCATAAAATCTAAGTGTCATAAGGTTTCTCTTCGATTCATGAAAATGATGGTAAGGAAATGCTTTCACTGAGTAGATTTTAAGTAGATATCAATTGTGATATTTGCATTCTCAAAAGTCGTTAGTGGAGCGTGTGTGGTTAACCGGCACACTAACATGGACTTGTGAGAAATGGCAAAGATCTAAACAATTGTGACTATGATTACGACATCCGTTTTCATAGTTCTGGAAATTGTTTAGACACACATGTGAGCTATCTAAGGAAAGGTGTATGATTTTGATAAAATTTGATCAAAGCATCTCGTATCAGAAATCTGAACTTTGGTAAGAAAGTCAATAAAGTATTGATTTCTACAAGTCCAGCTGATTTCTGAGTACATGTGAAAGCTAGTGGGAGCATAAGTGTTATGCTAACAATCATCATGTTAGTGGGAGCATGATAATTATAATTAGTGTTGCAAGTTAGCAATGTTAATTATAGAAAAAAAAATTCAATTGGGAAAAAGTTGTTTTGCTATAATTAAGGGAGAGGAAATTATACTTCATTTCAAATTTAAAAGCTTAGATCGTGAGATTTTAATCAAATTTAGTCAAGTATATATATGATTGTTATGTTGAAATGGTTCAACATAAGGAAATTCTATATATGGGAACATTATTTGCGTTCTAAAATTCGATTATGATTACGGCATCCCTTTTCATAATCTGAATTATAAGAACTTGGCAAATAGAAATAGAAACATTATAGCAAAAGACTGGTCTAGTATCATGTCTTTATGTGAGACATCATGAATTGCGTCCCATATGCTTCGGATATAGGGTCGATTGCATGTGCTATAATATTCATCTGTTCTAAATTTTTCCAAATGCCTAGAGCATTAAGAGGGAAAAAATACTAGAACTAGATATGACTAATTTGATTAAACAATTGTGGAGGACAATCTAAGGTTTACTAAAGATTGGTTGCTCAGGGACAGTTGGAAGTATAGTGTTAATTTTGGAAGGACCGTATTGACATATTCTGAAAAGAGACAACTCTTGTTCAAGTGATAGTCAAAATGGGAATATGAAAAATGTTTCCATAGGTGGAAGTTGTTCAATCTGTGTAAGATTAGAAAACTTAATGCAAGAAGGATGTTCAAAGCAATGTACTTTGAATTTGAGACTTCGTTTCCATGGAATGATTTCCATTGGAATACTCTGTAATGACTGTTGACAAGTCTTTGTGACTTTGTGCATAATCATTACAAGAGGATCAGTGCATATAAGTTTAAAATCTAACAAGATTTCGGTAAATGGCAGGAATTTGGAATTCTTGCATTTGCGGTAAGGATTTGGGATTGTGAAATGAGAATCATTGGAATTATGTTCAATCGATCTATTTCACAAAGTAAAATATCATAGACAAACTTAGTGTGCATACTTGGTGTATGGCATAACTAATGTTTGGACAAACATAGTGTGCATATTTGGTGTATGGCATGACTAGTGTTTAGAAAACATAGTGTACATGCTTGGAGCATGGGACAACTATTGTTTTAATTCAAGTATAAAGTTGATAATTTGAAACAGTATGCAATGAATAATGTGTAATCAATATGGTGATAAATAAAAGGTGTTCTATTTATATTCATAAGTTCTGAGACCATATTGGATTCGATTATTCTTGTGTTTAACTTTGCATGTTTTGACTTCCAGAATAACTAGGTCGTTCTTCCTGAATAACTAAGTTATTCAAACCATCCACAATCGATAATACGCTGGAAGTAGGTATTAAGGCAAGACTGTCACGAAGCTGGTTTGTAGATGTCCAAGGTAGTGGACATAACAAGAGTTGCTACAACATTCATGAGTGCTCATAAGTTCTGAGCATTGGATTAAACCCACGCTCATTTGACTCACTTCATGGATTTTATAACGAGTGATCATGAGACGATAATATCTTATATTCTTCAAACCTAGAGATATGAGTTGTTGCCTATGAGTTGTTATACATTGATTGTACGAAAACGCATTGGTAACTCGATGTTATAAAACGTGCCTTTGTGTATGATTCAACAAGTAGTAGAACAAGCATATGAGTCGAATTTTATCCATTCCTTTTACCCTTAAAGGGATAAAAGCGATATATGTGGGCCCCTCGATGATTTAGTGATGACACCCCAAAGTGCTTGGCCAAGCCTGGACTGATTTGATTTGTTCAATTAGTCGGTCGTCATAAATCGGAAATCGGGAAACAACAAATAGACAGGGAGAATGATTATAATCCATGCCTCAGTCCATATGATATATAGAATGGAGGAATATATGATCCCTTATCTACTGGAAAAGTCATTGACTAGGTCAGAGTTCGACAACGGCTTCAAGAGCTACGATTGCTAGTCGGGTTTTGGAGTCATACGCAATAATAGTTTTAGACTTATCCAAATGGGAGACTGTTGGATTAGTGTCTAAGCCCATAACTATAATTGGTATGTACTTGACCCGACTTGGCATGGTCCATTTGGGTTGCACTTTACCGGAACAATTTATATGGATAGTCTTTTGAGAATAGTATGTTTATGATTTATATTAATATATTATATGTTCTAATATATTAATATGGAATCATATTATTTAATTAGTATTGATCAATAATTAATTTAGAATTAATTTAGTGATCAAAAGGAACTAATTAAATATGGATTCTTATATATATATATATATATATATATATATATATATATATATATATATATATATGGAATGGGCCAAGTTCATTTAGGTTGGGCTAAGCTTTCATGGATAGTCCATGGAGTGTTTAACCCATGGATCCTATGGAAATGAAAGGTCATGGGTATTAGGGTTTACATGAATGTAACCCTAATCCTCCATACTATATAAAGAGGTCCTTGGCACTTGAAATTGGCACTAGTGTGTGAGTACAAAGGGTGGGCCGATTTCTAGTAGTGATTACTATTCTCTCAAGTTTTCAAAGGTGTTTTTGGTGATTTGTGATTCCACTTGAGGCTTCCACACTATTGGGGCTAAGCTCTTAAAGTTCAAGACTTCAAGCTACATCAAAAGGTATGTTATCTAACTAGGCTTTTGTAGTATAGTTGCTTCATATTATGCTAGTTAGGATAAAACCTTGGAATATTGAATATTTGCATGTATAATAGAGAAAACTTAGATCCAAGGATAATAGGGTTGCATGTACACCATAGGAGTGTTAGGATGCTCAAAACCCATCATTTTATACTTTTGTTATACCTTTTGATGTCATACAACTATGTTATGAACAGGTGTAAATACTATATTTTATCAATGTAATGGTTGTGTTTGATTTGATTACTATTATACAATTATTGTGATACTGTACATGACGTCCTCCACCCCCGAACGTTTCCGCCGTTTCGGTTTGGGGGTGTGACAGATTGGTATCAAAGCATTGTTTATAGTGAACTAAGTATATCAAACCTTACAAGATATACAACTATAAACACTATGGGGCCGAAGCGCTCTGAACTAAAACTATACTTTTAAAATATAAGTATTTTATAAGAAGTATACAAGTATACATACATACCAGAAACAGTATCACAAGAAGAACAAAACAAGAGTATTTAGATGTTGAACACTACGGTTAAACCTGAATAGTTATGTAATCATATCTGAGATAAATATAGTCCGATCAACTATATTTATTTGAGATATGACCAACATGTGTTTGGGAGTGATAGTGGCGTTGCAACAAGTCTAACACTTACCAAACTCTATGCAAAGAAAAAAATAGAACAGAACATACAGTTAAAATACTATAGGAGTATTTTATAGCACTACAATACTAGAGCCAAACACGTGATAACAAAGAACTCTTGCTAACAAATCTATAATTGCTAAGTGTATACTCAGAAGTTATATATAAGTAAGATTTTATAGACTCTGAATAGGTGGTTTAACTTTAATTCCTGTTCCTTGTTTGGTTGTGGACTTAGAGTAGGATCACTTAGTCGAAGGTTTATTTGATTTTAGTGATATATAATTTGTGTACACTATGTGAATATAGGGGATCAAGCACGAACCACACTATACAAATTCATTCCAAGTGCTGCTATTAACTTCATGGCGATTGTTTACTTGTATTAGTAGACTTCCTTTGTAAATCGCTTAATAGAACACTATAACTGTCAGGATTAGACATATCTCGTTCATTATCACCTGACCCATGACCCCTATAGAGGACTTATTGTTACTTTCTCTTTAATCGTTATAGAGAAAGATGCCTCCAAAGAAGTCCAACAGGAAGAAAAGTAGCACCTCGACAAACCCACCACCGCCACCACCACCCCAATTTGACCCTGCTGTCTTCCAAGCAGCAGTGACCGCCGTTGTGCCTGCCGCCATATCGTAGATCAATAACAGCGGTACTAGCGGATCGGGTAGTGGTACCAATCCTCTTAATCTCGGAGGTAGCCAAGGACACCCGAAAGAGTGTTCCTACAAAGACTTCACTAACGCCAAACCTCGATCCTTCGATGGCACAGGAGGTGTCATTGCCTTGACGCTTTGGTTCGAGAAGACCGAATCAATCTTTGAGATCTGTGCGTGCCCCGAGTCGAGCAAAGTAAAATTTGCAGCATGCACCTTCACTGATAGAGCACTAACTTGGTGGAATAGCCAAGTCAAATCCCTGACTCTTCCGATAGCTAATGCTATGAGTTGGGACGATTTGAAGGAGCTGATGTTGGCTGAATACTGCCCGAGGGGCGAGATGCAAAAACTTGAGCAGGAGCTCTAGAACCTGAAGATGAAGGGTTCTGACATCGCTGCTTACACTGCAAGGTTCAGTGACTTGGCTCTACTCTGTCCCGGGATGGTCACCCCGGAGAGTAAGAAGGTATTGAGATACATCTGGGGATTGACACCCCCAACTCAAGGAAATGTCCTAGCTGCCAAACCACTTACCTTCGACAACGCTAAGCATCTGGCACAGACACTGATAGATCATGGAAAAAGCCAAGACACTGTGACAGTGATTCCAGAACAGCCCAAGGAGAGCGGCAGCAAAAAGAAATCCTGGAACAAGCGAAAGGGCCAATCTTCGCAGGAGCCCTCAAAGAAACAACAAACGGTGGTAGTCCATGCTGCTACCCTTCCTGCTGCTGTTCCTACTACTCCCACACCTCCCAGTCGATATGTTGGGAACCTCCCGAAATGCGACAAATGTAACTTCCACCATAATTGACCCTGTCGGGAGTTGCACTATACTAGCTGCAACAGGAAGGGGCATACAGCCCGCTTCTACAAGACGCCTGCGCAGCCTAAAGCTCAGGCCCCTGGTGCTGGAATAGGTCAGGCCTGTTATGGTTGTGGTGAGACATGGCATTACAAGAGAGATTTTCCTAAAGCAAGAAACACTGACAACACTGGAAGAGTGTTGGCAATGGGCCAGGAGGAGGCAGTACCAGACCCTTCAGTAGTTACGGGTACGTTCCTTCTCGATAACTCTTATGCATGCATACTATTTGATAGTGGTGCGGAGAGGAGCTTTGTTAGCCACAAATTTAAACACCTACTCAAACACGAATCCCAACCACTAACTGAAACATTCACTGTCGAGATGGCTAACGGGAAGAAAGAGAGCACTAACAACGTATACATAGGCTGTACCCTAACTCTAAACGACTATTCCTTTCCTATCGACCTTATGCTGATCTCCATAAAAAGCTTCGATGTCATAATCGGTATGGATTGGCTGTGCCCCAATCGTGCTGATATCATTTGTTACAAAAAAGCCATTCGCCTCAATCTTCCAAATGGAAAAGCCCTCGTTATCTATGGCAACAAACTCAATACGAACCTTCGCATCATTTCTTGTATTAAAGCCCAAAAATACCTACGAAAAGAGTGTCACACATTCTTGGCCCATGTAATCAACGGAAAACAAGAAGTAAAAGACCTAGCGAGCATCCCCGAAGTCTGTAATTTTCCTGACATCTTCCCCGAAGATCTTCTAGGGGTTCCTCCTAAATGCCAAGTCGAATTCCGAATCGACATAATCCCTGGAGCTACCCCCGTAGTCAAATCCCCATATCGCCTAGCGCCAACAGAAATGCAAGAGTTATCCAGCCAATTGAATGAACTACTCAGTAAGGGACTCATCAGACCTAGCTCTTCACCCTGGGGAGCGCCGATCTTGTTTGTGAAAAAGAAATACGGATCATTCCGCATGTGCATAGACTACTACGAACTGAACAAGATCACTATTAAAATCTGATATCCTCTCCCGCGAATAGACGACCTCTTCGATCAACTTCAAGGAGCCAGCTACTTTTCAAAGATAGACCTGAGATCAGGGTATCATCAGTTGCGCGTCCATGAGAATGATGTTCCCAAAACAGCTTTTCGGACTAGATATGGTCACTACGAGTTTGTAGTGATGCCCTTCGGTCTAATGAATGCACCCGCAGTATTCATGGATTTAATGAATCGGGTGTGCCGTCCCTTCTTGGACAAATTCGTGATAGTATTCATAGACGATATACTTATCTATTCGCGGAGTAAATAAGATCATAGCCAGCACCTGAGACAAGTCTTGGAAACATTGAGGGCGGAAAAGCTTTACGCAAAATTCTCCAAGTGTGAATTTTGGATTAGGAAGGTAAACTTCCTTGGTCACGTGGTTAGCGAAGAAGGAATACACATGTACCCTTCTAAAATAAAGGCGATTGAAAACTGGTCAGCACCCAGGACGCCTTCAGAGATCCGTCAATTTCTAGGACTTGCTGGCTACTACCGCAGATTCATACAAAACTTCTCCAAAATTTCTAAACCGCTTACCGCCCTGACTCAGAAGGGCGTAACTTTTAGCTGGGAAGATAAACATGACACTGCATTCAGAACGCTGAAGCAAGCCTTGTGCAGTGCGCCTATCTTGTCTCTTCCAGAAGGTACAGAAGATTTCGTGGTGTATTGTGATGCATTCAATCATGGGCTAGGTTGTGTCCTCATGCAGCGAGGAAAAGTTATTGCTTATGCCTCGAGATAGCTTAAAGCACACGAAGTCAATTACACCACTCATGATCTTGAATTAGGAGCAGTAGTGTTTTCTCTGAAGATCTGGAGACATTACCTATACGGTACCAAGTGCACTATCTTCACCGACCATAAAAGCCTTCAACAGATCTTTGATCAGAAAGAACTTAACATGAGACAGCGACGATGGGTAGATATACTCAATGATTACGAATGCAAAATTCGCTATCATCCCGGTAAAACTAATGTAGTAGCTGATGCCCTTAGTCGAAAAGAGTAATCAGGTCGTAGAGTGAAGGCACTAACCATGAAAATCCATTCACATCTGTCCACACAAATCAAGGAGGCCCAGCTAGAAGCCTTGAAGCCGGATTATGTGGGAGATGAAGCCTTAAGAGGAATGGAGAAAAATATAGAAATCAAGGGTGACGGAGTTCGTTATTTCATGAACCATATCTGGACCCCAAACTTCGGTGGTTACAGAGACGTGGTCATGAACGAAGCGCATAAGACTCGATACTCTGTTCACCCAGGTTCATATAAGATGTATCTGGATCTCAAGAAACTCTATTGGTGGCCAAACATGAAAGCAGAGATTGCTACCTACGTGGGCAAGTGCCTAAGTTGTTCCAAAGTCAAGGTAGAATACCAAAAGCCCTCAGGTTTACTTCAACAGCCAGAGATACCTGAGTGGAAGTGGGAATGGATTACTATGGATTTCATAACCAAGCTACCCAGACTGCGGGTGGTCATGACACCATTTGGGTAATCGTCGTAGATTAACCAAATCTGCCCACTTCCTGCCAATCAAGGAAACAGACAAGATGGAGAAGCTTAACCGAACTTACATCCGAGAGATAGTATGACTTCACGGTGTGCCCATATCTATTATCTCGGATAGAGATAGTAGATTCACCTTGAGATTTTGGCAGTCACTTCAGAAGGCTCTTGGAACTAAGCTGGACATGAGCACAGCTTACCATCCTCAAACTGACGGGCAGAGTGAGAGAACCATTCAAACCCTAGAGGACATGCATGTGTGATTGACTTCGGTAAATCATGGGACACCCATTTGCCACTGGTCGAGTTCTCATATAACAACAGCTATCACACTAGCATCAAGGCTGCTCCATTCGAAGCCCTCTACGGTCGTAAGTGCAGATCCCCTCTGTGTTGGGCTGAGGTGGGTGACACGCAACTAGCAAAAGGGCAAGTTCCTAATCGCACTCTCACTGGCCCAGAAATTATTCGAGAAACCACAGAAAAGATCGTACAAATCCGAGAACGGTTGAAAGGCTCAAGAGATAGACAAAAGAGCTACACAGGCAGAAGGCGAAAACCCTTGGAATTCTAGGTGGGTGACCGCGTTCTGTTGAATGTTTCACCCTGGAAGGGCATGATACGCTTCGGAAAGCGTGGAAAGCTAAATCCAAGGTACATTGAGCCATGCGAGATCCTCGCTAGGATCGGCCCCGTAGCTTACAAACTCCGTTTACCACAAGAGCTTAACAACATACATCCTGTCTTCCACGTGTCAAATCGAAAGAAGTGTCTATCCGAAGAGACTCTTGTGATTCCCCTCGATGAAATCGAGATAAACGAAAGTCTTAACTTCGTGGAAGAACCAGTAGAGATCATGGATAGGGAAGTCAAACAAACGAAACAAAGTCGCATACCGGTAGTGAAGGTTCGTTGGAATGCTAAGCGGGGACCTGAATTCACTTGGGAGTGAGAAGACCAGATGCAACAAAAGTACCTGCATCTTTTTCCTAGTCCATGATTGTACTCTATAGAAAGAATTTTGGGACGAAATTTCCTCTAACGGGGGGATGATGTGACAAACCGTTATTTCCTTTTAATAAAATGGAGTTTACGGCCAAGAAGTAAACTCCAAATGGAGTTCACGGCCAACAAACCCCACCAAAAGGGAGTTCACGGTCCCAAAAGCATTTCAAGGAAGTAGTTCACGGTCCAAGAAGTTTCCAAACATGTGTTCACAGCCAAAGTAAAAAGGAAACATGTAGTTCACGGCTAAGCTCATCCGTGAACACCCCCTTAATAGGCTGAAATCCCATTTCAAGTCCATTAATGGACCGTAAACACCCAGGGTCCAATGCCAATTCAATCGTAAACACCCCCTATATATGTGTGTTCACACCCTGAATCAATTCATTTCTCATTTCTCAACCGTGAACCACCCCAAAACTCTCTCAATCTTCAACCGTGAATAGTTCCTTTTTCTCTCAATCTTCAAGTGTTTACGCCCATATTCCTTCAAATCTTCATATTTCCTATCAAGAACATTCATACTCACATTCAAATCTTCAAGCAACATTCAAATCTTCATAATAATTCAAGATCCAACCGTGAACACCAACCCTCCAACCGTAAACCCTTATTTTCATCCGAAAACTCCATTCCCACATTTCCAATTAATTTTGGTAACGTTATTAGCGCGTACGCTTACCCGAGGGATCATCTCTACAACACGCTAATTCCGGTTAATGCACATACGAGGTGAGTTCATACCCCTACAATTTTCAATGTTTTTAATATTTTAGGGGGAGAATACAAGTAAGACACAAGGACTTTTGTGTTTATTCAAATATTATTAAATATTTTATAATCTTCGCAATTATTTCAAACCGAGTATTCGCTACATTTCCTAAAAATATTTCATATATTTTTAACCCTTTTTTAATATGTCGAGCATAAGGGTATCTTACTATCATACGATTTAAATTGCAAACGTTTTCAGTACATTACAGAACTTTACGAATAAACTTTAATTGGTATAGTGTGGAAATCTCTACACTATTTTACTAAGTACAACACGCAGAATCAAAACATTTATTCAAACTATAATAGGTATAGTTTGGGAAACACTACTCTAATATATTAGTACAAGTATACACTACTAAATAATTATTTAAATATAATTATTCTACATTACAAGTACATTACTACAAGGATATTTATACATATTCAAATATAAGAAAACACTACAACACTACACTACACGTAAACTAGTTAATACATGGTTGTGGGGCACTACTTCACTAGTATCCACCAAGGTACAAAACTAAATCCTATACAGTATCACCAGAGTCTCTTGGAGGGAGAGCGTGAGATTTGTGTATAGATCTATACGAGACTGACAATCCCGCACCAGAGCAGCTTGCTACAGCTATGTCGGCAGGCCTGTGGTGACAAATGTCATAACTTTCAGACGCCTGAAGAACGTCTTAGAGGTCACTAGGTCATATCAAGCATGGTTATATGAAACTCACAACAATATAATTTAACACATATGTTTACGGTATTAACTACTTCGGTGATTTTATTTTATTTAATGAAATTACAGTACTCTATGATACACTACTCTACATTACAGCTGGGGGTACCCAGGCATTCATACAAGGTTTTCATACAAATACTACCATGATACACTACCTTACACTACTACTGGTGATATCCAGACATTTATGCAAGGATACTCATACACATACAATTACAATACACTATTTTCTAGTACCAAGTACACCACTACTAGTATACATTTTTAAGGAACATACATGACTACATTTCATTCACTATAGAAAATATTGGATTTTCTGGAGAAACATACTAAGCATCTTCAAAGCATAAAGACGAGTTTTCCATCACTAAAGCATACTTATGAACTCACCAACTTAAATGTTGATACACTTTCAAACTCACTTGTATTCTCAGGCAATCAGTAGACAGGTACACCGCATGATTTTCAGAAGACGAAGCCTTATAGAGTCGCGTCTTTTATACTTTTGTTATACCTTTTGATTTCATACAACTATGTTATGAACAGGTGTAAATACTATATTTTATCAATGTAATGGTTGTGTCTGCTTTGATTACTATTATACAATTGTTGTGATACTATACATGACGTTCTCCACCCCCGAACGTTTCCGCTGTTCCGGTTTGGGGGTGTGCAAACACACACTTGTGCTATATAATGAAAGGTGTATGGGCTTGAGAAGTCTAGATAAGGACTTATCGAAGCACCACGTATCAGAAATCCGAACTTTGGAAAGAATGTCAATAAGTATTGATTTCTAGGAGTCCAACTGATTTCTGGGTACATGTCAAAGCTAGTGGGAGCATAAGTAAGATTGTAATTATTATGCTAGTGGGAGCACAATTACTACGTTAAGTGTTGCGAGTTATCAATGCTAATTTATAGGAAACAAAGTTTTAATTTGCAAAGTTGCAGAGTTTGAAAATTTGTTTCGCTATAGTAAGATTTAAGGGAGAGTATACTTATACTTCATTTCAGATCTAAAAGCTTAGATTGGATTCTTAATGGAACTTAGTCATGGACATATATGATTACCATGTTGAAGTTTTTCAACATGAGAAATTCTATATATTGAAATATTATAGCAAAACACTGGTAAAGTATCATGTATTTATGTAAGACATTATGAATCGTATCCCATATGCTTCGGGTATTGGATCGATTGCATATGCTGTAATATTCACCTGTTCTGTCTTTTCCAAATGCCTGAAGCATTAAGAGGGAAAAAGGACGAGAACCTGTAATAACTAAAGTTGTTGACAAATGTCAAGGACATTCAAAAGGTTCGCTAAAGATTGGTTGCTTGTGGACAGTTGGAAGTATAGTTATGAATGGACCATATTGACATAATTATGAATAGATAGGATTCTATTAAGAATGCATTGTTATATAGTAAATATGGAAATGTTTCCATAATGGGAGATGGATATTAAGAATCTATGTATAAGTTAGAAGCTTTTATGCAAGAAGGATGTTCAAAGGAATGTACTTTGAATTTGAGACTTCGCATCCATGGAATTGATTTGTTACCAATCTTCAGTGGAATGTTTTTTAATATCGTTGGCTAAGTCTTTGTGACTTTGGTGTCTCGACATTACAAAAGAATCATTGCATATGAGTTTAGAACTGGCGCATTCTAATAGTGGCAAGAATTTGGCATTCTTATACTTATGATAAGGATTTGGAATTGTGAAATGAGCATCATTGGAAATGTGTTCAATTGATCTATTCCACAAAAAAGGACCATAGATAAACATATTGTGCATGCTTGGAGCATGGGATAACTATTGTTTTAATTCAAGTATTAAGTTGATTATTCGAAACATTATACAATGAATAATGTGTAATCAATATGGTGATTAAAAAATAAGTGTTTTATTTATATTCAAAGGTTTTGAGACCATATTGGATTAGACCATTCTTGTGTTTCACTTTGCATGTTTTACTTCCCGAATAACTAGGTTATTCAAACATCCACAGTCAATCATACTTTGGAAGTAAGTAATGAGGTAAGACTATTATGAATCCGTCTGTAGATTTTCTAAGTGCTAAGACATAGCACAAGTTTGTTGTAGTGTTCATGAGTACTCCTGAAATAGGATTTGAGTATTGGATTAAACCCACGCTCACGTGAATCACTTCATGGATTTTGTCACGAGTGATTGTGAGATGATAATATCTTATGTTCTTGAAACGGAGACATATAGTTGTTGTTTACAAGTCGGTTTCACATTGATGATATGTAAACGCATTAGTAACTTGATGTTATAAAACGTATTGTTGTGTGTGATTTGATTAAACGGTACAAGCATATGAGTCGAAGTTTATCCGTTCCTTTTACCCTAAATGGGGTAAAAGCGATATATGTGGGCCCCTCGACGATTTAGTGATGACATTCTAAGCGATTGGCCAAGCCTGGACTAAGTTAATGTGTTCAATTGTAGTCTGAAGTCAGTCGTCATAAATCGAAAATCGGGAAACAATACATGGACAGAGAGAATGATTATAAATCCATGTCTCATGTCCATACGATATCTTGTAGAACGGAGGAATATTTGATCTCTTATCTAAAGGACACGTTTCTGATAAGATCAGAGTTCGACAGCGGCTTTTGAGAGCTACGATTGCTAATCAGATTTTGAAGTCATACTTGCAGTTATTGTTATTAGACATATCCAAGTGAGAGACTGTTGGATTAGGTGTCTAAGCCCATAACTATAATTGGTATGTACTTGACCCGATAGTAGAATGGTCCTTTTGGGTTGCCTTCACCATAGCAATTTGATAGGATGAATTATGGAGAAATAGGTCAATTATGATTTATTAATATATTATAAGAATAATATATTAATTGTGAAAACATATTATTTAATTAGTATTGATCAGAAATTAATTTGAATTAATTTAGTGATCAAAAGAGACTGATTAAATCAACGGGGACTGATTATGTAAATCAGTATTAGTTGTAGTTTGGGCTAATGGACCCTATTGGTATAGGGTGAACGAAAACTATATGAAAGTCCATATAGATTTCATCCATAGTCTTACCATAAGGAATCCATGTGTTGCTTAGGGACTAAGCAAGGGATTTAGGGTTTCCAAGTAGATAACCATAAGGAGCTCAACTATATAAGGAACCCCCTGGCTCCTAGAAATCGGCCAATGAATGCTTCATAGAAACCCTAGCCGATTTTGAGCCTCTCTAACCTCTCTCTCATAATTCTCCATTGCTATTTGGTGTTTATGACTCATTAGAGGTGCAACAATTGAGGCACTAAGCTCTTGAAGGTCAAGATCAACTAGCTACAAGGAAAAGGTATTCATCTAACTTGGTTTTAGTTATCAATTTTCGAAATTATGTATGCTAGTCTTAGGGTTTATGCTTTGGATGACTACTTGCATGTATAACTTTAGAAAAACCTAGATCCAAAGTATTATGGTTGCATGTACACCATAGGAATGTTGTAGTGCTCAAAACCCATCAAAAGTTTCCAACTTTATCCATTTCCCTAGTCTAATCTACTTAGATTTAAAACCTTAACACTCTAAATGACAAAAATGACCAAAGATTCATGCATGGATGAAAATTAATGTCAAACTCACAACTTTGTAAGACCAAAAGGTCCAAAAATCTCTTAGAACTTAGACAATGGTTATGGAGTTGCTCAAACTCCAAAAGCCTTCCTTAAATAACAAACCAAAGGCTTCAAAGCATGGATAATGAACTAAGAAGTAATAAAGGTATGGACTTTATGCCTTTTCTAAGCTCCATCAGGGGTAGGAGGTGCAAGATCTGATGTGGAAACAACTCCTTAACCAACAATCTTACCACCAATTTTTCCAAAAGCACCTCAAAGCTCCAAACACCAATAACACATACTAGTGCAGACACAAGGGTTTGGGTTTTCTCTCTGAATGAAGGAGGATACAAATAAGAGATAACCTTAAAAGTTAGCTATATTAAATAGAGCTTAAGTCCTGAGATCCATGGTTTTGAGCCCAACCATCATCACGACGCGACACTCACCTGTCCGTGTCGCAAATTAAATGACGGGGCCCACGTCGCGACATCCAGAAGTCATGCTTCAGTCTGCCAGAAACCCTAAAACTCAAACATTAATAAATTCATCACAAAATCATCACATACTTGGACGAGCGTGCTACAATATAAAATGCATTTACCTCCGTTGAATCGATTTTCAAACACATGTTGAATCGCTTCACGTATAATCTCAATGATTGTTGTTGTCAATAAATCCTATGTACCCACCGATAACCTTATCACGACCTCGCGAATATCAACTTTCATTATATTGAGACAAGCTCTAGGAAAAAAGGCTCTTGCCCATTTCATAATAACAATATTGTCAAGCCAAATAAGTTTATTCCCGTTAACTTGATTCTTGATTGCATGTTGAATTATATCCAAACGCAAATGAAAATGAGACATGCTATAAATTTTTCATGTATGCCAGAACAATTGTTGCACTATTTTTTTGTGACCAATCCTAGCCCACAAATTGTTAGCTACATTCCTATAATAATATCCATGATATGAATCTAGGACGAAGATTCTAATAGATCAATAAAATTGGACATATTACTTATTAAGAAGATTTCCCTAACATTCATAAGGAATAACTTCAACCTCCTTAGGAATCAGATCCAAACTTCATCACTCATTGTCACTCCCAAACCAAAACCTATGAGTAGGTGGCCATGATTTTCGTCTATAGCAACCACTATGACAATTAAGCATAAGTAGTTCCCATTTATAGGTACACTACACATAAATATCATTGGTAACATGTACATAATAAATGCTTGAATCTACAATATCAATGATACAAACATTAGTGAAACTAAAGTTGCAAATATATAACGTATATATTACAAAAACATTTTACCACACATCTTAAGTCCACGAAACAAAACTTAAATCAATCCATTGTGTTTTTCTTAGTGTTGGTTATAATATCGAGATTGTTTCTTTCAACATTATGAAAGAATATTGGTAGGTTAGCAAGGCTTTCATGGTGCAACTCATTTAATGAACTCATTTTCAAATATGATGATATAACTTAAACTAGTTGAAAGAAAAATGAGTGTAAACTGAGCTTAATGAAACACATTTACAGGAAAATAACATATTGTTTTGGCGAAAGTGTCCACTTTCTTGTTGTATTGAAAATTCCATGTTGAAATGAAATTTTCCTATAAAAATGATAACTTATATTCAAACTATGATATTTGCATTTAACGTGTGTAATTTCGCGATCAAAGTGTATAACTTTGTAGCCAAATTGTATAATTTTGAAGTCAAAGTGGATAATTTCCTATTAAAATAATTTCTCTATTTAAATAACAATCCCGTGTTGAAAATACATTTACCTGTTAAAATGAGAGTTCTTATTAAATGTCTGAAATTTCTAGTCAATATGTATAATTTTGTAGTCGAAGTGTTTAATCTTGTACATAAAGTGTATAATTTCATGTTGAAATGACAATTCTTTGTTGAAATGACGGTTCCCGATTATAATGACATTTCCCTGTTAAAATGACAATTCGTATTTAATATCTGAAATTCGTAATCAAAGTGCAAAATTTTGTAATCAAAGTATCGACCTACATGATTACCAAAATTGGTCGACCTACCACATCTTAAGTAAGTTATATAAAGAACACTGAATTATAAAAACTCCATACCAAACTGTCTTACAACTCATAATTCTTGAAGGTGGGTCTTTGCTTGCTTGCAAAAATATCTTCATCTTCTCCATCAAACGATTGGTTGAAAATTTCACATCCATCAATCACCCTTCAACATGTAATGATACATTCAAACCCTGGAAGAAGCTTGATTAAATGAAGAATAATATAAAGAGCAAAGAAGATGAAATTTAGAAACACACTTTTAGTATTCATGCACAAAGGTATTGGATGGACGAAAAAGAAGAAAAGATTGAAAAAAAGTAGAAATGGATAAAGCAGAAAAAATAAAAATAATAATAATAATAATAATAATAATAATAATAATAATAAAGAATAGTTAATCAAGGAGTATTAAAAATATTTTTGCTTGGGAGAGGATGAGTTGATGGCTAAAGTCAATGAGATGAATAAGAACAAGCATGGGTTAACCAAGCGAAAAAAAAATCATGTTAGATTAACATGACAAACTTGATGATTGATATATAGTGTTCTATTATGATGCGTTTCATTTAGTATTATGGTGTATTTATTATTTTTCTTGTTTTTTATTAAGTAATTTTATGCAATTTATATTATCTCTTATTAGTTATCTGTTTATTGAATGCCCAAACTCCTACTCCCAGTTACGTTTTTATTTAATGTCTACCCATCACACTTTAAATAAAATATAGCTACCTCTACCTACCACCATTGAAAATTTATATAAAGCGTGAAAATGGGAAAACAAAATCATATCAAAATATGTATTCCTCTTCTTTTTCACCACATACATTTCTCGGATCACCCTTACGTTTAAATGTCCTCATGGTGAAATAGAGCATGAAGAGCTGATGAGGTCAAGGAGGTTATATTAGACAAAGAAAGAATAAATCACTCGCTCAATATCCATGTAGCAAGGGAAGGGATAAGTTATGTAGAAGCTTAAATCCAGGAAAAAATGAAATGGATATAAGATGCAAAAAAGGAAATAACAAAAACTAAACAATAGATACGAGTTGTAGAAGTATATTTAACAAAGCACGCATGTTAATTGAGGGTTGGGGTGAAAGAGATTAATGACAAAATAAGATTAGTTGAGGCGAAAAAACTTTCTGCATACGTTTCCTGAATGATAGATTGTAAATGACGAGTAGTATTGTGTTTGGGGGGGGGGGGGTGTTTGGTTAAATTTTTATTTGTTTGTCTTTTATTTATTGATGTTATGTAACATGGTTTATTATATTAATGTTATGTAAATTTTTATCATACTAATGACAAATTGTGTTTTATGTTCTCTCATCCAACAAAAAGTTATCTTTCAGTTTAATGAATAATCTAACTTTAAAGTTTAGCAAAACGTTATCTTTCAGTTTAATATTTGCTGCATTTTCTTTTAGTATGACATGTTTGATGGTATACAATCAGTGCGTTTGGGC
Source organism: Lactuca virosa (assembly GCF_052849685.1). Classification (NCBI taxonomy): domain Eukaryota; kingdom Viridiplantae; phylum Streptophyta; class Magnoliopsida; order Asterales; family Asteraceae; genus Lactuca; species Lactuca virosa. The sequence continues at coordinate 458,090,844 of NC_136430.1, forward strand.
CTTCTAGGCTTATGTGCGTCCATTATTGGTGGTCTAACAATCATCAGACCATCTGGATTCTTCTATTCGGAAGGGGAAGGTAGAGGGTTCACTTCATCATTGTATGTCCATTAAAAATAATCTACATGATTTCGAAATAATCATCATGTATTAAATATTTTAACACACTTATGACATGACTTCATAAAAGGCCAAACATCTGCCACTTTAGACATGTGCATGTTTTTTCCAACACATCAATAATGTTTTTTTATCTACCATATATGTCTTTGCTGCTCTTTTTCCAACCTTATTATCTGGCAATGGTGGTAGTTTAGTTGTTACTTCAACTAAAATATAATTTATAGGTTCATTTTGTGTTAAATGGAAGAAGTAACTAAATATTGTTTGTGCTTGTAAATTATACGTGCTTTATTACGACGCTTAAAATAGCATTATTACATGATCAATCGAAAGAAATCAAGGATCATCATTACAAGTATCTAACAGACATATTTAGATAAGATGTTGATGGACTATGTGTTGTTTGATGTGTCCTTGACCATTTTTTTGGATCCAAATCTTTTTACGTACTTCCATTCAGCAAGTTTATTCATACGTAGTGCTTCCATATGGTTCTCAAAATTTTCCACTATGTTAGCTTTTATAACATTCAACAACAAAGTTTTTGTCGTCAAACTTCTCTTGTACTTGGTTACTACGTTCAAAAAAAGATGATAACCACAAACACCATGATACGTATCTAAGAATATATTTTTAGTAGACGCGATAATGGATGACACCCTATCTAAAATGAATGTTAATGATTTTGAGTCGTTGATACAGTCATGTAAGTCTTTTAGGAATCATAATCATGACTATGTGCACTTATTTTTAGCTATTTTATGTGCAACATGTAGAATTTCGTTGTTTATGTCCATCACAACCATCAAAACATTTTGACCTTGAAGTCACCCATAACGTAGGTCACGTCTATCACAAGGGCATGTCGACAAATGTTCAGAAATACTCGTAACTATAACACAATCCAAATAAGTTAACAAACAAATTATAACTATATAAAAATTGAAATAAATCAATAATTGTTAACAAACGGATGATTAATATTACCATGCAACCAATCGAGAAAAATGAGAACTCAAAGCAGTCTTCATCATCCATTTGAATGGATATGATTGAACCATAATTATATTTCTCTAGGTTGTAACAATATATGGTAGTTTAGAAAATGAGTCAGGTTGAAGTCCACTCAAAAGATTAAACACATATTGGTTAGCATGCCATGCTCGTTTGTAGGAAAAATGAATGTTGCACCTCGAACTGAAATCTAGTTGGATGTCGCGTCCACGGTATACTCTACAATGATCAATACCCAACACCTCTTCAACTAAACATCCATATACCTTTTTTCTTGCTTGGCAATAGTTTGGATTCAATTGTGTTGAAGAATAGGTGTGTTGGTCCATAAGTTTGCAGATCTGGAGCATGCTACAATTGTCTAGTTTTATAGCCAAAATATATCAATGATAATTTTCATCAATACATGCTCCTTAAAACCTCTTTTTGTAGATCTAATAGTTTTGAATCGAAATCCATCCTCCATACTTTTCATTCGTTGTGTAAGTATAAGAGCACCTTTATCTCTGTGAATCTGTAATAGTTTTATCGAAATTGTCGGGTTTTGGCTATGCAATGGACCGACCAAATATATAGGGCCATGAAAAGTCGGTATATCACGCATACTAAAGAATGGTCTTTGTGTGTAATTATTTATTACGACTGCCCATTCAGTTTTAGAATCACCTGCTTAAACCAATTTCATCTATTGCCCCTTAATTTTTATAGAGTTATCATTACCACCATCATTTTGACATTTACCAACATCAATAAGATTATTGAATATACCATCATTATGAGTATTATTACATGTATCAACATCAAAATCATTTTAATTATGCCATCGTCATGATCAATACCTAAATATTGATAATGTACTGGATCGACATAATGAATTTGTGGTTATACTGGAGTTTGATATCAAACTATTGAAATTTGATATGGAACAACCGATGTTTGATATGCTTACTATGGCATTTGATATGGTAATATCGATGTTTGATATGGTACATAATATTTGGGACTCACATATTGAAATTATCGATATGTATACTAGTTTTCATAAACAACTTGTGATTAAATTGTTGTTGTACCGACGTTCCATGTAACACCCATACTTTTAAAAATCCAAAATTTAGCATGGTTGTACAAATATTGTCGTATCACAGTAAAAAACAGTTTTACAAAAGCATTTTTTAAATTATCATAGTTTAGAACTGTTTGATGTTACAAAACTAATATCAATAAACATATTAAAAAAGAAATGATAATACAACCTGAAGACTTCACTAAGTCCTCTATAATCCTTCTCTAGAAGCACACCTCTAAGCTTTAACTCCATTCTTATGTACATATATAAAACATTTAAAAATAATACATAAGTCAAGGAACTCGTGAGCTACATGAATTAAAAATTCCTATTGTTGTGTTTTAATGTTGATGTTAAGTAGATCATTTACATGTTTTGCATAAATAAGAGATTAAACAAAAAAAATATTTCTTGTATTTTTGGGGTACGACAACAAATGTAATCATATCACTTTGACATTGTTTTAATCTCAATTATGTACACATCGAACACAATATAAGGTTGTCATATACAATTTATTATGTATAGTCATGCATAGCAAACACGATCTATAGATACATGTTTGTTACTTTCATCACAAGTTTGTACTTTGTATATTCTTTAGATATAAACAAAACTTGTAACTGAACATGATAAGTACGTAACGTAATTAAAATAAACCATGAAACATATGATGTATGAACATTGGTTTTCTATCGATATCATGGACAAATTCTGACCGGTAGCTTGTCTAGAGTATGTGCCAAACATAAAAACTAGTAAACTATAACTTAAAATCTGGCAATGTCCATATCAGTATTTGTAGGGGATGGTTTGTTTGTGACTTTAGAAAGAAGGTAAAGGTAACATTACTTAAAAGGGAAACATTATACATATGTGTATATGCTCGTGTTATTTGTTTCTATGAATTTGAATTGTATTTTAGGTATTGTACTTTTACGTAGAATCGTTAAAATAATAACAACATTTTCATCAATGATTACATTGGTTTAACGTACTTATAATCTATCTTATTTATAATAATGGTCATTTTAACTTATGTGGTTATATCAAATTGTAATGATTTGGAAACTGAATGACTCTTCATATTCCTTAAACTAATGATATTTACTAATGATTATTTAGTTTGCTTACAAGCTTAATTTGAATATTTATGATGCTAAAACCTAAAACGAAATAGAAGATTCGAACACATAATTGAATGACCTGTTTGGAACATGTAAAGACATTTGGAAGGTGATTACCAACTTAAAATCTTCCATTTTGGTAGCGATGAAGGTCATGATATTTTCTGACATTCAAGTGCTCATTTTGTTGGACATGTAGGTTGTAGCTATATATATATATATATATATATATATATATATATATATATATATATATATATAGAGAGAGAGAGAGAGAGCTAGGTTCAGGTGTTTAAAGTAATTATTGTGTTATTGTATGCATAAATGTGGGCCAATCAAAATTTAAAATAAAAATAAATAATTAAATAAATAAATAAGGGTAAATAGGTAATTTGATAACTAGTTTCCACAAATAATATCCTATAATTATGGTAACCATTGACTCTTCTTACCTGTATTCCTAGTAAATCGCAAGAAGTACAGATATATTTATAACATTCAATCGGCATCAAGATTCAAAACCCTAAATTGAAGCCAGTATCGTTTTTCCTTCTTCACCTCTCAAATCCGATCGACACCTCCCAAAATCGCACCTCCTCTTCTTCGCGTCTCCTCCCTCCGGTCGACAGAAGCCAAATGAAGAAACAGCGAAGTTTTGTTCGTCTCTTCCGGCTGCGAGGTGTGATGTCCGGCTTCGCAAGGAGCGGCAGTGGCAAGGTGAAACCTCTGCGGCTTTGTGTTCGATGGGAACAGCAGAGAAGGAAGAAAACGAGGGGAAATGGGGGTCCGATGGCAGCCATATGTCGCAGGTGAGGACCTCGGTGGTGTTTGCTCTAAGATCACGATGTTTCCTTGTTTTGGCAGTTCCAAATCAAACACAGGTAAAAATTTCTTTTTGGATTTTGTTTGTTTGTTTGATAGAAATCGTTAGGGTGTTTGGGTTTGCTGGGAAATCAATGAAAATGAAGGGAATTTGGGTTTGTTGATTCACAGGAAATGAAGAAGAAAGAAATTAGTTTTTTTTTTTAGCAGCCTCTAGCTGCGTCAACTTCTGTTACAGCCATACAATATGTTACAGGAGGTCAGGTGTATCCTGCCCAGGTGAATTTTTAATTGCATTTGGTATTTGACAATTACAGAATCTTGGAATAATGTTATTCATTTATGTGAAGGTTGATGTGGTATGAACAATTTCTGTATGTTGTTCATCCGAAATTAAAAGTTGTTTTGATGCACACCAAGCGCTCGCTAAAATGCTTCAACTGAATGGTATTTCTTCGTTTATAGGATCCTATCAGAAAAGAATGTTTTTCTTATGATAATCATGAACATATTCTGTTAGAATGCCCCGAATTAATATAATTATTGGTAAATGAATTTCAATTCTATCAGAATGTAATCACGAATTCCAATTATGCTGGAATGGAATATGGATATTTTCTCACTAATTTATTCATTGGATTTGTTTCCACAGAAGTTGATGCTTGAAGAACGGACCACGAAATTTGAACGACGCCTCTTAGCAACATTATTCTTTTAGAATAAATTAGTGTATTTGTTAGATTTTGATGTTTTTTTTCCCGATATGAAAGTTTTTTAGTTTTATTTTTTAACAATAAATGTAATTCTTAGCAATTGTTACATGTATTCTATAGGAATTAATATAATTTTTGTTTTAATTCTTCAGTTGATGGTTCGAGAATTTGTTATTCTACAAGAAAAACATGTTCAAGAATATTTTTATTATTTTATCGTTCAAGAATTTTTTTATTTTTGAATATATTCAAACATATTCTGTCAGAATGTCGGAATTAAAAACCTAATAATTCGTAAAATCAGATTTTTAAAATTAATAGAATCTATGATCCCTTAAAATATGCAAACTTCCTTTATTAAATCTATGTTAATTGACTAAAATACCCTTCTAGTTAAATTAGATGGTATTTTTCGATTATTTTTAATTCAATAATATGTATTAATCACTTTCTTAAAATAAGTAAAATGATTGACCCATATTTATGCATACAATAACACAATAATTAGTTTGAATAGAATAACCTAGGCCTATATATATATATATGTATATATATATATATATATATATATATATATATATATATATATATATATATATATATAGGTTTAGATTCATTTGAGACCATGTTAATTTTGTGAGATCGTGAGACGCAATCTAAAAATAATTTTAAAAAGCAAAATAAAAGGAAAAATCTGAATTTTTTTTTTAATTATTATTTTCGTCATTTTATTTATCTAAAAAATAATAAATAAATAAATAAGTTACCGTTTTTTTTAAATACGTGAAATATTCTAATAGAATATTACACTGTAAATATTCTAATGTGGTTTTTAGAGTGTTAGAATATTCTAATATTCTACTAGATATGTCAGATATGTAGAATATTCTATTAGAATATTTCACAGATTTTTTAAGAAAACTGTAATTTTTTTTTATAGTTTTTTTTAATTTTTTTTAATTTGTTTTTGGAAAATACAAATGACAAAATAATATTAAAAAAAAATTTCGAAAATTTTGAGTTATTTTGCATTTTATAAATATTTTTTTATCTATAAAATGAGTGGCTAGGACTGCGTCTCCCTTTCTCACAAAATATAGTGGTCTCAAATGAACATATATATATATATATATATATATATATATATATATATATATATATATATATATATATGTTAGACATGATGTTGAGTTTTGATTATGGACGTTTTCGGCACAGAGCGTTTGTTGTACGTTTGAGAGTTTAGAACCGAGTTTTACCCTTTCAAAATAAACAGGGAATAAATTAAGAAAAAAACTTATATGTTGTATAATTACGCAATAGAATAAAGATATTCAATTTCTTCTTTATCTTTCTCTTTCTGTTAGTTTTTTTTTTTAAACAATTTCACATATATAATGTAAATTTGATTCAAATTTCGTTAATAAAAAAATCAAATCCTTCATTGTTTCGTATATAATATATTATTTTAATCATGCCCTAACAAAAAACATTTTCTTTTCATTTTTTGTTATTTTCTTGCATCATGGGTTCGTATTGGTTATTTAGTTGATTGCATTATGACTAAATAATTGATATTTGATAGAATTTGGTTGGAAGAGGGATTAGTAATATTACAACAATCTTAAATAAGAAAAAAATTGTAACACAATCTATTTTGTAAATAGTACGAGTGTTTGGAATTGCCTATTTAAAGTGCATTATAACTTATTACGACTATATATCGGTAATAATCATTTATGAATTCATTATAAAGTTATTAAAAAGTCAAAACTTTCAAACATGTTTAAGATTTTTTAGAATTTAGTTTTTTTTTAAATATAATAATTAATGAAAAAATGGCTTCTTTAGAACAACATGATGAATAAAATGGAGAATGGAGGTTCAATATGGACATTTATATGAATTTAAAATTTTATTTAAACACTTTAATAGCTAAACTCTTCTATAACAGGGAAAACTATAGTTACACTAAATAATAAAATAAAATATAGATTAGTTACATACGTTAAACAACACATGGACATATGTCAACAACACAATTTAAGGACATAAAGTACAATGTGTCATACAGTTGGTTCACATAATCACATTAACCCTACATTTTAATCAGTTTTATCCAATAAATTATTATCACAGTAATTACAAAATAATACTTCACTAACAAAGTCGATCAAATTATGCAAATAAGCATGCTACATATAACTATATGGAGGATTGTCGTTATCACCTATTTAGACACTATTCATGAAATAATCATCAAAAGACTTATTTACAAGTTTCTATTCATGTCAACAAGAACAACAACATATTTGAACATTTACATTTCATGTGTAATGTACAGACGTATCTTTGTTATCTGTTATAATAAAGGGCATTGTTATTAAACCACATTCATTTGAAAATCCATAGCATTTTCAAATAATGTTTTGAATTACTTCATTAGTTTGATATATATATATATATATATATATATATATATATATATATATATATATATATATATATATATATATATATATATACACACACAGACAGAGAGAGAGGTAGGTTCAAATGTTTTACACATCTATTATGTGCTAGAATGCACCAATAAGAATTTATTAACATTAAATGTATATTAAATGATATCTATACTTATAATTCTTTTTTATGGAAACTAATTAAATTCGTCATTAATGTCAACAATAATATATTCTTTCAGAATGAATTCGTATCTAGAAGAATAAGAGTGTATTCTAGCAGAACGAAAGTATATTCTACTAGAATACACTCTCATTCTTCATATTTCGTACAACTTTCTTGTATTTTAAGTGAGTGAGTCCTGAAAAAATGTTATTGCTGACATAAAAACATAGATACGAATTCATTCTGAAAGAATGTTATTGCTGACATTAACGACAAATTTAATTAGTTTCCATAAAAAGAAAATTATAATTATGGATATCATTTAATATACATACAATTATAGAAATCATATAATATCTATCTTTATTTAATTAAATAAATATTTTAATTTTACTAAATTTCTATTGGTGCATTCTAGTACACAATAAATATAAGAAACACATTAACCTAGCCCTACATATATATATATATATATATATATATATATATATATATATATATATATATATATATATATATAAAAGAAGGAACTTTATACCTAGGCACATTTCCGTTTTATCTATTATATTATAAAGAATAAAACAATTATAATACATAATACATCCAACGTATTATTATTATTTTTAATAAATTTCAAATAAAATCTTAATATGTCCAAAAATAAAAAATCTGACACATGATACTTGAAGACTTATAAAATATTTAATCGGGGAATTAAAATAGATGAAATCTTTTATCATAAATTGTCCAACCTAGAAAAATAATGCTTTTATGTAGAAAAAATAATTCAAACATGAATCGTTTATTTTAGTTTGGAAGTTTGTATCATGCATTTCATTACTTTTATCTCTTCTTTACTTGCCAATGATCAATATTATCCTGAAACAATTCAATTTGTCCTTGAATGTCTTCCTTTGGGCTTTTCTAGGATTATCTTGATATCGACAGGTCATGCAAAGCATACAACACATCAGGACTTTTACCTAATATATATATATATATATATATATATATATATATATATATATATATATATGTATGATTATCTAATATTTGAAGAATATAGGATTCGATTCATACCATTCATCAATGGAACAAGGACAATAAGTTCAACTCAATCCTAAACCACCTTGCATATCTATAACCACTTTTGGAGTTTTGACCCTCTTTAGATATTATCCAAGTACTTTTATGACTTATATCGTTTACCACTCTAGATTTATATTTATAGATCGTTATGTCCAGATTGTATGATGACTCTATCATGTCTTTCATAAATAATTTCATAGTTAAGATTCTACACTTTTCCAAGTAGGGACATCATAACTCATGAACAGTATCAACATACACTATGACAAGGACTACGATGCTCCTACTAGTTCTGAAATATACTTAAGCTTCATCTTCACTCTTGATAATACCAAACCTTATGATTTTATTATCAATGCAATGATTCCATCTTTGAGATGCTTGTTTGAGTCTATGAATGGCCCTATGAAACTTACACACCATTCTTAGGATGCAGAAAACCCTCATGTGGTGTCTTAAATACGTCATCAGTTTAACTTTTATTTATAAATTTATTTTTACATCTACTTTTGAGCATACACCATTAGCTTACATGTAACTCTTTTCCAACATTAGATTTTGTGTAACTTCTTTCCATGTTGGTTTACTATCTTATAGTTAGTTTATCGATTAATCAAGTTTATATTTGATTATCATACATGGATAACATCTTAGTCTTTATAGTCTTTTTCTATTTAGCAGGCTCAGAGTCTGCCCCAACTTTTGATAAATAGAAGACTCATAATGATCTATAACAGATTCATCACATCTCATATGTATCCAAATATGATAGGACTATATATATATATATATATATATATATATATATATATATATATATATATATATATATATATATATATATATAACACTACTCTTATATGGATTTGAGCTTTACAATGACTTTAAGCCTTACACGTCCTATACTTTCAAAATATACGAGTAATGGAATTTCCTCACCTCATATTACATAGTATGTTATTGAAACTTTTTATTGGTACAAGGTTTAGGAATTTTGTAACAGTCTTCATGGTATAATTCATGAAACTGTATATAAGCATAATACGACTCATCATGCACTGAACCATATTAAGCAATGATTGGTTTCTCCTCTCACATACACTGTTTGTGGCGGTGTTCCATATGGAGATAATTGTGAAACAATTCCACAGTTCCTTAGATGATTGTTAAACACTTGACTATGATGCTTACTGTTCCGACCGAATATGAGGATCTTATCCTTTTTCCTGTTTGATTCTCCACTTTGTCTTAATGTCATGAACACCTAAAAGGTTTCAGACTTATCCCTATTGAAAGGTTGATGAACTATCATGATTGTGTCTCATGTTCAATTTGGGTGATTAATTCTTTAATGGGATTTGTGTGGAGTGTGGTTTAATGGATTCACTTGACATTGGGATCAAGTTAGGTGGATTTTTTCATATGTGTTTTTAGTTTTGTTTTGTGATCTATGTGGGATGGTGGGGTAAATGTGCATGATAAGATTAAATTATTATGTTTGGCAATGTTCGATTTTGGATTTCATTCTTTGTTATTTTCATATTTTTTTTTCCTTTGGCACACTAATTTAAACTTTCAAGTTCAATTAACAATACAATTGGTAAAATTGCAAAACATGATAGTTGTAGATAATTGAGTTTTTTCCCATCATCTTGAATCACATTAAACATAGTATCAAAGATTTGAACATTATTAAAACACTAACGTCATCTCAATTTGTCCAAAAACGTTCCCTTTTTAATGTTATATTGTTCGCTTTGTTCAACATGCTTTTATTCACTTTTGCCTTTATATTCATTAACTTTCATCATTTAGCTTCAATCCTAAACTTGACTTTTTTACTTTTTCATCTCAAATCATTTTCATCTAGTTTATGCGTGTTTATATATATATATATATATATATATATATATATATATATATATATATATATATATATATATATATATATATATAATATATCATAATAAACAGTACAAAATTGCCACGTGGCCATTGCTCAACCACCCCCCAACATCTTTTCCTCGCCTAGATTATCAAACTGAAATTCCAATTCTGCCCTTCTACCTTTTAAAACTCGGAATGCATTACATTATTTAGCCTATTCCCGCCTATTCCTTCTTAAATCCATTCCTGAACATTAGGGGTTTAAATTTATAATAGAAACAATGGTAATATCCCAACAAATCAGCAATTAATGTAATTATTTGAATTGAGCAATATTAGGCAATAAATCAGCATATGCAATCTTATCATAAAGTTTGAAACGACAACCCATTTATTCCTTTCTTATATACCTCATTCATTCACAGATTTTAACATTCTTCTTCTTTCATTTTCTTGCATCTTTATGGTACCAGCCATTCACTTTCTACCATTAGTTTGAAGATTTTTTTTGTTATATTTGAAGAATTCCGTCATCAGGTAATTACTAAACACCATTCTAAGAATGAAATCAGTAAAATGGAATGACTTGGTTCATTCGATTGTGCTAATGAAACAAGTCCTTTTTCATTCCACTGTGCTAATGAACCATCTCATTCATTTCCAAATTCCATCATACAAAACACTTACAAAAATTGTAGAAAATATCACTTCACTCTTGGTGATGTTTTTTGTTTACTGATTAAGTACAACAATAATTCTAGAATAATGTACAATGTTATTGTAACACCCGGTTTCGAAACGCTTCATTATTCGGGGTTGCGGCCCGATCATCAGTTAGCATAAGGCCTGGGTGCTTGGGAAGAAAGTATTTGGCCCTTTTTAGATGAGGATGTTAAAGTTTAAGTGACTCGAGTGTTCGATGATGTTTCGGAGCCCAAGGGCATAATCGTAATTTATTAACTCGGTCCTTTATGAATTTTGGGTTTGGTTCGGGACACTTCAAGGTTATGATGGGTTGCTAGAAGTGTAGGGCTTCTCTTCACCTTTCCGTGGATATAAAGTTCGTCGGAAACGGACTTAGATCAAGGAAGTTATGGCATTTGGAGTACTTAGGGTTTTAGACGGAACCCTAGTATGCGGGGCGTACTGCTACGGAGGTTAGTACGCTTGGCGTAAAGTGGTGTACGCAGGGCGTACTGCGAAGGGTGGTGCGGGGGTGCGAGGCCTCGTGTAACGCCCGTGTTTCTGGGTTACGCATTAGTATAATGATGTAATAGTCAAGGTAAACCATTGTAACTCATTTTGAAGTAATAAAGAGGAATTACTTGAGAATTATGTGAATTATGTGATTTTATGTGTTTCTATACTTGTTTATAAAGATATAATAAATTAAGAATGAAAATAAGCATCAAAAATAAAATGTTAGATAAACCCGATATTTATGAGGAAATTTGTAGTGGTCGTGACAAGGATTCCGGACATATAAAGAACGCCGAAATCCGAGTTATAACGAAGAAGTTATGGCCTGTCGAAATTTCGCGACAAAACCGGCACGACACTGTGTGACGTAAAAAGGGAGTTTACGATACAATACTTTTTAGCCTTAGTGATCTAAACGAAAGTCGTAGCATACGTTAAACCGAGTGCGTGCACAAAAAGAACGCCCAAATCTGACTTCGTATGAGGAAGTTATGATTTTTCCAAGTTTCGGCTTAGCAATATGCAACCCGGAGTTCGAAGATCTCATTAAAAGGAGCTCAACGATAAAAAGATAGACGAAAACGGACGTCGGACGACAAATTTATGAATTTTTAACGAACTTTTCCTGTCCCGGCCTGTTAAAAATATAACTTTAAAAATAAAGTCAAAATTAGCCGATGAAGTCTAAACGAAAAATGTAGAGTATGTCTCTACCTACGTGTGGATATAAAGAACGTCGAAAACGGAGCTCATATGCAAAAGTTACGAATTTTAGAAGTCGAAGGTGTAAAATGTGAGGCTGGTGCGAGGACTACGCCCAGCGTACCGAGGTACTTCCCCCGTACAAGGCCTATACTCCCCGCGGTCTCGCATTGCTCGGTCCGGAAGAAGCCACGATGCACCGTCGGCAGATCGACACGTCGACGTACGAACGCACTGCGTACCCTCGTATGCGTAGCGTTCCGAGGAACGCCCAGTGTACCATCGAAGGTACGCACAGCGTAGACAGCAGCCTTGGCCTATAACAGTGGTGTGAAGGCTAGCCGATTTCTCATACCTTTTGCCATCTCTTTCTCTCTCTACTCTCTCTCTCTCTCTCTCTATATAAACCTCCAAAACACCCCCAAAATCCTAGGAAACCTCCCTAGCACTAGAAGAAAGCCCCGGAGCGCCAGAAGGCTCAGAGAAAAAGTGTTTTTCGGTTCAGAAACTCTGCCCCCGCAAAGCCCGGTTTTCAAGCAAACCTCCCGGTTTCGTCAAAGGAAATAATATTTTTAAGAAGCGAAATGTTGTCCAAGTTGGAATCACCACCTTATCAAGTGAGTGCATAGTTACTTTCATCTTACACATAGATATGAAGTATTTTATATATATTACGTGCTATGTGTTCATATTATCTGTTTATCTTGAGATCTACGCTGGATGAAAGATCTAAACTTTTTCTTTCTTCAGATCTGAACTGTATATGTATTTTCTTTTCAGATCTAAACTTTTTCTTTAGATCTGAACTATATGTGTATTTTCTTTTCAGACCTAAACTTTTTCTTCAGATCTGAACTGTATATGTATTTTCTTTTCAGATCTAAACCTTTTCTTCAGATCTGAACTGTGTATGTATTTTCTTTTCATATCTAAACTTTTCTTCAGATTTGAACTGTATATGTATTTTATATCTACAAATATGTTGGGTAAAACATTGGTAGATGAAATAGTTGGTGTGTGATGAAAGATGAGTTGGAGGATGAGATGAAAGGTGATATAGATTATGAGATGAGGGTGAGAGGTGGAAAAATGAGAGAAACCTTTACCCAAGCATTGGCCCCGTCATCTAGCAGCGTATGGATGACAACCACAGACTATTCTAGACGGTCTGGTGGAACACTAGCAGGCTCACAACCTGTAGGTGTTGTGAACGATATGTTCACCCGGTGTACTCTAAAAACCCATTGACATGTATTGCGGGTGGACTCCCGAAAATAATATTGTCGATAAATGAGATAAACCCTGGCAGCTATGGACTTAGCGTCTGTTGGATGAACCCTGGCAACTATGGACTTAGTGTCCGTTATATAAACCCTGGCAATGATGGACTTCGTGCCTATTCCTTAGGAATAAATAATGAGGACTAGACGATTCATAGAGAAGATACTTAAAAATAAAGAAGATAATGGAGATGGGTAAATGGGTTAATTGTTTGATGATGAAACATAATAACTATATTATTGTGGGTTGAAAACCCTATGTACTCACTAGGTTTTCCAACCTGACCCACTCAGTTTATTTGTATCACAGGTGTCGATATAAAGCCACACTACACCGAGAGACTAAGGAGATGTAGATCACTAGTGTAAATGAATGTAAGTTCTCTTTATGCTTATGTTTCTGTATTGACGATGACATCCCAAAGTTTTAAGATGAATAAAATACATTTATTCGGAAATGCTTTGATAACATATTTATCATGTTTTTCTGCGAAAAAATTCCGCAACACTTTTCTTTAAAAAGTTACTCTGATTTGAAAATAAAGCATAAACAAATTAGTCTTTTCTGGCTGTGAAAATGGGGATGTCACTGTTGGATAAAGTGTCTAAGTCCATAACTATATTTAGTATGTACTTGACCCGACTTGGCATGGCCCATTTGGGTTGCATGGCATCACAACAATTGGATAGACAAAATGAGAAAACAAGACACTTATGGTTTATTAATATATTATAAGTTCTAATATATTAATATGAAATCATATTATTTAATTAGTATTGATCAAGAATTAATTTGGAATTAATTTTGGGATCAAAAGGAGACTATTTAAATATATGAGGATTGATTCTGTAAATCATTCATTCTTATATAATGGGCTTATGATCCATGGTTCATAAGATTGGGCTAAAACCCATAGGGTGCTCCATGGATGCTCCATGGAGGTTAAAACCCATGGATCATGGAGTAAGTGAAAGGTCATGCACATTAGGGTTTGCATGGTGTAACTCTAATTGCATGACACTATATAAGGAGCCTCATATGGAGCAAAATCGGCACTTAGATTAAAAAGGAGAGGGCTAGCCGAATTTGTGATACAAGTGTTCTATTCTCAAGTTATTCCAAGAGTTTTGGTGTTGTGTGAAACATTTGAGGCATCACACTTGGGGTGCTAGGCTCACGAGGTCTTAAGGAATCAAGCAACAAGAAAAAGGTATGTCATTCTACTAGTTTTATATTACATATACCTCATGATATGCTAGATAGGATGAAACCTTGGAAAAATCAATATTTGCATGTATAATAGAGAAAACATAGATCCAATGTTTCTAGGGTTGCATGCACACCATAGGAGTGTTAGAATGCTCAAAACCCAACAGTGGTATCAGAACCTAGGCTTGTTTTCTGTTATATTGTTGTTTATATGTGATTTTGCAAAGCTGGAATGTTGTCTGACAGATCAACTCGCCGAGTCCATGAACAGACTCAACGAGTTGATGGTTTTATTCATGGACTCGACTAGTCTGTTCTTGCACTCGGCGCGTCTGATGAACAGACAACATGTTGTTCGAGTTTTTTGGCCAGAATTGGGTTAGGATCATTACCTGTAACTATTTTCAATCATTTAAACTGTTTTTTATGATATGGTATTGATTATCCTAATCTAATTACAAGGTAATTGTCATAATTTCAAGAATTGAATTAATATGATTATGCTAATGTCTTGAACTTTGATGATATGAATTGTCTTGCTTCTATGAGTTTCACTATGATCATGCTTGCTTGTTTGATGATTATGATTAATTAAATCCATGATGCATATGTTTTAATGGAGTCCATAACTTGTCCTCAAGTTGTAGATAACCAAAAGTCTTTTTCCTTTAAAGAGCCATTAAATAAAACTCATAGGTTATAAAATGAAGAGTCTTCATTTTATGAGCCATTAAACTCATAAGTTATAGAAATGAAAGGTTTTGAATAGTTTCAAAACTTGCCCTTAAGTTTTGGAATTTGTAAATCCACTTAGAAAACTTTAATTCCAAATCCCTAGAATTTTAAAAGGTTAAAATTCAACCCTTATACTTTATAATATTATAAGTTAATAATATATATATATATATATATATATATATATATATATATATATATATATATATATATGTATAAGATCAAGTCAATCTTACCGTTAGTAGGCCTCATTCACGAAGCCGGTCTATAAGGGGGGTATAAGGTTGTTGCCTATAAAATGACAGCTTAATGGGTGTCCACTCTCACCCACCGCTTCCTTGACTGGTGGAGGGTCGTTAGCCGAACGGGTAGGACAAAGACTATAATTCTCATTAAAAGTATAATGATAAATATAAAGTAACTAAACCTTTATTAAATTCTCAATCTTAGTTACTTTAGGAAAAATGTGAAATAGGTGCTAACCCATGAAATTACACTTTGCACCTTCCTAAGTCGTTAGTGGAGCGTGTGTGGTTATCCGACACACTAACTTGGACTTAACAAGGGTGGAAAAGGGTGGCTTAAGGTTTATCATAGATCGATGGAGCGTGTGTTGCTAACCGGCACATCGATTAGGGGATCAAATTAAGAGTACCAAGTCAATTTGCATGGTTATTTACACCTTGTTTTGTGATCCTTGGCATCCCAGTCACAAACTTGAAGGGCACAATCAAGATTTAAACATGTCATTGAATCGTTCAATGAATCTCAAAAGATCTAGGAGTTTCAATCCAATTAAAACTTAATAATTTATTCTGTTTTTCATGGTGGAAATTGGTAAATCGTCATTTACCTACCTTCAAATATTTTGTAGCTTGGATTACGACATCCCTTTTCCAAGTTATAAGATATTGTGTTGGGTCCTAGCCTTAATATTTCATTTGGGTGACTTATTAAGGATTCCTTATCTAATCTAAACTTGTCTTTCTTTCTTTTTAGATGTCTTCCAACACAGCCACTGGCTCAAACCCTACAGGCTCCTTTTCCCTCATGAACTTGTGTGGGAAAGTCACTTTTGATGGAACTAATTTCAATGATTGGATTAGGAACATCAGGATGATTACTCGCTATGAGGGCAAGGAGTATGTCCTTGATAAGGAACTGAAGGTTATTATTGAGTCGTCTGCTACTCCTGAGGTGATTGCTGAATACACTACCCATGAGAAAGATGCCACTAAGGTGTCTTGCATCATGTTGGCTACCATGTTAGCAGAACTCCAGAAATCCTATGAAGATTTCTACCATTTTGAGATGCACCAAGACCTGATGGAAAGGTACCATCAGAGTGCTCGTCAAGAGAGGTATGAAATCATCTCTTCCATGATAACAACCAAGATGAAGGATGGTGAACCCATCACCGGCCACTTGCAGAAAATGTAAAGGTTCGTGGACCGGTTGCTAAAGCTAAATGTGTACTTTCCTGAGGAGATGGATATTGATATCATTATACACTCGTTACCTCTAAGTTATGATCAGTTTCGCATGACTTATCATATGAACAAGGAGGAGGTCACACTTAGCAAACTTCAAGGACTTTTGAGGACCACTAAAAGTGGTCTCAAAGGTAAATCGATTGTTACTTCTACTTCTACTACTACCCTTGTTCTGGCAATCGGGCAAGGTAAGAGGAAGAAGAGGAAAACCCCTTCGAAGGGTACCAAGAGAAAGTCTCATGATGGCTCCTCTTCAAGTGGAACCAAAGGTGGTTCCATCACTCCTTCTTCAAACCCACAGGAAGCACAATGCTTCTACTGTCAGGAAAAGGGGCACTGGAATCGAAGCTACCCCAAATACTTGCAAGATGTTAGGGATGGGAAAGTAAAACCCACCCATGCAGGTATTTACACTATATTGTCTAATAGCTCATCGCATACTAATTCTTGGGTTCTTGATATAAGTTGTGGTATTCACATTTGTACTGATTTGCAGGGCCTAAGAAGAAGTGAAGAAGTGGAGCACGGGAAGACAAACTTAATCATGGGCAATAGGAAAGCATCACATGTTACCAAGATTGGAGTTTATTCTTTATTGCTTAGTAATGGGTTAACATTAGATTTGAATAAATGTTGTTATTCGTTGGAAATGGCGAAAAATATTATTTCCTTTCATAGTTTGTGCAAGCAAGGATTTACCTTTTCATTTGATAATAAGATTGGTGCTATTGATGCTTTTTATAATGATGTATTTTATTTTAAAGCATTACCTTGTGATGGTGTATATGAAACTGTGTCGATTGTAGACAACTTAGGAAATAATGTATTACATATTGATTCTTCCATTAGTTTGGATAAAGCATCTTTGTGGCATTGTCGTTTTGGACATGTTAACAAGAAGCGCATAGGCCAACTCCAAAATGTTGGAGTTTTGGAATCATTTGACCTAAAATCGGATGATAGCTGTGAATCTTGTTTACTTAGAAAAATGACAAAGTCACCCTTCATTGGTACTTGTGCTAGGGGTGAAGGTTTGTTGGACCTCATATACACTAATGTGTGTGGACCCTTCAGAACCGCCACAAGGGATGCTAACCACTTCTATGTGACTTTTACTGATGATTACAGCAGATATGGTTATATCTACTTAATCAAGCATAAGTCAGAAACCTTTGAAAAGTTCAAAGAGTTTAAGCAGGAAGTGGAGAATCAGCTGGGCAGGAAGATCAAGATGCTCCGATCCGATCGGGGTGGTGAGTATCTTAGCATCGAGTTCCTTGACTATCTTAAGGAATGTGGAATTGTTTCACAATTGACACCTCCTAGGACACCACAGCTGAATGGTGTGGCTAAGAGGCGCAATAGAACCTTGTTGGACATGATTCGTTCCATGATGAGTCGAGCTTCATTACCAATCTCATTCTGGGGGTATGCCTAACAGACTGCCACCCATATCCTTAATCTTGTCCCTACTAAAAAGGTTGCCAAAACACCTCACGAGATGTGGACTGGGAAAGTTCCCACTTTAGACCACATCAAGATTTGGGGTTGCGAGGATTTCGTGAGGCGCGAGTCTCACGACAAGCTCGAACCTCGAAGTGAGAGGTGTATTTTCATCGGCTACCCACAAAAATCCTTTGGTTACCTCTTCTACAGACCTAGTGATAATGTGGTATTTGTAGCAAGGAGAGGAGTCTTTCGTGAGAGAGAGTTCATAAGCCAAGGAAACAGTGGGAGGCAAATTGACCTTGAAGAGCTTCAAGAGTCAAGTGGTGAAGGAACCTCAAACCCTTGCAATCAACCTGAGGAGGAAACTCCTGTTGAATCAACTGATGAGCCCGTACCTCTAAGACGTTCCACTAGAGTTAGGAATGCACCTGAGCATTATTATGGTTTCTATATTACCGCGGAAGGTGATACATTTATCAGTGATAGTATACTGGTAAATCTGGATGAACCTAACAACTATAGGGAAGCCATGGCAGGCCCCGACTCTGCTAAATGGAAAGAGGCTATGGACAGGGAGATCCAATCCATGTATGACAATCAAGTTTGGAACTTGGTTGACAATGTATCGGGTCGTAAGACACTCGGGTGCAAATGGATCTTCAAGAAGAAGACCGACATGGATGGGAAGGTATACACCTACAAAGCGCGACTGGTTGTGAAGGGCTTTACTCAAACTCCAGGAGTTGACTATGATGAGACCTTCTCACCAGTAGCAAAGATTAAGTCTATTAGGGGTGTGCTAGCCATAGCTGCATTTCATGACTATGAGATATGGCAAATGGATGTCAAAACCGCTTTCCCTAATGGAAAGTTGGCTGAGGATGTTTACATGAATCAGCCATAGGGTTTTTTCAATGCCAAGTACCCTCATAGAGTGTGTAAGCTTGAGAAATCCATCTATGGATTGAAACAAGCATCTCGCCGATGGAATCTTTGTTTCAATGAGAAAGTCAATGAGTTTGGCTTTTCGAGAAGCGAAGATGAGTCATGTGTATATGTCAAAGCTAGTGGGAGCATAGTTAGCTTCTTGGTATTGTATGTGGATGACATACTACTCATAGGAAATGACATCCCAACCTTGCAGGAGGTAAAGTCCTGGCTTGGGAAGTGTTTCGCTATGAAGGACCTTGGAGAAGCTACCTATATCCTAGGGATAAGGATATTGAGAGAGAGAGGAGTAAGAGACTAATTGGACTTAGTCATAGTACCTACTTGGATAAGGTGCTGAAAAGGTTCAGCATGCAGGATTCCAAGAAATGAGACTTACCGATCCAGAGTAACGCCAAACTGAGTAAGACTCAGAGTCCGAGTACAGAGGTTGAGATAGCTGAGATGATTCATGTACCATATGCTTCCGTTGTGGGCTCAATCATGTATGCTATGACTTGTACTCGCCCTGATGTGGCCTTTGCTTTGAGCATGGTCAACAGATATCAAGGGAACCCTGGCAAGGCTCACTGGACTGCGGTGAAGAACATTCTCAAGTACCTGCGGATGACTAAGGACTGGGTCCTTACACGCGGTGGGAGTGATGACTTGATAATTGTGGGATATAGTGACGCTAGCTTTCAGACTAATAGGGATAATTTCCGCTCTCAGTCGGGCTGGGTCTTTACCATGAATGGAGGAGCAATTACTTGGAAAAGTTCCAAGCAGGAGACAGTAGCTGATTCTACTTGCGAATCAGACTACATAGCAGCAAGCGAGTCGGAAAAGGAGGTGATATGGCTGAAGACCTTCATTAGAGACCTTGGAGTTGTACCAGTTATAAAGGAGCCCATAGAAATTTTATGTGACAGCGAGAGTGCAGTTGCCTTAGCCAAGGAACCAAGGGATCACGGCAGATCTAGGCACATCGACAGAAAATACCATTTCATTAGACATCGTATAGAAGAAGGACTCCTCGTGGCAAAGAAGGTATCATCAGATGAGAACCCATCAGATCCCCTCACGAAGGGACTGAGTAGGGTTAAGCGTATACAACATGCGAGGCGCATCGGGCTAAAGGATGGTATTAGTTTTAGTAGTTAGATAGCTTTCGAAACTTGTAATAGTTGAAATGTAATTGACATTTGATGTTTAAATAAAAGGTGTTTTTTATTTACTAGTATGGTACTGTCTTGTGTCAATCATTTACTATTGTTTCATTTTGCATGTTTTGACTTCCAGAATAGTTTTATTATTCAAACTATCCACAGTCGATCATACTTTGGAAGTAGGTATTGAAATAAGACTGTCATGAATTGGGTTTGTAGATTTGTCTAAATTGTATTAGACATAGCAATGGTTGCTGCAACATTCATGAGTGCTCATAAGGTCTGAGTATTGGATTCAACCCACACTCATTTGTATCATTTCATGGAATTCATCTCGAGTGATCGTGAGACGGTAATATAATATGAGTCTTCAGGCCAAGAGATATGAGTTGTTGAACTGTGAGTTGGTTGTACATTGATAGTATGAAAACGCATCAGTAACTTGATGCTATAAAATGTGATATTATGTACAATTTGATGAATAGTTACTACAAGCATATGAGTCGAAGCTTATCTGTTCCTTCTAGTCCTTGGAGGATTAGAAGTGATATATTGGGCCCCTCGACGATTTTGTTTTGACTTATGTGTCGGGCCTGGTCAGAGCTAAATTGATGTGTTCGATTAAGTTCTATGTCAAACAAATCGGAAATCGGGAAACAAACTGTTAGACAATAAGTACGACGGTGTTCCATGTATTTTTCCAGCTGATATCTTGAGAATAGAGGATTATATGATCACTTATCTTAAATGGTGCATCATCCTAGTTCCGCGAGACTTTGAAAGAGCTACGATTGCTGGTCAGATCCTGAAGACATACATGTAACTATAGTTATTAGACTTATCCAAGTGGGAGACTGTTGGAAAAAGTGTCTAAGTCCATAACTATATTTAGTATGTACTTGATCCGACTTGGCATGGTCCATTTGGGTTGCATGACATCACAACAATTGGATAGACAAAATGAGAAAAAAAGGACACTTATGGTTTATTAATATATTATAAGTTCCAATATATTAATATGAAATCATATTATTTAATTAGTACTCATCAAGAATTAATTTGGAATTAATTTTGGGATCAAAAGGAGACTATTTAAATATATGAGGATTGATTGTGTAAATCATTCATTCTTATATAATGGGCTTATGTGACATCCCCAATTTCACGACCAGAAAATACCGATTTGTTTATGCTTTGTTTTATAAATCAGAGTAGTCTTTTAAAGAAAATGGTTGCGGAATTTGTTCCAAGAAAAACATGATAAATATATTATCCAATCATTTCCGAAAATATGTATTTTTATTCATTTTAAAACTTTTGGGATGTCATCGTCAATACTGAAACATAAGCATAAACAGACCTTACATTATTTACACTAGTGATCTACATCTCCTTTAATCTCTCAGTGTAAAGTAGCTTCGTATCGACACCTGTGATACAAATAAGCTTGAGTGGGTCAGGTTGGGAAAACCTGGTGTATACATAGGGATTTCAATCCCACAATGTTATAACATATATATAATTTAGAACTCACACAATATAAAAATTTTCTCTCTCTCTCTCTATATATATATATATACATATATATATATATATATATATATATATATATATATATATATATATATATATATATATATAACCAACTCTTACCCCACCCTGTCAACCCTCTCAACGAGACTATAAACTAACCTCTCAACCTGATCCATACTCCCGGATCTAAAACTAACCTCTCTACCTGATCCATACTCCCGGATCTAAAACTAACCTCTCGACCTGATCCATGCTCCCGGATCTAATAACAAATAACTATGTCCTGTCCATACTCCCGGACTAAGGGCAACTAACTATGTCTTAATCCATATTCTCGGATTAATGACAAATTATATGTCCTGTCCATACTCCCGGACTAAGGACAACTGACTATGTCTTAATCCATACTCCCGGATTAATGACAACTGACTAAGTCTTAATCCATACTCCCGGATTAATGACAATTAACTAAGTCCAATCCTTACTCTCGGACTAGGGACGAATAACTATGTCTAATCCATGCTCCCGGATCAATGACATATTTTAAAATTCTATTCTCCGTATATATCTCACTCGTACTCATAAAGAGATACTACCCCATAGGCCATAGCCATTATAACAAACCTTAGGTTTACTCTTTAACCTAAGTCATAAACAATAATGTATGTCCTTTAACACTTAATTCAGACATCATCAAATAATTCACACAAAACATATATTTAAAACATTCAAACAACACTTGTATTAAAATCATGTTCATGAAAGGGACTATGCACTCACTTGATAAGACGATGCTCGGACAACACTACGGCTCTTAAAGTGATATTCTTCGATGAAACCGGAATGTTTTTTCAGAAACCGGACTTCTCGCGGGCAGAGTTTCAGCTCGTAAAATCTTTCTCTCGGGATCTTCGGGCCTTCGGGACTCGCTTCGGGCGTCGGGATGATACCGAGGCTTCGGGGGCACTTTAAGAGGGCTAGAGAGGGTATCGGAAGAGAGGGAGTAAGAAAATAGAAACCAAAACCGGCTGCCCTTCGATTTCTATTTATAAGGCCATTTTTCTGGATTCACGTCGTGAATCTCAAATATTCACGTCGTGAGTTCAGTAGTCATCAGGTGCGTCATCGCAACGTGCGTCTCTCAGGCTCCAGAAGTCATAAATACTGAGTTCACGTCGTGAACACTGTATTCACGTCGTGAACTCTGACACAGTGTCGGGGTTCGCGCCCCAAACTTCAGAAATTCATATCTTTCGCATACGAGCTCCGGTTTCAACGTTCTTTATATCCATGCGTAGGTGAGATTATGCTCTACAACTCTCGTTTAGACTCCGACGGCTAATTTTGATTTTAGTTTTATTATATTTTTATTATATTATTTTTAGTAGGCCGGGACAGGAAAACTCCGTTAGAAAATCATAACTCCTTCGTCTGACGTCCGTTTTCGTCTGTCTTTTCTCCGTTGGACTAATATCGACGAGATCTTCAATTCTCATTTAGATTGTTTCGGCTAAATATCGCTCGATCTCATATTCGAACTTCGGGTTGTACACTGTTAAGCCGAAACTTCGAAAAATCATAACTTCCTCATACAAAGTCAGATTTGGGCGTTCTTTTCATGCACGCTCTCGATTTAACGTATATTACGACTTTTGTTTAGATCGCTAAAGCCAAATATCGCTCTATCGTAAATTCACTATTTACGTCGCGCTGTGTCGTGCCGGTTCTGTCGCGAAACTTCGACAGGTCATAACTTCTTCGTTATAACTCGGATTTCGGCATTCTTTATATATCCGAAATCCTTGTCACGACCACTATAACTTAGTTAAGATTATTCATTCTAAATAATCTTCTATCAAAAAGTCATTTTGATGTTTATCGTCTCTAAATTGACTAGCCCGGATCTACGGACGTTATAATTATCTCCCCCTTAGGATGATTACGTCCCAGAATCATCAATGAAAATAGGGCTTGTATAATGATTCCCTACGTTATCTTTCCATCCTAAGTAATAACCGTGATGCTAAATTATGCACCTGCTCTTCGTACTATGTTCGACTTTCAATCGTAACCTACTAGTTACAAAATAAATCCTTATTGAGGACTCCTTCTTCTTCTTAGGATAAGTACTTTCCTTTATCTATTGTAACAGATCGATGGGTCATGTTCTAATGACCTCTCATCGTATGATGCAATGCTTAGACTCAAGTCTCTTAGAGTCAAATTCCAGAATGGAACATACCTTCCTTCATATTCTAATGTGATATGATCACATTTTATCATGTAGCATTTCTAGATACAAGCTTCTTTAACAACGGGCGCGACGCTATAGATCGCATTGTTTTCAATCTTCTGACTTAAGTCAGATGCTACATCGAACTTGGTTCTATGAACCACGTAACAAACCCATCGTAGTCGGACTCAATTTGATAAGACCACTAGGGTCGGAATAACAATCATCTCATTCGTCATTACCGAAACGATGGTAACGACATACTTGAATAAAACGAGACCAATCACTAGCTTCTTGGTAACATGGTGACTTTCCCTGATCCAAGTGCGAGTCCTGTGCTTCTGGTAGTATAGGCCTCTACTACCATTCACACCTACTCATACTCGTCCCAAGTATTGTCTCGCAGTTTTCCAAGTCACCATACAAGAAAATCACATAACAACTTAACACACCAGATAACAAAACAAAGGTTTTATATTATTCCTTGAAACTATTACACAAAGGTTCAAGTTCACCCTATACTATGCCTCTAACACTTCCTGATACTAGATATATCCTTATATGAAGTCTTCATCCTTGATTCTTCGCATTGTCATCTGCTTCGTCAAGGATCATTTGAAATGCTCTTGCCTTCGGCTGTGGCAGCACATTCGGCCTTGTAGCCCCTTCTTTTCTTGGGCAGTTTTGCTTGAAGTGTCCTTCTTCACCACACTTAAAGCAGGCTTCTCTTTTGGTTGTGCATTTACTGGCATAATGACCAGTCTTCCCGCATTTGAAGCATGTCATCTCTTTAGAGCATCTCCCAATGTGCTTCCTCTTCCACTTATCACACCATTGTGCTCCTTCTTCGAACTCCTTCGAATCAGACTTCGAGAATTTTCTCTTCTCATCGGACCTTGAGGATCCTTCAAACTTTCTTTTCTAGCCCACTTCGGCCCTCTCCAGATTCTTTTCCCTTATCTGGGTCTCGACGTTCTTAGCAGCCCAGATGGCGGCTTTCAAAGTGGTTGCTTGCTTGACCATCGGACCAAAGTCCGCTGGTAATCCACGGGCAAACTTGTTAACCTTGGAGAGTTCAGTTGGAACCAGGTAAGGAACAAGCTTCATCTTCTCCGTAAAACTAATAGCGTACTCGGTGACGCTCAACCTTCCCTTCTTCAGATTCTGGAACTCATTGTTGATTTCCAGAAGATCCTGCTCAGAGTAGTATTGCATTTTCAGTTGCATCACAAAATCTTCCCAAGACATCTTGCTAGCTTCTCCCTTGGGCATCGAACCAGCTAGTAGCTTCCACCAGCTTAGTACTCCAGACTTTAACAGAGGAATCGCAAGAGCGGTCTTCTGTCTGTTGCTACACTCGCAACTCTCGAACATTGTCTCCATCTCGGAGATCCAGTCCATAACTTCCACCGGTGTCGGGCTTCCAGATAGACACGGTGGTTTGGATGCCATGAAGTCCTTGTACTTGCATCCATGTCTGTCATTTCCACCATCCTGGTTGTTTTGCCTAACAATCGGTGGGTTGGCTTGACCAACAATCCCACTGAAGTTTCCTCCTTCCGACTGCCCTTCATTCAATTCGGGTTGTTCAATCGGCATTGAAAATTCGTCACGATTCTGCTGAAGCAGACGTTTAGTTTCCTCCATTTGACGATCCAACATTGTTTGAATCATCAATTGTACTCCAGCCATTGTTATCGGCTCAGGTACTGCTGCTGCAACAACTACTTGCTCAATCACAGGTGGTTGATTCCTATTTTCGTTCACGTTTCCAGCTCCACTTCTGGTTCTTGCCATTTTTTATCTATACACCGAATAAGGTGAATTTAGATCCTCATTCACGATAGATATTCAAATCATCCTTATCACTCCGAAACATTTACATGCTAGTTCTAATATCGTAGTCGTACGCTTAGAATCCTAAACAAATAAAGTTTCCAGATCCGGTCGGCAACAGACCATAGATCCAAACAAATAACATCATATATGGCAAACATATAACATTTAGCACATAAAAGTATTTTAGGCAACTTCCCTAAAATATACTAGTGCTCATGTCTAAAATATGGTAGACACTCATCTCACGGTCATCACTTAGCATTCTAAGTTTAAGTCTAGAAATCCTACAAATTCCTAGTTCGCTTAAACTAATGCTCTGATACCAACTGTGACATCCCCAATTTCACGGCCAGAAAAGACCGATTTGTTTATGCTTTGTTTTATAAATCAGAGTAATCTTTTAAAGAAAACGGTTGCGGAATTTGTTCCCAGAAAAACATGATAAATATATTATCCAATCATTTCCGAAGAAATGTATTTTTATTCATTTTAAAACTTTGGGATGTCATCGTCAATACTGAAACATAAGCATAAACAGACCTTACATTTATTTACACTAGTGATCTACATCTCCTTTAATCTCTCAGTGTAAAGTAGCTCCGTATCGACACCTGTGATATAAATAAGCTTGAGTGGGTCAGGTTGGGAAAACCTGGTAAGTACATAGGGATTTCAATCCCACAATGTTATAACATATATAATTTAGAATTCACACAATATAAAATTTTTCTCTCTCTATATATATAACCAACTCTTACCCCACCCTGTCAATCCTCTCAACGAGACTAAAAACTAACCTCTCGACCTGATCCATACTCCCGGATCTAAAACTAACCTCTCGACCTGATCCATACTCCCGGATCTACTAACAAATAACTATGTCATGTCCATACTCCCGGACTAAGGGCAACTAACTATGTCTTAATCCATACTCTCGGATTAATGACAGATTATATATCCTGTCCATACTCCCAGACTAAGGACAACTGACTAGGTCTTAATCCATACTCCCGGATTAATGACAACTGACTAAGTCTTAATCCATACTCTCGGATTAATGACAATTAACTAAGTCCAATCCTTACTCTCGGACTAGGGACGAATAACTATGTCTAATCCATGCTCCCGGATCAATGACATATTTTAAAATTTTATTATCGGTATATATATCACTCGTACTCATAAAGAGATACTACCCCATAGGCCATAGCCATTATAACAAACCTTAGGTTTACTCTTTAACCTAAGTTATCATAAACAATAAGGTATGTCCTTTAACACTTAATTCAGACATCATCAAATAATTCACACAAAACATATATTTAAAACATTCAAACAATACTTGTATTAAAATCATGTTCATGAAAGGGACTATGCACTCACTTGATAAGACGATGATCGGACAACACTACGGCTCTTAAAGTGATATTCTTCGATGAAACCGGAATGTTTTCTCAGAATCCGGACTTCTCGCGGGCAGAGTTTCAGCTCGAAAAATCTTTCTCTCGGGATCTTCGGGGCTTCGGGACTCGCTTCGGGTGTCGGGGTGATACTGGGGCTTCGGGGGCACTTTAACAGGGCTAGAGAGGGTATCGGAAGAGAGGGAGTAAGAAAATAGCAACCAAAACCGGCTGCCCTTCGATTTCTATTTATAGGGCCATTTTTCTGGATTCACGTCGTGAATCTCAAATATTCACGTCGTGAGTTCAGTAGTCATCAGGTGCGTCATCGCAACTTGCGTCTGTCAGGCTCCAGAAGTCATAAATACTGAGTTCACGTCGTGAACATTGTATTCACGTCGTGAACTCTGACATAGTGTCGGGGTTCGCGCCCCGAACTTTAGAAATTCATATCTTTCGCATACGAGCTCCGTTTTTGACGTTCTTTATATCCACGCGTAGGTGAAATTATGCTCTACAACTATCGTTTAGACTCCGACGGCTAATTTTGATTTTATTTTTATTATATTTTTATTATATTATATTTAGTAGGCCGGTACAGGAAAACTCCGTTAGAAAATCATAACTCCTTCGTCTGACGTCCGTTTTCGTCTGTCTTTTCACCGTTGGACTACTATCGACGAGATCTTCAATTCTCGTTTATATTGTTTCGGCTAAATATCGCTCGATCTCATATTCGAACTTCGGGTTGTACACTGCTAAGCCGAAACTTCGAAAAATCATAACTTCCTTATATGAAGTCAGATTTGGGCGTTCTTTTCATGCACGCTCTCGGTTTAACGTATATTACGAATTTCATTTTGATCGCTAATGCTAAATATCGCTCTATCGTAAATTCACTATTTACGTCGCGCTGTGTCGTGCCGGTTCTGTCGCGAAACTTCGACAGGTCATAACTTCTTCGTTATAACTCGGATTTCGGCATTCTTTATATATCCGGAATCCTTGTCACGACCACTAAAACTTAGTTAAGATTATTCATTCTAAATAATCTTCTATCAAAAAGTAATTTTGATGTTTATCGTCTCTAAATTGACTAGCCCGGATCTACGGGCGTTACAGCTTATGATCCATGGTTCATAAGATTGGGCTAAAACCCATAGGGTGCTCCATGGATGCTTCATGGAGGTTAAAACCCATGGATCATGGAGTAAGTGAAAGGTCATGCACATTAGGGTTTGCATGGTGTAACCCTAATTGCATGACACTATATAAGGAGCCTCATATGAAGCAAAATCGGCACTTAGACTAAAAAGGAGAGGGCTAGCCGAATCTGTGATACAAGTGTTCTATTCTCAAGTTATTCCAAGAGTTTTGGTGTTGTGTGAAACATTTGAGGCATCACACTTGGGGTGCTAGGCTCACAATGTCTTAAGGAATCAAGCAACAAGAAAAAGGTATGTCATTCTACTAGTTTTATATTACATATTGTAACGCCCGTGTTTCTAGGCTAGGCATTAATATTGACGTAATAGTCTAGGTTAACCTTTGTAACTCATTTTGTATAAATGAAGAGGAATTATGTGATTATTATTTGAATTATGTGTTTTATGCTTAATTATTAGGATTTAATTAATTAAGAATAAAAATGAGCGTCGAAAATAAATATTAGATAAAGCCGATATCTATTAAGAAAGTTGTAGTGGTCGTGACAAGGATTCCGGATATATAAAGAATATCGAAATCCGAGTTATAACGAAGAAGTTATGACCTGTCGAAATTTCGCGACAAAACCGATACGGTGCCGAATGACGTAAAAAGTGAGTTTTTGATAAACTAATTTTTAGCCTTAGTGATCTAAATGAAAGTCGTAGTGTTCGTTAAACCGAGAGTATGTATAAAAAGAACGTCCAAATCTGACTTCGTATGAGGAAGTTATGATTTTTCTAAGTTTCAGCTTAGTAGTAGACAGCTAAAAACTCGAATTTTAGATCGAGTGATTTTTAGCCGACACAACCTAAACGAGAATCGAAGGACTCGTCAATAGTAGTACAACGGTAAAAAGACAGACGAAAACGGACGTTGGATGAAGAAGTTATGAATTTTTAACGGATTTCCTGTCCGGGTCTGTTAAAAATAATAATATAAAAATTAAAGTCAAAATTAGCCGACGAAGTCTAAACGAAAGTTATAGAGCGTAATTTTACCTACGCGTGCATATAAATAACGTCAAAAACGGAGCCCATATGTGAAAGGTATGGATTTTAGAAGTTCGGGACACAAAAATCGAGAAAATCCCAAAATCCGAGAAATTTCGCATGGTCATGCTTCGGCCACGTCACCCTCGCTCGTAGCATGCCACGTGTCCGATTTGCTGAGTCATCTGAGGCCACCTGGCGAGGCGTGTCGCGTTCTTCTCGAGTCCGAGGTTCGGTCCAATCGGAAGTTGCCCCGTGTCCGATCTCGGTGAGTCATCAGACGCGTGTCCGAACCGGAGAGCCATCCGAAGTGCGGTCCAATAGAAGTCTGACGCATGCCCAGGTGACTCCTCGCATCCGAAGCCGCCTCACCTCGCACCGACGCGTGTCGCACCAGGTGTCCAAGCCTCGCACGTGCGCGCCACTTGCTCCTCGGATCTGCTGACATTTGTTCGCTTCTCAGCCCTCGGATCTGAAGCCTCGCCCCTATAAATAGAAGGGTGCAAGACCTCCAGGGTATATTTTGGAAAAGTGTCATTTTACACCCCTAAACCCATATTTCTTCCTTTCCAACTTCCCCCGAAGCCCCGAGATTATTTCCAACACCCGAAATACGTTCCGAAGTGCCCGAAGACCCGGAAAAATTTATCTTTTTGGTTTTGAAGCTCCACCCTCGCAGGGCCTGGTTTTTCATTAAAGCCCCCGGTTTTATTGGAAACGATCATTTTAAGAAACGAGGTGCTGCCCGATTATCGTCTTATCAAGTGAGTGTATAGTCACTTTCATCTTACATATAGATATGAAGTATTTTATATAAAATACGTGCTATGTGTATATATGATGTTTGTTTATTTGAGATGGATGTTGAATGAATGTTTTATACATGTTTAAAATGATTTACAATGTATATATATTTTATCTTCAAATATGTTGGGTAAAACATGGGTAGATAAAGAATGAGGGATAAAAGTACGGTATAGATGTACGTTGGTAGCTGTGAATTTAGTACAGTATAGATGTACGTTGGTAGCTATGGATTTAGTACGTTGGCAGCTATGGACTTAGTGCCTGTTGTATAAACCTTGGCGACGATGTGACTCCGTGCCTGTTTGACATAAATTGCTGAGGAAAAGCAGTGTTGTCACTCCGATGTTTGTCTTGTTTGACATAAATGGCTGAGGAAAGCAATGTTGTCACCTTATTGGTTGTCTTGTTTGACATAAATTGCTGAGGAAAGCAATGTTATCACCCCATTGGTCGCCTTATTTGACATAAATTGCTGAGGAAAGCAGTGTTGTCACCCCGATGGTTGCCCTATTTGACATAAATTGCCGAGGAACCCCCGAAGCAATGTTGTCCCCCTAATAAAAATCCTTAGGCTACGTCCCTTGTGATAGTTGTTTTAGGGACGTAAAGTGAGGATAACGGGAATGGGTAATTAGGGTTATTTTTGGTTGATGAAATTAATAAATTTATTGTTGATTGATGAACTTAATAAATTTATTTATTGTGGGTTGAAAATCCTATATGCTCACCAGGCTCCCAAGCCTGACCCACTCAGCATTTTATATTACAGGTAGTGGACCCTGAGCATAGTCGGATGATGATGAGAGATTTTTGGATTATAGGCCATTAGTTGTAAATAACTGTTGTAAGGTTTATAATATCTTGTTTATGCTTTTGATCTGTATCGGAACATGACATCCCGAGGTTTTGATATAAAATGAAAATATATATTTCTTAAAGAAAGGACATGATAAATTTTTATCATGTTTTGTTTTGGGAACAAACTCCGCAACATCTTTTAAAAGGATTACTCTGATTTTATTTTAAAAAGCATAAACGAAATCGGTCTTTTCTGGCCGAGAAATTTGGGGATGTCACACATATACCTCATGATATGCTAGATAGGATGAAACCTTGGAAAAATCAATATTTGCATGTATAATAGAGAAAACATAGATCCAAGGTTTCTAGGGTTGCATGTACACCATAGGAGTGTTAGAATGCTCAAAACCCAACAGCCACACCTTGTACGCTGGGCGTACGAGGGTCAGTTAGAAAACCGTAATTTTTGTGTTGTGCCCTATATAAGCTTTATGATAGCCCCTTTTGGTCATTTCTAAGTCAGCCTCCATGCTCTAAAAATCCTAATTCGACCCCCTAGCCCATGTTTGTTGATCTTGAAGCTCTTGTGAGAATTGTGGAGGGTTTGTGGATCTAGAAGAAGAAGGAGGAACTTGAAGACTTGTTCTTTGAAGGAAAGCTTTGAGATCCAGCATTTGCATCTCCTTTTGGTAGCTTGGGAGGTATAAAGTTCAAACCTTGCCTTTTCATTTCCTGGATATTCTTCTTGGTGCAATTTTGGTCATTTTGACCACTTTTTGTTGATGAGTGGGAGTTAAGCTTGAAATTGTAGATCTGGATATATCACGGGTTCCTTAGGCATAAAGGTGCAAACTTTATGGTGGTTTTGGTTCCATGCATGTATTAAGTCAAGTATTAAGCTCTTTTGAGCTCTAGAGTCCCATTTAGCCATGCATGCACATAAAGTTGGCAACTTTATGTGATTAACCACCTTGGAGAAGTCAGATCTGAGCTTGGATCCAAGTATCAATGGATTAAGTGATAAATTTTGAAAGATGATCGTGGTTGGTGAGTACGCTGGGCGTACAAGTATGTACAATGCGCGTACAAGCCTTCCATGTTGTACGTTGAGTGTACAGACTGAGTACGCCCCGCGTACTCGGCAGACTTGGGCTTTTTCATTTTGGGCTTGGTTGTGTTGGGCCATGTTGGGCCATCTGGATTTTTATAGTTGGGTTGTTGTGACTTGATGGACTTTTCTTGGGTAAAGGCCCATGAAAGTAATTGAGCCCAATTTGGAAAATTGGGCCATATTTGGATCTTAGATGTTTATTTTAGATTGTGGGCCTTTGGTCATGTAGTTTGGGCCTTGGCTTTGGGCTAAGCTTGAGAAGGGTAAAAAGGTCTTTTACCCTAATTTGGACTCATAGTGTGAGTCAGGGGCTAGATGTTGATGGGTTATCATTATGGTATTTGATAACGCATGGATTTTAGCGGATCTGCAGTCAGAGATTATTCGTGGGATCAGCTGTTAATGGGGTGTTGTTTTGATGTTGGCAGTTCGGGGATCGGTCACCCAGCAGCCAGGGATCATCTGTGTAATTCGACAGTGCAATGTGAGTTTTCCTCACTGTACTTACGGGTTGAAGGCCCCAAGGTCGGCCCTTTGGATTACTATCTTGGATATCGTATGATTGAGTACTATAGTGATAAGTTAGATCTGTATCCGGGTAGATAGGATGATGCTATGCTTAGTGGTATGTAAGATCTGTCTAATTGTCTGTTGACTGATTATATGTTGCCGTGATGTGGGTGGGTTGAGACTGTACTCCTTAGTGCCGTCAGTCAACAAACTCGGTAATGTTTTTATCGATATGTTATTATGATTTGTTGGTCTTATATGTGTTCTGGATGTGTATATGTCGACATGTTGTGTGTGGTTGGGTTGAGGTGGTCCTGCTATGTGTTGAAGGCCAACAGACCAGGGCGTCCCGGATAGACTGAAGGCCAGTAGGGCGTACCAGTCGGGTCGAAGGCTCGAAGAGCGTACCAGATAGACTGTAGTTCGGTGGGGCATTCCAGTCAGACTGGAGGTTATGTGGGCGTACCAGATAGACTGTAGGCCGGTGGGGCGTTCCATTCATGCTGAAGGCCCTATTTGTATGTTGTTTGTGATATGTGTTATTTGTTGTGTGTTGGTACTTTGGAGGAACTCACTAAACTTTGTGCTTACAGTTTTGTTTATGGTTTCAGGTTCTTCAGATGATTCGTGGCAAGGCGAAGGCGTGACCGTACACATCCTTGGTTTTACAACAGATTGGATCTTGGGAGACTCTAATTTTAAATCATGTTTTGGGAAACAAAGTTTTTGTAAACACTTTTGTTAATAAATGGGTTGTTTTGAAAAGTTTAAATTTGCTGAAATTTTTGGGATGTAACAAGTTGGTATTAGAGCCTTGGTTTGAGTGAATTGGAGGAACACGCGTGTGAATCCAGTCTCAAACTGAGGAAGAAGGGTTTTAAAAATGATTTTCAAAGTAAGGGTTTTAAAAATAATTTTCAAATTTTCTTTCAAAATAACCAAAAGAGGATGTGATGTGTACGATCAGTCGGAGCCAGTAAGTTGACCCCAAATTACCACACTGTTCTTTGATATTGTGATATGTTAGAACAGCATGCTAGTGATAGGCTAGAGTTCTTCAGGAATTGCATGATAGAATTGTCTGTTTATATGATGCCTTATCTCTTATAGAATCCATGATTGATTGTTGTATGACTCTTTCGCATGTGAACTGGCTATTGATTGAATACGCTAAGTCACATGCTACATGGTTTAAATGATCTTAGGATAAGGGATTTGGTCCTGTTACGCAGCTCTTGTCTGAATCTAACCGTTTTGGGAGTGAGTCTTTTAGCCTAAGATTGTTTAAACTATGGGGCATGTGATTGTCTTCACGCGATAGTCATCTGGAACCAATGGAGGGTCACGTGGCGGTTAGTGGTAGGGTGAGGTGTATGGGGTCACCCGGCCAGTTGCATTATTGGATGAGGAAGCAGTGGTTCCCTTAGAGTGGATGCGATTCATAGCGGGTCAGCGTGAGGAATGTTTAGCCACTCTTGAGAGAGTGGGGGCTGAGTGAAAGTGCGCCAATATGCTGGGAGTTTGAGATCGAGAGTTCGTATGAGAATCCTTCTGATTTTATTTAGTGCCATCCGACTCCTCTGCTCGAATGTTGCTTGCTTTGTGCTTTATGGGACCCATGTCGATGAGAGTTAACCATCAAATGAATACATTAAATTACATGCTATGAAGGTTAAATAATCTTAGAATGAAGCATGTGGACCTATTGCGCAGCTCTTGTCTGAGTCCAACCGTTGTAGTGTTGAGTCCTTTAGTCGAATGATTATTTAAGCTTGGTTGCATGTACTTGTATCCATGAAGTGGTTAACAAACATTGGTAGGGGTCCTTTAGTAGCTGATGACAGAGGGGGTGTGGGTAAATCCTAGGATAGCCTAGGGAGTATTTTTAGTGAGGTTACTTTGATGTCGAGCAGGTTTCAGGAGTATTTTTTTGTAACTAGGTCTTAAAGGACCCGAGATGATTCTTGAAGAAAGTATGGATAGGTGTGGAAGGTAGTATTGGGCTCATACTACTGGAAGCACAGGATCTATACTCGAATCAAGGAAGGTTTCGGGAATTCCAAGGGTTGGTCAGGGAAGGTTGCATGGTTGGATACCATGATGCGTGGCGGTGTTTCCGTTCCTGTCGATCTTTTGGTTGTGACTGCTCAGGCGTGACGATGGTCCTGGAAATTGTTTTGAGCCCCATTGGTGTTATTGATTTGGGTTGTTTGGTGCAAACCTAGTGAGTTTATTGGTTGGAGGCCTCAGAGGTTTTGCTCGAGGCCGGGTATTCGAGTCGCGGGACTCAAGAAGGGGGAAATGATTATGATCGGCTTGGGTTTTGCAGCTGGAGGTGGGATGGTTGATTGATGGATTGGAATGTTGTTATCTGTGGCAAGGTTTATGCCCTCTTAATTTTTTCGAGTTCGGAGAAAGAGTGAGCAGGCTCGTAATATCTAGAGTTAGGAAGGGTAGTACCTGCTTACGCTGGTTTGAGTTATGATTTGGTTTCAGCACCAGGGTGGTAGTTCGAGCCATAAGTAGGGGAGAACTGGGATTCTCGGGTTTAGTATTTTAGCCGTTGAGGGATTTTCCAATTCGTTGTTTTGGATTGTTGTCTATGGATTAGTTGGGCAGATGTTGATCGGTGGATCTTTTCCGAAAGCGGGTATGTCCAGTTCCATGTGAGTCTTGATTCTCTGGATTAAGTGTCAATGTGTCCCTGACCATTGGTCATGGGGTTCATCGTTCAGCGGAGGTTCTCTCGGAAGTTTAATTGTGTCAGCCTTATTTCAGTGGTCGGGCCAATCTGTCACCAAGTTGAGTATGTTCTATGCTCCTTTGGTCTTCGGGTATGTTTACCCTCAATGGTGGAGTGGGAACTTGGTTCATAGCATACTCAGGTTTTGGTAACCTTCGGGATCACCGTGCAAGTCTTCTCGAGCTAGTTATATAGTGGTGGAATCCGTTCAGTTTCAACCAAGTATGGGATCTTTTTTCGACTGATCGTGGGGATGTTTTCTGTTATTGAGGTATTGTTTTGCTTATCTATGGTGTTTCTTCTCTCTTTGGATGAGATTATGGGTTCCTTAAGGATGTGAATATGGTTTTTCATGTGAGTTAGGCGAATGATGCGATGACGACAAGGTCGGTGTGTTATTGGGAGCATTCCAGACTTGGGCTGAGGGTTAGGGTGGGCATTCCAGACTCATTTTGTGGGATCGGAGGCAATCCAGACCTATGTTGAGGACCTTGTAAGGGTATTCCAGTCATAGGCTGAGGGCCCAGTGAATATGGTTGTTCATTTCTTCAGCTTGTGGTGCTTTCGGTGTTGACGCACTGATGGAAATCGGGCGAGTCACAAATCAGTTGGTTGGATAAAGGGAGCAGTAAGGGTTGTGGGGAGTATCAGTTAGGTATCAGAAATCCTATGTGGTATGTATGCATCAGGGGCGGATCCAAGGGGATCCCGGGGTAGACCGGGATACCCCTCAAATTTTTTTCAGCAGTGTAATTTTTGTTTACGTATCCGTCAAAAAAAAAATTCGGTATAGTGTATATATACGCATCCCTCCACTTATAAACACAAACATACAGTTGTCTGCTGGTTAAGGCGTTGGCTTATTGAAGAAAAGGTCTCAAGATCAATTCTCGCTTCTTACATATTCTTTGTCTACTTTTGTTTTATTTTCCCAGCTATTCTATCCCACATCGCTAAACACATGTAAACTCAGCCATTTTTTTCTATTATATAAACCTGCTATCCTCACGCTTTATTTGATATCTGCTTTGAGTCCCACATCGATTCAAGTATCAAAATATACTTCAACTTCATGTTTATATAACAAGACTTGAGGATAGCTAAGGATTCGACTAAGATTTGGGTTTAAAACCGAAACCGAACCGGGGAAACCCAAGTACCTCGGGAAAAAAATTGGGTTACCCTAAAAAAAATTGGGATACCCCTTTACTTTGATCCTGGCTCCGCCACTGGTATGCATTATATTTCTGGTTGTTCGCAAGCTGTTGTTAGGGTTTTGACTTTCAAGATTGGAAATTGCTTATGAGGTCGCAAGTTATAAAGTTCTTTATGAATGTCTCGAGTGGTTATCCAGGCGGGGGTGCACCTGAGCCGATAGGAGTTGGATGTAACACGAAATTTTTTGGTTTGATCATCTTTGCTCATTGAAGCAATGGTTGGTAATGGCATAGCAGAGAGTCAAGGGTTATTAAGGTTTGGTACATCATATGGTTTGGTTTTGGGTGAAGTTTGCAATCAGTATGTTTTGGGGATTATTTCTGCTTGTTTCTAGTTGTGTCTCCAGTCAGGGACTGGGGGTAGATTCATAAATGGATTCTCACCAGTTGTAGGGAAGGGCCTTCGAGAAGAATATGGGTGGCCATTTTCGAGTGGGCTTTTAGTGGAAACTCGCTTTGGGAATCGCGAGTGTATCCATGCAAGATTTGTGCTCAGAAAGTTGTGGATTAAGAAATATGTATGTCAAAGACATCATTTGGAGGGTTCAGGATTTAGCTTGTGTCTGTGCTCTGGGATGGTGCTACCTGTGTGAAGGTCGGGCAAGTGATGAGGTTTCAGCAATATAGCAGCAGCATGTCGGTCCGGCGGTTAAGGAAATCTATATCTTGTATCTCATTATCTTCATGGAATTGTTATCATCAAGATTTGAATAGATAGTTTGATGGATAAGTGTCATGGATTTAGCATTGGTTCGGTATGGGCGGTCTGTCAGGGAGTCAGACCAGTTCGAGACTACAGGCTTCAGATAGAGTAGGTTGGGTTTCTGCTTAGGATTGTGGATTCATCTTCTTCAAGTGGAAAGTCTGTTGGGTTCAGTTGCCTTGGGAAGGCAATTGTATGTTCAAGGTTGTGGTTGTGTCCCTCAGGCTGTCGGGCATGCTGGGGATGATAAGGAATAACTTCGAGGATGAAATCGAATTTAAGTGGGGGAGAGTTGTAACACCCGGACTTAGATCAAGGAAGTTATGGCCTTCGGAGTATTTAGGGTTTTAGATGGAACCGTAGTACGCGGGGCATACTGTTGCGGAGGTCAGTACGTTTGGCGTAAAGTGATGTACGCAGGGCGTACTAC
Source organism: Lactuca virosa (assembly GCF_052849685.1). Classification (NCBI taxonomy): domain Eukaryota; kingdom Viridiplantae; phylum Streptophyta; class Magnoliopsida; order Asterales; family Asteraceae; genus Lactuca; species Lactuca virosa. The sequence goes on from NC_136430.1 coordinate 458,129,006, forward strand.
GAAGAGTGGTGCGGGGGTGTGAGGCCTCGTAGCTGGGCGTACGAGGAGTACACTGGCGTACGAGGGTTAGTTAGAAAACCCTAATTTTTGTGTTGTGCCCTATATAAGCTTTATGATAGCCCCTTTTGGTCATTTCTAAGTCAGCCTCCATGCTCTAAAAACCCTAATTCGACCCCCTAGCCCATGTTTGGTGATCTTGAAGCTCTTGTGAGAATTGTGGAGGGTTTTGTGGATCTAGAAGAAGAAGGAGGAACTTGAAGACTTGTTCTTTGAAGGAAAGCTTTGAGATCCAACATTTGCATCTCCTTTTGGTAGCTTGGGAGGTATAAAGTCCAAACCTTGCCTTTTCATTTCTTGGATCTTCTTCTTGGTGCAATTTTGGTCATTTTGACCCCTTTTGGTTGATGACTGGGAGTTGAAGTCTTTTTTGAAGATTGAAATTGTAGATATGGATATATCATGGGTTCCTTGGGCATAAAGGTGCAAACTTTATGGTGGTTTTGGTTTTATGCATGTATTAAGTCAAGTATTAAGCTCTTTTGAGCTATAAAGTCTCATTTAGCCATCCATGCACATAAAGTTGGCAACTTTATGTGATTAACCACCTTGGAGAAGTCAGATTTGAGATTGGATCCAAGTCTCAATGGATTAAGTGATAAATTTTGAAAGATGGTCATGGTTGGTGAGTACGTTGGGTGTACAAGTATGTACGATGTGCGTACAAGCCTTCCATGCTATACGCTGAGCGTACAAGCTGAGTACGCCCCGCGTACTCGGCAGACTTGGGCTTTTTCATTTTGGGCTTTGGTTTGGGCTTGGTTGTGTTGGGCCATGTTGGGCCATATAGATTTTTATAGTTGGGCTATTGTGACTTATTGGGATTTTTCTTGGGTAAAGGCCCATGAAAGGAATTGGGACCAATTTGGAAAATTGGGCCATACTTGGGTCTTAGATGTTTATTTTGGATTTTGGGCCTTTGGTCATCTAGTTTAGGCCTTGGCTTTGGGCCATGTTTGAGAAGGGTAAAAAGGTCTTTTACCCTAATTTGGACTCATAGTGTGAGTCAGGGGATAGATGTTGACGGGTTGTCATTGTGGTATTTGATAGCGCGTGGATTTTAGAGGATCTACAGTCATAGATTATTCGTGGGATCAGCTGTTGATGGGGTGTTGTTTTGATATTGGCAGTTCGGGGATCGGTCAGCCAGCAGCTAAGGATCGTCTGTATAATTTGGCAGTGCGAGGTGAATTTTCCTCACTGTACTTACGGGTCGAAGGAACCAAGGCCGACCCTTTGTATTACTATCCTGGTTATCGTATGATTGAGTACTGTAGTGATCTGATCTCTATCCTGGTAGATAGGATAATGCTATGCTTAGTGGTCTGTAAGATCTGCCAGATTGTCTGTTGACTGGTTATATGTTGCCGTGATGTGGGTGGGTTGAGACTGTACTGCTTAGTGTCGTCAGTCAACAAACCCGGTAATGTTTATATAGGGGTGGCAATTGTTGACACGGTCTGACAAAAATACACAACATGAAACGAAAATGGGACGAAACTAAAATTCGAATTCGTGTTCGTGTCGTGTTCGTGTTAAGTGTAAAAAACACGATGTCGTTTCGTGTCGTGTTCGTGTTTAAAATTTGACACGAAATTGACACGATTTAACATTTTTTTGTCGTGTTTGTCGTATTTTCGTGTTTGTCGTGTTTTTCGTGTTATGTATGATTAAATATTAATTAAATAAACTAATTTTTTTTTATTATGTGATCTTTGTCGTGTCGTGTCGTGTTTGTCGTTTTTTAATCGGTTCGTTTTCGTGTTAGTTAAAAAAACACAACATCGTGTCATGTTGTGTTCGTGTTACATAAAAACTTGCTGTGTCGTGTCGTGTCAGACAAAAACACGACACGATGGCCCGATTTGCCACCCCTATGTTTATATTGATATGTTGTTATGATTAGTTGGTCTTATATGTGTTTTGGATGTGTATATGTCGACATGTTGTGTGTGGTTGGGTTGAGACGGTTCTGCTATGTGCTGAAGGCCAACAAACCCAGGGCGTCCCTGATAGACTGAAGGCCGGTAGGGCGTACTAGTTAGGCCGAAGGCCCGGAGAGCGTACCAGATAGACTGTAGGCCGGTGGGGCATTCCAGTCAGACTGAAGGCTCTGTGGGCGTACCAGATAGACTGTTGGCCGGTGGGGCCTTCCATTCATGCTGAAGGCCATGTTTGTATGTTGTTTGTGATATGTGTTATTTGTTATGTGTTTGTACTTTGGGGGAACTCACTAAGCTTTGTGCTTACAGTTTTGTTTATGGTTTCAGGTTCTTCAGATGATTCGTGGCAAGACGATGGCGTGACCGCATACATCCTTGGTTTTACAACAGATTGGATCTTGGGAGACTCTGATTTTAAATCATGTTTTGGGAAACAATGTTTTTGTATACACTTTTGTTTACAAATAGGTTGTTTTGAAAATTTTAAATTTGCTGAAATTTTTGGGATGTTACAGTGATTTTGGTGTTCCATCATGGAACAATTGAAAGAAAAAACTCTCTAAGAATGAAATCAGTAAAAGGTAACAGATTGATTCATTCCATTCCATTTTTCTAAAGAAACAAGTCGTTCTTCATTCCTATGGAATGAACCATTTCATTCCTTCCCGGGTTCCATCATATGAAAATCAGTCCACAAAGAGGTAAATGAAAAAAATGGCATTGCAATTTTTGTGGTGTTTATATCTAATATCTAATATCAATGTACTTTGTTAAGTGATATTTATATTTTATAACAACATACATTTTTTTGAATAGAATAGCAGTTTTAAACAACATACTTTCTGTGACCGTTTATGTTTATTTTTTTCGAAAAAAATTATCATTTTAGATTGCTATTTCTTGCATTTAACACTTTTACCAATTGTAGCAACAAAAGCAAATCATTTGAAACGAAAAAGTTAACAATGATTTAATTGAGATCAGTAACTCCAACTAATGCATATAATTGTCTGTAGAAGTCCTCCATTGCTTTAAATATTTCTGGATCCGGAACCTTACCAGCAGCATGAATCCAAAGCCGGCCTTCAAAAGATTTACAAAAACATAAAGCATATTATAAGTTAAGGTTATTAGCAAAAAGCCATTGAGGAAAAAGGTGGGAGTAAAAAGCAGTTCAGTTTCCTTAGATGAGATACACTCATCAAAGCATATTATAAGTCAATGAGATTAAGAATTTTTAACAAACAATAATATAATCCATAACAAGATTCACTTCAGACTGAGCAGTAAAAGCTTATATTAACATCAAGACACTTAATTTGTCGATTAGCTTTCGTTCATTCGTTTGCACTTTGGACTTCTAATATTTTATTAAATTTACCAAAACTACGACAAGTAAGAAGAACATCCAGATCAATTCCACATTTGGAAGTAACATCTTCGACAATATAAATCAATTTGTAGTGATTTTAAAAAAAGAAAAACACATTTGGGATTATGAAAGTACCTATAATTGGTGAAGTCCAAGATCTTCCTTCGTTACGTTTGATAACATATACAAGGAGAGAAGCCCATGGACCATAGCTAATGCATAGTTAGACATGGATTTTTGTAATTTATGTCGCCTCTGCTTCTACTTGCCATCGATTTTGTCTGTATTTACTATCTCGAGATCGCATTTCAGGTTGCAATGCAGAACCCGAGCTAGGGTTTATAAAGTTTTTGCCCCACAAACGCTTCCTTTCGAATTTTAGGTTGTACGAGTCACTTCAGATTGAACAGTAAACGATTTTGTTTGTATTTACTTCCTTCTTTTATATGGATATTCACAATACCGTTTTTAATGGTATCTATTTCCCTATTTCTCTTTAACCTTTCCTGTTTTTCTTTAACTTTTCCGTCATATTCTTCATTTTTTTTTTTACTTTTCCACCATATTCTTTAATTTTTAAATTGACGAAGAAAAAGAAGAATGGAAGGAATGAAACTGAATGGAAAAAATAATTACATGTATTTTTGAATAATTATTTCTAAAAAAATGTATATTCCTTTATCTAGAATTAAAAATATAGAATAATTAAACCTATTAATTATAAATAAAGGTGGTACACATACTAAAAAAGCATCTAATGTTGCATACAAAGAAGTGTTTGCAATTTATGATTAACAACTATGTTATTGTTATTATAGATTTTATTTAATGTGACATATTTTTATTATCATATTCAATTTTATATTTTATTGTACAAAGTCATGATCTCATCAAATATCTATGTCATTTTCATTATATTTAATTTTATACTTCATTGTAAAAAATCATCATTTCATCAAATTCTACATATAAAAAATTATCGTTAAGATATTTAAACTAGTTTACATATTAATTTGAACTAATTATAATAAAATTACAGACAAAACATCTAACTTTGTAAACTAATATGTTTGCAAATCATTGATTAATGATAACGCTTTTGAATTATCAATAATATTTTTATTTGTCAACTGTAATTTCTACGAGTTTAAACCTAGTATATATATTCGTTTCTGCACATACACAAATTGAAGTCACACAAATCCAAATATGAAATTCACGTATTGGATTAAACAATAAAGACAATTTATGTAGTTTATGCTGATTATAATTTGAAAACGTAATATGAAAAAAGGGCCGACGGTTAGGGTGTAGGATGATCTGCAAGTGAGATGGGAAATCCATGGTTGGGATTTTTATGTTTGAAGTACAAGGTAGTACTTGATGTCTTCATGTCACAGATGATAAGATTACTGATTCTCTTTTCTTTTATTTGAAGGACAAAATTAACCTCCTATAGTCCTATTTGAAATACCACGTGTCTTACTCTCATCATGTGGAAATATGGTTATTTGAAAATAACTCTCATCATGTGGGTTATTTAAGAAAATAGCATTTATGACTTACCCTAAAAATTTAATATGGAGTTGTGTTTTTGTTTTATCGTGGTGATACGATACTTTCCACATACATATAAAACATGTATTGGAATTAAAGTCATTTGCCTCTACAATTTATCTTTTTTACATAACATCTTACTATTTAATAAACTGTTCAAACATGATAAAAGAAAAAAAAAAGTTGAATTTATGAGCACAAAGAGAAAAGGTCGAATCCATATTCCATACCCACATATCATTAACCAAATACCAATAGTCACTATGGACAAAAATCAAGACACATCATCAACCACGACCAAAAACCCTTTCTACAACAAAAAGCATAAATTCCACATTATTTGAAATTAAATCATGTGGCCATGGTCCAAGTGATGTCATAAATATATCAATATTAGTTTATTGGTATCTTATTCAAGGACTCTTGGTAATTAAATTGAAATATGACTCAAACATAATCTTGAGTTTGACAAAGTAAAAATCATATTCCAAGAGTCAAGACCTACTCAGAGAATACAATACCTAATCAAAGGCTATTAAATATAAAATCAAAGAGTCTAATCTAATCGAATTAGACTAAGTCTTTTATCAGATCTTGTGAAATAATAGCAAACAACCTATAAGACCTAAATAGTTATATGATATCAAGCAATGAGTTTAAATTATGTTTTTTCTTTCATTCATTAAATTTCTACCACCAATAACATAACGTAGTTATTCACTTCATCCAAAACTTTTATATTGATTTGACATGATATTGTTGTGTTTTTATTCAACATCGAACATAATTAAAATATTGATTGAACATTATATCAATCATGTGGTTTGGGGATCGAATAAATTTGACAAACATATGGTCATATTGTGTATGGACCAATTCCGTGTGTCCTTTTCGTTTGTATAGCTTGTTATACAAGAAGACCAATTGCAAACTCTTATATATGATTGTTTTCATACAATTTTTTATTAAATTATATTATATAGAGCGACCTAAGCTTCTTTTATTATACTTCATCTATGATTAAATTTTATTTCTTTATAAAGTACAAATCTAATTTGAAATTCTTATTTCGACACTGAATAGATAAGAAGAAACGCTATAGTTGAACCTAGACCAAGCATTACGCACACCATGTCATGTGTGTAGTGTGTGGAGAATTGGAGGGCACCCATATCATGGAATGAACCCTAGATGCTAGACAATTGGGATTTTAATTTATTGATATATAACCTTTTAGTGAAGTTATGAAACTAAATGCATATTGCTTTTCAAGTTTTTTTTTTTTCATATTGGGTGTCTGACACTTTTAGTCTTTGAAAACACAAAATTTTAAGTCTAAAATAAAAAAGAAATATATTTAATAAAAGGCTTTTTCTCTTACAATAATGAATGGAGAAATATATTTCTCCTGCATTTTCTTTATATTTATCTTCCTATCTATGTGAAATGGCGACAAATGTCATATTTTCATTATATTAATAATTTTTTAAGACACTTATCTTCCTCGAGATTGACTTTCGATCAAATTCGGTATTAGAAAAATCGGGAATGGTACCGGTTCCATCCTACGTTCATCCCTATGATTAATAACACCCATGTATTTTCTTATTGGTACATATTCAAAAACTAAACACGATAAATCATCATATTAATGGAATACACATTTATTTTACTTTTAGTTGTTAATTATAAAGTTAAATAAAAAAAATAATTTTGTAGAGATGACAAAATAAACGGATAAGATGATGAGTTGGTGGATCGAAATGACCCATCAACATTTTTTTTTTAGTTTATAAATTCATTAAATGTGATTATAACCCCTAAACTGGTAGAAATAAAAATCTAATTTTAATATAGTATTGGATGATTTTCATCCGTTCAATTTTGATCAATTGGTTGATGTGTTTTATATTATTATCACTAACGGAGCAAATTGGGTGCAGTTTTTAAAACTTAGGTATTAATCGGGTTAAAAGTTAAAACTAATAGTATAAAATAACCAAAACATAGTTAAATTTTACAACCTACTAAACCGTTTTATGACTTTATTCATTAAATTTCATTATTAGAGAAGCCATTAAAATTTAATCTGTGTTGATTTGTTATTCAATCCATTTCTCCTAAATCAAAATATTTTTGTGCAAGTGATTTGCAACTGTAATTTATGTTGTTACTTATCTTGAATGGAATCAAAAAACATTGTTTTGCTTTATTATAATGTTTAAATTGGTAGATGACAAAGAATATTTGAAATTGGATAAGGTTGATGAGTGTGAAGGGCCCTTAGAAAACATGGTTTATGAAGCAGATCCACTAAAGTTTAATATGTTCCTCATGTTTTCCACAAACCACAATATATTCTCCATGGATTCCAAGTTTCCAACATTTGGAGTTGTGGTTCATAAGGTTGGTTTTAGTATGTGGCTTATGATGTTTTATATTAGATTGAAAAAACATCATAAATGGTTCGTGTGGTTTCTTCATATCTGAAATTTACTCTCCGTGGTTTAAAAACATCATAGATGGTCCCTATGTTTTCAAAAAATTTGACGATTGGTCCTTATTGCTAACTCCGTTAAGTTTTGTCCGTTAACTGAAGGGCATTTTCGTCATTTCACTACCACAGAGACCATTTATGATGTTTTCTCTTATTTTTTTTAAAAGAAAAAATTAAATATAATTATTTCATATATAAAATCTCTCTCTCTCTCTCTCTCTCTCTCTCTCTCTCTCTCTCTCTCTCTCTCTCTCTCTCTCTCTCTCAACGAAGATGATTGGATCAACAAGCTCAACGACGACGATAAAGTTGTAGAACTTGATTTCGGTTTCTGAATTTTATAAGCCTAGAAATCTCATATATAAATCGCAAATCGACTCCAAGAACAACAAATAAAGCCAACGAAGAAAATATATTTACAAAAACGATATTTGTAACGTATTTACAGTAATTTCTATTCAAAAACTCATCAAAGATGCTATAAGATTTCCTATCGGAATTTTTCAATACAAAAAGTAAACGAATCTACAACAAAAGATCCAGTAGAACCAACAACCAACAGGCAAAGGCAAATCCACGTTTGAATCAAATAACAAAACCGCTTGCAGTAACCACCGGAGCTCCGAAATGTGCTTTCGCTCCTGTCACGGTGACCTTCCAGCCCGCCACCGCCGGAAGAACATTGTTAGGGTTCAATGGTTTTGAAAATAAACAGGTTGAATTCTCAATATCGTAATCGATTTATGTACGTGTGTATAGGTTTCGTTTTGGAAATCGATATATGTATGTTAATCCCCAAAAATCAAATTTTATATGTTCTTGCATCTGTCTCCCAACCCCTCGATGGAAACACTTGGCATCAGATCTGTTCCGACGAGCTACCACCAACCTGCATTTGTTTCTTCTTCACTAAAGGCTTTCTCTTGCATTACGGGCATCAGCTCCTTCCTCATAGTTCAGAATATGAATATGGTGTGTTTATATGTTTGTGTGTTTGAAGAACAAACCCATATTGATTTCTTCTAAAAATCGAGCCCGGTTTGTATATTTTCGCCTCTCCTTCCTCATTCTGAAACTTGCAACTCAAACCCCCCAACATTTATAATTCTCTGTGTACGATTTCACGATCTCCACCACTGTTTTGGTTGAGAGTAACTGTAGATCTCGATCATCTTCAAGGTTTATGCAGCCGATGATTTCATCGGTTCCCCATTGCAGACCTAACCTACTGTACAACCGTGATTTGGGTTTCTCTTTCTTTTTTTTCTCATTTAGAGGTTCCGTGGATGGTGATTTGTGAGGTCTAAAGATTTGAGTTACAGATGAATGGGGATGTTAGGGGGTGATGTTCTTCGAAGTTGTGAGAGAGAGAGAGAGAGAGAGAGCTTTTATATGTGAAATAATTATATTTAATTTTTTCTTAAAAAAAATAAGAGACAACTATAACACCAAAAAATTTTACGCCAAATTTAAACTTTTTCAATCATAAATAAAACCAAATAGTAATTGTTTACAAAATGTTTTCAATCATTATTCATCAGAGTGTCCCAATAACCAGATCATAAGGATGAGGAGCGGTACGGTCACGCCTTCGCCTTGCCATGATCTCCTGAAGTACCTGAAACAATAAACTGAAAACTGTAAGCCCGAGGGCTTAGTGAGCTACCCCCAAAATACCAATACCCCACTGATAATACCATATCAGGAACAGACAATCAACAACATGCATACTGAGCCATCGGCCTGACTGGACCGCCCTGCAGGGCCTAAAGTCTATCTGAATCTGTCTCGAGCCTTCAGCATAACTGGACCGCCACGTGGGCCTACAGTCTCCCCGGACCGCTCATAGGGTATATTGGCCTTCAGCACAAAGCAGGACCGCCTCAACCCAAGCAACGAACAAATAACCATGTGCACATAACTAACATATACTGGCATATACAAACATCAAACATATCTATCTCACTGACCACCAAACATAGCAATCTCTCATAACTAGAGCACTGACCTAGCAGGTCACTAACATATCAATCCCTACGGATCATAAGAGCATAACATATTGTCTATCCTGATTCTGATCTAACAGATCATACCCACATGTAGCATACCATAACGATAACAACTAAAGGGCCGGCCTTGGTGCCTTAGACCCTATCAATATAGCGAGGATAACTCACCTTGCAGATGTCGATTCGGTAGATAAACTTCAACCCTCGGATCACTGCCACAAACTCCACCACCTATTACCATAGTATGAATATACCCATAAGTCCTCAACCTTACAAGGTACTCCATAAACCTACTAGTCAACCCTTGGTCAAAGTCAAAGTCATCAGTCAAGGTCAACAGTCCATGTTGACCTTGACTCGCCGAGTACCCTCGGCTACTCGCCGAGTTCCTTGAAGTACTAACCCACTCGCCGAGTCACCTGAGTGACTCGTCGAGTTCCTTCGGTTTACGATCGAGACCCTAAGGCCACTCGTCGAGCTTCCTTCTTGCAACTCGACAGTTATACGCACATACATAAATTGGGGAAACCTCAACCGACTCGCCGGTTGTTCATCCACTCGTCGAGTCTACGGCAATCTTCATTGGACTCGCCGAGTTGTTCTTCCAACTCGCCGAGTTCATGCCTATCTTCATATGACTCGCCGAGTCGACCATGCGACTCGCCGAATCCCTTCAATCCTTTTTGCCATACAGACTCATTTGAGCCATGTTGCGGCTCCAAACTACAGATCCAAGCTTCTAAGGCATGCTTTTCACGTAAAGTTGCAAACTTTACGTGCATGCATAGCTACAAAGGCTCTTAATGTCAAATCCAAGCTCACAATGGGGGTTTCATACTCAAAGAGGCTTCATACATGACCAAATTTGGAGCTTTATGACTCGAGAACCTAAGAAGGGTACAGATCTGAAGTTACAATTTCAGATCTAGCTCATATCCCACATTACCATCTCAACCAAACCATAAAAAACCCTAGATCTCAACCAAAAGAGGTCTAGAAGGAAAAGAAGAAAATGTGTCGACTTGATACCTCCAAATGATGCTATCTGAGGTAGATTTCTGATTTCCCACGCTTCCTTGCTCCTAGCCTTTTGTTCTCCTAGCTCTTCTTCTCAAAAGATCTCCTCTCCAAACCTTTAGACACACAAGAGTGAAGCACCACACGAATTAGGGTTTTCTGGGCTCTCAAAGGACTGCCAAGAGGCCAAAGGAGGCTTATGCTTCCTTAAATAGGGTGCAAAACCCCGGGATTTAGGGTTTCATCCGCCAGCTCCTACTCGTCGAGTCCCTTCATGGACTCGGCGAGTAGGCCACTAAATACGCGAACCAACCCACTGCTACTCGACGAGTAGGGAAACAACTCGTCGAGTAGGCCTTGAAACCAATTAAATTCTTATTTAAACAATACCTGAGAATCGGGGCTTTACAATTCTCCCCCACTTGAACTAGACTTCGCCCTCGAAGTCTGCTGGAATAAACAATGCCGGGTAATGCTCTCGCATTTCCGCCTCCGGCTCCCACGTCCACTCGGATCCTTTTCGATGCTCCCACTGCACTTTTACCAAAGGTATTTCTTTGTTCCGCAAAATCTTCTTCTTCCTTTCCAAGATGGCTACAAGCCTCTCCACGTAATTCAGACGCTCATCGACCTGAATATCATCCAACGATACTACTGCCTCCTGATCCATAATACACTTTCGCAATTGCGAAACATGGAACATGCTATGAATTCGGCTGAGCTCCTCCGGTAGCTCAAGCCTATAAGCCACTTTGCCAACCCTGGCAATAATCCTGAATGGCCCAATATAACGGGGACCCAATTTTCCCCTCCTCCTGAAGCGGATCACACCCTTCCAGGGCGAGACCTTCAGAAGTACCATGTCACCAACCTGAAACTCTAAAACCGATCGGCGTCTATCAGCGTAACTCTTTTGCCGACTCTGAGCGGTCTGCAGCCGCTGTCTGATCTGCTGGATCTTTTCGATAGTCTGCAAGACTACCTCTGTCCGACCCATCACTCTGTGTCCAACCTCACCCCAACAGACCGAGGTTCTACATCTCCGACCATACAACAGCTCAAAAGGCACGACGCCAATACTGGAATGATAGTTGTTGTTGTAGGCGAACTCTGCAAGCGGTAGATGGGAATCCCAGCTCCCTCCGAAATCAATGATACACGCCCTCAACATATCTTCGAGGGTCTGAATGGTTCGCTCACTCTGTCCATCGGTCTGCGGATGGAACGTTGTACTAAAGTGCAACCGCGTACCCAGTTCCTCATGGAACTTCTGCCAAAAACGGGAAGTAAACCTGACATCCCGATCGGAAACAATGGAGACTGGAACCCCATGGCGAGAGACAATCTCGCTGACGTACATATCGGCCAATCTCTCGGCCGACGAACTCTCCCGTATGGCCAAGAAATGGGCACTCTTGGTCAACCGATCCACGATGACCCATATAGCATCGAACCCCTTCGCCGTCCTTGGCAATTTCGTAATGAAGTCCATCGTGATATGTTCCCATTTCCACATGGGAATCTCCAGAGGTTGCAGCTTACCATGCGGCCTCTGATGCTCGGCCTTGACCATTCTACAGGTCAGACACCTCTCAACATACCAAGCGATTTCTCGCTTCATACATGGCCACCAGTAGCTCAAACTCAAATCCCGGTACATCTTGGTGGCCCCGGGTGTATAGAAAAGTGAGACTGATGAGCCTCCTCCATCACTGTCTGTCGGACCCCTCCGGACATCAGAACCAAACCCGACCGTGTCGGGTCAATAATCTGCGGCTATCCTGAACAAACCGGGTGCTCTCGCCCTTAATCCGCTCCAACTTCCAGTTCTCTGGTCTCATGCCCTCAACCTGAGCATCCCTAATCAAACTCACAAACGGGGAATCCACCGCTATCCTCATACACCTTGATGGGGTAGTAGACCCAGCTGACTTGCGGCTCAAAGCGTCCGCAACCACATTCGCTTTACCAGGATGGTAAAGGATCTCACAATCATAGTCCTTGACTACATCCAGCCACCTGCGCTACCTCATATTCAGGTTCGGCTAATCCATGATGTGCCTCAAACTCTTGTGGTCCGTGTATATAATACATCGGACCCCGTATAGATAATGCCTCCAAATCTTGAGAGCGAATACCATCGCTCCCAACTCAAGATCGTGCGTAGGGTATCTCGTCTCATGCGGCTTCAGCTGCCGCGATGCATAGGCTATCACCCGTCCCCTCTGCATGAGGACCGCCCCCAAACCTGTGATGGACGCATCACAAAATACTATGAAATCCTCGACTCCCTCGGGGAGCGTCAACACTGGCGCCTCACATAAACATCATCGGTGGGTCTCAAACACCCTCTGCTGCTCAGGGCCCCATCGGAAATCCACCCCCTTCCTCGTTAGACGAGTGAGGGGTACTGCAATCTTGGAAAAATCTCAAATAAATCTCCGGTAGTACCCTGCTAATCCCAAGAAACTCCTGATGTCTGAGGGAGATTTCGGAATCTCCCACTGCATAACCGCCTCGACTTTGGCCGGGTCGACCAAAATCCCCTCCTGGTTAACGAGATGTCCGAGAAACTGGACCTCTCGTAACCAAAACTCACACTTCGAGAACTTTGCATACAGCCGTTCTCGTCGCAGAACCTCCAGCAGCTCCCTGAGGTGCTTCTCGTGCTGCTCTCGAGTCTTGGAATACACCAAGATATCATCAATGAACACAATGACCGAGCGATCGAGCATCAGTCTGCAAACCTGATTCATCAAATCCATAAACACTGCCGGCGCGTTGGTGAGCCCAAACGGAATCACCACGAACTCGTAATGGCCATAACGAGTCCGAAACGCGGTCTTCTCCACGTCTTCCTCCCTCACCCTGACCTGGTGATACCCGGATCTCAAGTCGATCTTGGAAAACCAAGATGCACCCTACAGCTGATCGAAAAGATCATCTATCCTTGGGAGTGGATAACGTTTCTTCACCGTTAGCTTGTTCAACTCCCTGTAGTCGATGCACATCTTGTGCGAACCGTCCTTCTTCCTGACGAAGAGGATCGGTGCTCCCCATGGGGAACTACTCGGACGAATAAACTGCTTACCCAGCAGCTCCTGCAACTGAGATGATTTGGGTTGTTTGGTGCAAACTAAATACGCGAACCAACTCGCTGCTACTCGACGAGTAGGGCAACAACTCGTCGAGTAGGCCTTGAAACCAATTAAATTCTTATTTAAACAATACCTGAGAATCAGGCGTTACAACAACATCATAAATGGTCCCTATGATAGTGAAATGACGAAGATGCACTTCAGTTAACGGACAAAACTTAACGGGGTTAGCAATAAGGACCAATCGTCAAAAGTTTTGAGCACATGGACCATCTATAATGTTTTTAAACCACGGTGACTAAACTTAAGATCTTGAGAAATCACAAGGACCATTTATGATGTGTTTTCTGTTAGATTTTAATAAAATATGTCACAAATACAACGGACCAAAACTAAATATATTTTGTATAACTCAAAATGGATAAAATTAGAGTGATTCCAACACTTTTTGAAAGAAAAATCATTCATATAGTATAAATATGGTATAAATATTAGTTAATTTGATCATAAAAATCTATTACTAAATAAACAATACAATACAATAAATATGGTATAAATATTAGTTAATTTGATCATAAAAATCTATTACTAAATAAACAATACAATACAATACTTAGTTAATCTATCAGTAAAAATCATTCCTAATTTACAATAGCCGGATATATATATATATATATATATATATATATATATATATATATATATATATATATATATATATATATATATATATATATATATATATATATATATATATAGAAGTAGATTCATGCGAAAACATAAATATCTTGCGAAAACGCGAAAACATATTTTATCTTATAAAAATCAAACACATGTAGTATAAAAAATAAATTTATTAGCAATAAATTAAAAATAGTAAGTTTACATTTGATAGTGTTATGGTAATATAGATTTAAAGACGGTTTTAATAAAAAAAAAATTCACATCCTTAATCATTTTTAAATTCATGTTTTCATAATAAAAATGTTAAAAATCATACTTTGCTAATATGAAATAATTTCTCATCTATCACCGATTATCATCATCTATTTCAAAGTTGGGATGAATTATTTTCCAAATTATAATGTTGAGGTGACACAATATCATATGTTTTTCTTGTTTTCGCGTTTTCGCAAATTATTTGTATTTTCGCATTAACCCTCCCCTATATATATATATATATATATATATATATATATATATATATATATATATATATATATATATATATATATATATATATATATATATATATAGGGAAGGGTTATTTAGAAAATAAAAAAACCCTAAAAAAACACTAAAAATTATAAAAATGCATAAAAAAATACTTAGAGATCACAAAACTTTTTTTTGAATTTTTTTTTTTGAAAAAATCGCAGCTTTCTATACAAATTCGCTGAAAAAATTTTGAAAAAAAAATTTATAAAAAAAATTGATTTTTTATTTTTTTTTCAGCGAATTTTAAGAAAAAGCTACGGTTTTTTATAAAAAAAATTCAAAAAAAAAAAGATTTGTGATCTCTAAATATTTTTTTTATGCATTTTTATGATTTTTAGGGTTTTTTTTAGGGTTTTTTGTTTTCCATAGAACCTAAACTTATATATATATATATATATATATATATATATATATATATATATATATATATATATACACACACACACGGTCAGTTTCAATTAAAAACAATTATTAAGAAAAAACCAAAGAATCAATCGTAATCATCAGAAATCATAATGATCGACGGCCAAAAGAATGAATGTACATTTATATATTATACGCAAATACACCGGATTAAACTATAAATATCATCTTTTTACCAAAAAACTCACCTATTTTTATCGTTTAATTTTTTAAGCCACATTTTTTATCAACAAAAAAACCGAATATACAGTTTTTCACGATTTTTCGACCCCTTTCCATAAAGATCAATGTTGCTATATAAAAAACAAACTTTTTTTTAAACACCCACTTCATGTTGTTTTTTTCAACGTTTAAGTTAATTTTTATCCCAAAAAAAAATTATACCAAAAAACTCAAAATTTTGTCCTCTATTAATAAAAATCAACATTGATTAAATAAAAAAAAAAAAGAAATTGATCAGTTCAGATTCACACTATGAATTTAAACTGTAAATATTTCAATTTTAACATTCACAATGTGAATCTGAGTTATTATTTCAACTCTTTGATCATTCACAAATTAAGTGAAATTTACATATGAATCAAAATATATTTCTATGTAGCTTTATAATATTTTAACAATTTGATTACTCGTAAATTAGTTTTGTAAAATCAACAAATTGATTTATTCAGATTGTGAATATAAACTGTATATAATTTAGTTTTTAAAACTCACAATGTGAATCTGGCTTACTATTATTTACATTATGAATCTGAGCAGATTCACAATGTGAATCTGAGCAATGTGAATCTGAATTGAAATTTTGATTTTTTTTTTCTTTTTAACCATTAATTTGAATCTATGTTTAAAAAGTAACAAAAAAAATATGAATTTTGATGCATTAATTAATCTTTCTTCAATAAAAATAGACCTTAACTTTTCAAAAAACAAAAAAAATGAAGTGGGTTTTTTTTTGAAAAAAAAAATTCATTTTTTATATATCAATATCGATCTCTATAGAAAGATGACGAAAAATCATGAACAACTATATCTTCGGTTTTTTTTTTTATAAAAAGCATGGCCTAAAAAATTAAACTAAAAAAAATGAGTTTTGTTATAATCTGGTGCGTCCATTGTAAAAGTCTACAACCCTTCTTTTTGTCGTTTATCGGTTTAAATTCCGACACTTTGGATTAGTTCTCTGGTTGTGTGCACATGTGTTCATATATATATATATATATATATATATATATATATATATATATATATATATATATATATATATATATATATGAGACGATTCACTTGAGATCCTAAAAAAAATAAAGATTTTGAGATTCAACCTCAGTCACATATTTCTCTTTTTCGCTCTAACACTTTATCGTACCGACAGCAACGAGGTATGCATAATCATAAATGATTATATGGCAGATATGTATAATCATATATGATTATACACGTTTATACATATATGTCTAATCATAAATAATTATACATATATGTATGTTCACAAATTGAGTAATTATATATTATTATGGTGGTTAGTGGCAGAAGAGATGGTGTTTGCAAAGGTGGCGGTGGTATATGTAAGGAAGGTGGCAGTGGTGGGGTCGGTTGGTGGCAAAGGTGGTGGCAGTGGCGGTCGTGGTGGTGGGGAAGGTGGCAGGGGAAAAAGGAACGGGTGGCGCTGAATAATCATTTATGATTATAACTCTCCCACTGCACCGGTACGCCAGAGCACTACAGCGGAAAATGAGAAATATGTGGCTGAAGTTGAATTTCAAGATCTCTATTTTTTCGGAATTTCAACGGAACCTACTATCTAGATATTTTCTTGCGTTCTTAACCTTTCCGGTGTTCTTGATTTAACCTACCTACCTACCTCTCTCTCTCTCTCTCTCTCTCTCTCTCTCTATATATATATATATATATATATATATATATATATATATATATATTCATTAAACGTGATAAAAAAATGTTTGCTAACAATATGGAAACGGACAAAATTAATCCCACAAAATAGGAAAATTGTTAGCATCTTCATTCTAGTTGCAGTCGGAAGATTCTCTCATTAAGTCGTTGATAATTTGCTTATGAACATCAAGAAAAATCTATCCATTCATCTATCATCAATGGAAACACAGGAAACTAAATTTTTTAGCAATGTTATATGTTCAATGGAGACAATATTGACTTATTCATCATTATGCTATAGCGATGTACCAGGTTATAGTTTTATATTTTACTTCATGTTCTTATTGATTTCATAACCTAAAAGGTCTGAACATCGACATTCACTATTGAACATTTATGTTCGTATGAATGTCCATTCATGAACATTCAAACAGATTCATAGACCAACCATAACCATTTGTATATTCGTTTAAATATTCATTCTTGTATAACTGTAATGAAAACTTATTATATTCTTTTTGAATGTTCATCCATGAACATATACCGATGAACATTTAAGGATTAAGAGACAAAAACACAGCCTCCTTTAAATCACAAATGAACATAAACATTTGATTCACTAATGAACATTTACATTCACTAATAAACTGTTTATCCAAACACTAACTTGACGTTTGAACAATATTCCATATTTTTTTATGTTATAATATGTTCGAGAATGAATGGTTATGAAGTCCATTGACTATGAGGTTGACAGAGTGCAGTTAATCCAAGTGGGGGAGAACCGATTGGATTAATGGGAATAGTTCTAAGCATGTAACAAGGATGAGTTTCATACCCTAGGCAAGTGGAGAGCCAGTTCTAGTTGCGGCATGGATTAAGGTTTGCACAAGGAATCAAGATTAGGTTTTCTTTATTGAATATTTAAAGCATCGGTAGTGACGCTTTATGAGTTCGTAGTTGGGTTCAGGATGAGGGTTGTGTTAGAAACTCTCTACTTGTTCTTGTCTGATGAAGGCTTTGGGGTTCGAAGCATAAACCGAACACCTGATTGGGGTTAGCAGGATGAGTTTTCGACTTATTTCGATTATGGCTCGACTTTGTGGATTAGTTGGTAAGACCATGGGTTGGGCCCATAGCAACAATGGATGTACGGCAATATAACGGGCTGGCCTTAGTATTCGTTAGGATGAGTGTGGCCATTGCGGGAATAGATGGAAGACTGATAGGGGATTGTAGCCTTCATTCGGGATGGGTCGGGATCGTGGGATTATTTAGCCACCCGTCGACAGGGAGGAGATCTGGTAAGGCCTTATCGATGGATAGACCCGTGGACGAGGCCCGTTTCGCTATTCTAGCTTGGATAGACTCGTAGGCGAGGCCCGTTTGGCTATGCTAGCTTGGGTGAGACCCGTGGACGAGGCCCGTTTGGTTATGCTAGCTTGGGTGAGACTTGTGGGTGAGGCCCAATTGGTTATGTCAACTCGGGTGAGTGGACCATTCGTTCATTTGAGGTTATGCTCGGAGTATGTGGTAGTGGCAGTAAATTTCCAAGTCAGTGATGGAGCGATGGCAAGAATAGGGTGTTTATGACCTTAAAGTTCAAGAGGATTAAATGATGTCGCGGGGTATCATAAATCAGTAGGTGTGACTCAGGAGGGTGGGACCCGATGACTTTTGGCATGGTCGAGGCTTTAGAGAAAGTTTAGAGTATGAAAGCTCAGTGATCAGTGGATTGGATCTGTGTGGTGGGTAGGCTAGAGTAGCCTATATTAGTTAGATTTTTGGTTAGTGTCTCGTTGTGCGACCATGCGTGAAGTTGTCGGTCTCAGTAAGCAATCAAGTTTTCTGCATCCCATTTATTTGGAGGGACGGTACAGTATCAGGAGATCTCGGATAGATCGAAAATCCAAAGGATAGTTAGCAGAATGTAACGTTATGTTAGTATGGCACCAAAGATTTAGATTTGTGTTGGGAGTCGCCCTTGCTCTAGGGTACATGGTTATTGGCATTGATGAATGTTCAAGGGTAATGTTTCTCCGGTATCAGCGGGATAAATCAAGGTCGGAGAGGTTTGTTGGTCCGGGGTGCGGAGTGAAGTCATTTTTGGCTATGTTTCGGAATGGTTATGTCTGTCTGAAAGTCGGACATGGTATTGGGTTTTTTGATTTCAGGTAGAGTAATGATAGTTACTCTTCAATTGTTAAAGTAAGTGGGCCATGGATTTGTTCTTCGTCAGGGTATGTGAGTTCTGCTAAGATTGGGTGTTGATTGTAGTATTGGAAGGCATTTGTTTGTATTAGTCGACTTCTCAGTCTGAATCAGGGTTCTGGAAGAATTGTCTGAGTTGACTAGTGTGCCTGGAAGGTAGTAAGGAGTGATTTCGAGAATGAAATCTAATTTAAGTGGGGGGGGGGGGGGGGTTGTAACACCCATTTTCCAGGATGGATCAATTTAGGGTTTCAGGGAGTCAAAATGTTGATTTTTGGAGAAAATCGAGTATCACTACGTGACTATTGGGTAGTCACGACGTGACAAGAAAATTATGATAAATTCGTTCGGAACCATTCTCACGACGTGAGACCTGCTGCAGCCCAAGACCGTGAAATTTTAGGGTTTCCTTCGTATTTAAACCCCTCTAAGCCAATTTTAGGGTTCATTATCAACCTCCAACACCCTTTTATCTCAGAAAAACCCTAACCCTCATTCCTTGGTTGATTATTGTCCTTTTGGAGCATTTCTTGGCTTGAAGAAGAAGAAAAGAAGGAGAAAAAGGTGTTCTATTGGTGGAGCTTGCATGGAAACATCATCATCATCTCATTTTTTTCTGGACCTTTGTAAGTGGAAAAGACTCAAACTTTATTGCTTATGGTGGTTAGATCTAAGTTAATGTCCCATTTCTTTCATGTTTAAGCAAGTTTGAATGGAAGGAATACATAAAGTTGGCAACTTTATGTATTATAAGGGTCCTTGGAGTATGATTATGGTTCAGATCTAGAAGTTGGTTGGTTATTGGACCCATGCATGAGGATTTTGGTTTTATCTATTCATTTTGACCTATAATAGATGGAGGACATGCATGAGGCATGCATGTCCATCAAGTAATCATTTTTATGGACCTGTGGAGTCCCCTTTGGCTTCTGGAAAAGTTAGAGTGAAAGACTTGATGGATTAAGGACTTAAATCCTAGGATTTTGGCTTCATATAGTAGTCACGACAAGAGACATAAGGTCTTCTAACGTGAGAATAAAAGAACATGTTTTCTGCTGAACTTTTTGGGGTTCACGGCGTGACAGCAGGATGTTCACGTCATGAGGTCAGCTCAAATGACTTTGCCATGACTGAGTGGGCTGATTTGGGGTGAGTCGAGTTGGAATCGGATCGAGTGGACTCTCACAACATGACCAAGGGTTGGTCACGACGTGAGGCTTGATAGTTGGCATTTTAGGTTGTTGACTATGACTTTAACTATTGACTTTTGGCATGGGTTGACTTTATGGTCAAATTTCTTTTTTAGAAGGTAGACTTAGGGTTTACCTTGTGTGGATTGTTAGGAGGCGTTTAGCATCCATCATTTGGTAGAAAGAAGGAGCAGTTAGCTATGGTCGGTGCGATATTGAACTGAGTTCTTTGTAAGTGAGGTGAGTCTCCTCACTATACTCGTGGGTCGAAAGCACCAATGTTGGCCCACTGGAATGTGTTATATTGGATGTTAGCTATCTTTGTGACTCTTGCATTATTGTGTTGGGTTGGGCCCATTGGCATGCATGTAGGGTTGGGCCTATTTGCATGAGTGGATTGGGCCCATTGTATGTAGGGTTAGGCTCATTTGTATTCAGGGTTGGGCCCATCGATTAGGAATGCTAGGCTCATTATTATAGGTTGGACCCAATGTGTGGGCTAGGACATATGAGATGTATGGTATGTGGTATTTTGGTGAACTCACTAAGATTTATGCTTGCGGTTTCATGTTTATGGTTTCAAGTACTTCCGGTTTCAAAAGGAAGGGTCCGACGTGATTGCACAACATCCCCAAAGTTTATTCAACATCGGCTATTTTTGATTTTTACTTTGATGTTTAAATATTATATTTCACTTTGAATGGTTTGGGAACAAATTGTTGTATGAGTTAATGTTTTAAAAATGAAAATTTTACAATGAATTTTTGGGACGTTACATTATGATTTTTAAAACGTAAAGAAAAGTTTTTTTTTTCTGAAAAATAGGGAATGTCACAACAATATTTTTCAAAAAGAAAAAAAATACCAAAAATCACTAGTTGCTTAGACTAAGGCATTCCGGAAAAATGAAAAAAGAAAACTTCAAGATTGTTCATATGCATATCCTTTTTTGAAATATGCATTTTCACACACACACACACACACACACACACACATATATATATATATATATATATATATATATATATATATATATATATATATATATATGTTTTGGTCAACAATTAAACGAGTACTAATCAACCAAATTAAATGAGAGGTTGTGATGTTTGAATTGTGCAATAGAAAATGATAAAATAGAGTGACACAATCGTTTATAAGGAAAGCCCTTGATCCTTGCTAGGATATCCGACACAAAACCTTGGGAGGTGACAATGATCACATGCCTTGATAATTTTATTAATGTAAAATGACGATTACAGAGAATATTTTAGTAAGAACAAGTGAATGATTTCGTAGAGTAAGCTTTAAGTAAAAAACAGTGTGTTGTGTGTGAGATATAATTGTCAATTTATAGTCTAAACTAGCCAACAAGATGTCCGATATTTCCGGGATCCTCTATGACCAGCTTCACGAACGTTATTTGACCAAGTATTCCGGGTCTTTAGCATAGTTGAGATGATTCTTCGTTGAGAATTGATCTTCCCTTGACTATTTCTGCACATGTATTAGTTATGAACAAAATATAACCGTTATGAATTGTTAATAAAAATAATAACGGTGATACTCGGGATCCTAAGGTAGTTGAGGATCCTGGATATTTGAGGATCCTGAATATTTAAGGATCCTGGCCCTAACAGTTGCCCCCAAGTTATTCCTGAAAATATAAGAGTTAATTTCGAAAATGTTGAATGAATAACTTAAATTAAATTTAAAAGAGGAATTTAAAATTATTCCTTAATGGATAGGTTTTACCTTTATCGAGATAATCGAGAAATAGTCAAATCATCTCTGTTATCTTTTCCTCGCTATAAATGTGGATTTTCGGTAACTTCCTCTTTACTTTCTTCAGTCGCCATCATTTTATTGTGAAGGTAAATTTTCTTACTACTTGTTTCCTTTAGTCCCTTCAATCCCTCTCGTCATGGCCAAGAAAGTTATTCGTTCTCGAGGTAGTGTTGTTACCTCTCCCGAGAATGATTTCAGCGATCAAGCAATTTTAACCTATGATGATGTTTGCTCCTTTGACGATGAGGATATAGAATCGTTGAAAACTATTGGGCCTTTTTCTTCCAACATAGTTTTCTGTCCTATCGAAGCTACCGTCCAACCTGATTTTTTGTCTCCGACGTGGGTCTGTTTTCTTGAATACCCGTTTACTCTATGGTTAACCTATCCTTTTACTGGTATTGTTCGTGATTTCTTTCTGACTACCCAGATTTCTTATATCCAAACTATGTCTGTGGTCTGGAGGATCCTATTTTGGATCGACCGCTTAAATCAGTCCAAAAATATGGACATTAGTGATGGATTTTGAGCATTCTAACACTCCTATGGTGTGCACGCAACCCTATGTGCCTTGGATCTATGTTTTCACTATTATACATGTAAATATACATAATTCCAAAGCATCATCCTAACTAGCATATTGTGGAGCAACTATACTACAAGATTCTAGTTAGATGACATACCTTTTGATGGAGCTTGAAGTCTTGAACTTTTAAGAGCTTAGCTCCAAATAGTGTGGATACCTCAAATGGAATCACAAATCACCAAATCAACTAGGAAGGCTTGAGAGAATAGTATACACTTGTTCAAAATCGGCTATGCCCTCTTTCTTCACACTCTAGTGCCAATTTCAAGTGCCAAGGACCTCTTTATATAGTATGGTGGATTAGGGTTACATCCATGTAAACCCTAATACCCATGACCTTTCATTTCCATAAGATCCATGGGTTAAAAACTCCATGAACTATCCATGCAAGCTTACCCCATCCTAAATGAACATTTGCCCATTCTATATATATATAAGAGTCCATATTTAATTAGTCTCTTTTGATCACCAAATTAATTCCAAATTAATTCTTGATCAATACTAATTAAATAATATGATTTCATATTAATATATTATGAAAGACCCAAAACTTTCATACTAAAAACATTATTACTCTAAAACATGCTACATGCATATTCATAAATAATATCTTACATTGATAGTGTGATTACAAAAGACTGGATAGAAACCAACTAAGTTTTAGTATATTACATAACTACCCAGGATATTAAAGTTTTATACAAATGTAAACCCAAGCACAAAAGTAATAGTATAAACTATTCTAAATCTTTCAACAGTATAATACTATACTGGATTCTCATTACCTGCAATTGTTAAACACCGAGAGGGGTAAACGGTGACGCTTAGTGAATTAAATAATAGATACAATAAAACGTTATGCCATATATATACTTCAATATGGCAGAAGAAAAGGGAACAAGGAACAACAAAGGCATATGTGAATCATGCGACAAACTTTCCATGTCAATCGATGATTTGATTCAAAGATATACAATCAACGAGACATAACAATTTCAACACTTGATATACATCAATAACACTTCAGCCCAAATGGCACAGAAAATATACAATTTCTGATTATCATTTTGCTAGAATATACAGGCTTTCAACCCTACATAGTCATATGCCAATACCAGAAGTTATACGAGTCATGCTCTACGTGGCCAAAGGCACAAAGCCAATACCAAAAGTGATACGAGACATGCTCTACATGGACAAAGGCATAAGTCCGATACCAGAATAATACGAGACATGCTCTACATGGCCAGAGGCTCAAAGCCAATACCAGAAGTGATACGAGACATGCTCTACATGATCAACAGTATAAAACCAAAATAACTCAGGAAAGCATATAGCACATATAACACATAACATACAATTGTTCCTATATATTGAACTCACCGTGAAATAACCGAAGGAATAAATGATATTTTGGGCAGCACTTCGGCTCTAAATATGACTTTCTGCGATGAAACCGGGGATTTTAGTTGAAAACCGGCCTTACACGGGCAGAGTTTCGACTTGAAAATATAATTTTCTCGAGAACTTCGGAGCGTCGGGACTTGCTTCGGGTGTCGGGGATGATCTTGGGACTTCGGAGGGTGTTAGAGGGGCTTGAGAGAGGCTAGAGAGTGAAAGAGAGTGAGAATTTGTAACATAAACCCGGAGGGCTCGATTTTTATTTATAGACTGAAAAATCGACTCTCACGTCGTGAACCATGTATGTTCACGTCGTGACTTTGATCCTGGTCATCCCCTAGGCTTGTCGTGTGTCTTATAGGCTCGAAACACGTCGTTCACTGAGTTCACGTCGTGAACACTGTGTTCACGTCGTGAATGCAGTCAAATTCTCGAAGTTTGTGCTCCGAACTTCGTAAATCCATATCTTTCGCATACAAGCTCCGTTTTTTACGCTATTTATATCCACGCGTAGGTGAGATTATGCTCTACATCTTTCATTTAGACTCCGTCGGCTAATTTTGACTTTATTTTTAATATTATCTTTTTAACGGGCCGAGACAGGAAAAGTCCGTTAAAATTTCATAACTTCTTCATCCGACATCCGTTTTCGTCTGTCTTTTTACCGTTGTACTACTATTAATGAGACCTTCGATTCTCGTTTAGGTTGTGTCGGCTAAAAATCACTCGATCTTTATTTCGAGTTTTTAGCTGTCTACTGTTATTCCGAAACTTAGAAAAATCATAACTTCCTCATACGAAGTCAGATTTGGACGTTCTTTTTATGGAAATTCTCGGTTTAACGAATACTACGACTTTTGTTTAGATTACTAAAGCTAAAAAGTAGTTTATCGAAAACTCACTTTTTACGTCATACGGCGTCGTGCCGGTTCTGTCGCGAAACTTCAAATAGTCATAACTTCTTCGTTATAACTCGGATTTCAATGAGGTTTTCGCCTAAATGTTTCTAACGAGATTCTTTACAACTTTCATTAATATAATTTTACTTATTTTCAAATTTTATATTTTCGTTAAATTTCAATATTTGACTTTTCATTGGAATCTCATAAGACTTCTAATATTTTCCGAGTGATTCTAAACATAGTTTTACTTCATTTCTAGTAAAAAACTATATGTTAGAACTCAACGCTCAAGTTCATATAATATTTCATTAGATTATTCACTTTTAAAATTAAATAACACGATAATTGAACATGTATGTTACATATTATAACTTATAATATATTAATAAATCATAAATATACTATTCTCAAAAGATTATCCATACAAATTGTTTCGGTGAAGTGCAACCCAAATGGACCATGCTACTCTCGGGTCGAGTACATACCAATAATAGTTATGGGCTTAGACATCTAATCCAACAATCTCCCACTTGGATAAGTCTAAAACTATTATTCAAGTATGACTCCAAGATCCCGACTAGCAATCGTAGCTCTTAAAGCCGATGCCGAACTCTGACCTAGTCAAATGACGTGTCCATTAGATAAGGGATAATATATTCCTCCATTTTTTAGATATCATATGGACTGAGACATGGATTATAATCATTCTCTCTGTCCATTTGTTGTTTCCTGATTTCCGATTTATGACGACTGACTAATTGAACAAATCAAATCAGTCCAGGATTGGCCAAGCACTTAGGGGTGTCATCACTAAATCATCGAGGGGCCCACAGATGTCACTTTTATCCCTCAAAGGGTAAAAGGAATGGATAAACTTCGACCCAAATGTTTGCTTCTACTTACTCATCAAATTACACACAACGATATGTTTTATAACAACCAAGTTACTGGTTGTGTTTACATATGTCAATGTGCAACCGACGCGCAACTACAACTCACACGTCTCCATTTGAAGAATATAAGATATTATCGTCTCATGATCACTCGTGATAAAATCCATGAAGTGAGTCAAATGAGCGTGGGTTTAATCCAATACTCGAATCTCATTTCAGGAGCACTCATGAATGTTGCAGCAACTTTTGCTATGTCTAAACACTTTAGACATCTACAATCCCAATTCATGACAGTCTTGATTCATACCTACTTCCAAAGTATGATTGACTGTGGAGAGTTTGAATAACCTAGTTATTCGGGAAGTCAAAACATGCAAAGTGAAACACAAGAATAATCGAATCCAATATGGTCTCAGAACTTATGAATATAAATAAAACACATTTTATTTATCACCATATTGATTACACATTTTTCATTGTATAATGTTTCGATTTATCAACCTAATACTTGAATTAAAACAATAGCTATGCCATACACCAAGTACGCACACTATGTTTGTCTATGATCCTTACTTTGTGAAATAGATCAATTGAACATGATTCCAATGATGCTCATTTCACAATCCCAAATCCTTACCGTAAATGTAAGAAAATCAAATTCTTGTCATTTAGTGTAATCTGTTAGATTTTAAACTCATATGCATTGGTCCTCTTGTAATGACTATTCACAAAAGTCACAAAGACTTGGCAACAGACATTACAATGTATTCCAATGGAGATCAATTCCATGGAAACGAAGTTTCGAATTCAAAGTACAATTCTTTGAACATCCTTCTTGCATTAAGTTTTCTAATCTTACACAGATTGAATAACTTCCACCTATGGAGACATTTCCATTTTCCCATTTTGACTATCACTTCTGAACAAGAGTTGCCTCTTTTCAGAATATGTCAATATGGTCCTTCCAAAATTAACACTTATACTTCCAATTGTCCATGAGCAACCAATCTTTGGAAAACCTCAGATTGTCCTTGACAATTGGTTAATCATTTTAGTCATATCCAGTTCAAGTACTTTTTCCCCCTTGATGCCCTAGGCATTTGGAAAATTTAGAACAGATGAATATTACAGCACATGTAATCGATCCTATATCTGAAACATATGGGACACGATTCATGATGTATCACATAAAGACATCTTCTTGATTTAACCATTTCAACAATTCATGATTCCTCTTCTTAGCCATAGGAATGCACTAAGATGTCCTTAGAAGATCAATTGTGATATGGTTTCTTAATCATTAAGATGACCATAAAACATGATACTAAAGTACTCTCCCATCTTTTCAGATTTGAGAAACTTTTATCTTTCTGCCTAATTTGATTCTTCTTATTCGTTCTGCCGTACATTGAAACTTTTCCAATGCTTCAGAATTATACTTAAACTTGTAAGTATAACCATATTTACTAAACTTTAGAAAATCATGACGAATAGTCTTATCGATCTTTGTGGTGGACTTGACCAGTGCACACGAATGTACACTCGATCCCTTAGTCCTTCACTTGACTCACATATACATGTGAACAAGGAATTAGTCTTAATTTTCCAAAGATGAAAATTCTCATTCATCATACAATACAACTTGCATGATTCCAAGTTTCGGTCCAATTGAAACTTGGGTGATGAGAATCTTCCTTATTTGGTAAATTTAGACACTACCACAAGTGAAAGAATCAAATTCATATTTTCAATATTGCTAGAAACATACAAACATCAATTTTTTGATAAATTCCATTGCAAGGAGATATAAAATAAAACAAAAACAAAATTTTATTTATTTATAAAATGCAGAAAAACTTTTCCTTACAATGCAATTATAAGTGAAAAACTATACTATTACATATTTCCTAGCAATCTATCATAACTCTCAAGCAGTAGCTCAGAAATCCGATCTTCGAACCATGCGATAGAAATCCATCTTCGCGATCAGATTCAGCAT
The DNA here is from genome assembly GCF_052849685.1 of Lactuca virosa. Taxonomy (NCBI): domain Eukaryota; kingdom Viridiplantae; phylum Streptophyta; class Magnoliopsida; order Asterales; family Asteraceae; genus Lactuca; species Lactuca virosa. The sequence continues at coordinate 458,157,063 of NC_136430.1, forward strand.
ACTCTTCTTTTAAGCTTCCTTCCATTTGCTTGATCCTGCCAAACATCAAAATGCAACCTAGTCACATCATGTATTAAGAATCAAAAATTATAACCTTAACAGAGTTAGAAAGTAGACTTACCTGAAGCAGAACCATACATTCTGATTAAACTTCTCAGGTAGTCTGGGCAGCTTCGATTCCAATGTCCCTGTCTTTGGCAATAGAAACACACAGGCTCACATGGAGCAGTCTCAGATTTGGCCTTTCTCTTATGATCAAAACTTTTGACCATGCCCAATTCCTTTCCTTTAGGAGAAGGAATCTTTTCTGTGATGTCCATGTCAACTTGGGATGTAGACCTTCCAATCAGATTTGCTTGACCATTGCGCCAAATCATTGCTGATTCGGCAGCAATTAGCAAATAGGTAAGATCAATTAGGGTCATGTCGTGATCTGTCACATAGTAGTCTTTAACGAACTCACTATATGACTCGGGAAGTGACTGAAGGACCCAGTCAATAGCCAACTTCCTTGGGAAGACAACACCCAACATCCTTAGCCTGTCAATATACAGCTTCATGTCCAAGACATGAGCACATATATGCTTTCCATCTTTGTGTTTACTGTCCAATAGGGATTGAGTGATCCTGAACTTTTCAAGTCTTCGAGCTTGTGGGTCAGGGAGAATTATTGGAGGAGGTGGAGGAAGAGAAGTATGATTTCCATGATCCAATCGCGGGACATCATCTTCATTAGGAGAGCTTGTTCCAAGGGATTTGGGAAGACCATAGTTTTCTGAACCAGACATCTACAATGGGAGAAAATTCAAGTTAGTTGATTTAAGTTATTAATAGAACACCCAATATGAAATATTAAGGCTAGGACCCAACACAATATTTTATAACTTGGAAGAGGGATGCCGTAATCCAAGCTACAAAATATTTGAAGGTAGGCGAATGACGATTCACCAATTTCCACCATGAAAAACGAAATAGGTATTAGGTTTTTATTGGATTGAAACTCCTAGATCTTTTGAGATTCATTGAACTTTTCAATGGCATGTTTAAATCTCGATTGTGCCCTCTCAAGTTTGTGACTGGGATGACGAGGATCACAAACAAGGTGTGAATAACCATGCAAATTAACTTGGTACCCTTAATTTTATCACCTAATCGATGTGCCGATTACCCACACGCGCTCCACCGATCTATGATAAACATTAAGTCACCCTTTTCCACTCTTACTAGTCCATGTTAGTGTGTCGGTTACCCACACACGCTCCACCAACGACTTTGTAAGGTACAAAGTGTAATTTTATGGGTTAGCACCAATTTCACATTTTCCTAAAGTAACTAAGATTGGGAATTTATAAAAGGTTTAGTTACTTTATATTTATCATTATACTTTTAATGAGGATTATAGTCCTTGTCCTACCCGTTCGGCTAACGACCCTCGACCAGTCAAGGAAGCGGTGGGTGAGAGTGGACACCCATTAAGCTGCCATTTTATAGGCAACAACCTTATACCCCCTTATAGACCGGCTTCGTGAATGAGGCCTACTGACGGTAAGATTGACTTTTACTCTTATATATATATATATATATATATATATATATATATATATATATATTAAACCTATAATATTATAATAGTATAAGGGTTGAACTTTAAACTATTTAAAATTCTAGGGTTTGGAACTAAAGTATTCAAAAGTGCAACTTTACAAATTCCAAAACTTGAGGGCAAGTTTTGAACAATTCAAGAAACTTTTTGAATCTATAACATATGAGTTTAATATGGCTTTTAATGGCAAGACTCTTGAAAATCCATAACTTGAGGACAAGTTATAGATGTCATAAAACAATTTATGGAAAAAGACTCTTCAAGTTTCTATAACCTATGGCTTTAAAAACTCTTTTAAACAAAAACTTTTGGTTTTCCATAACTTGAGGACAAGCTATGGAATCCATTAAAGGGCATTTAGATCATCTAATAAACAAATAAACATGTCAAGAAAAAACTATGATCTAGATTAAACTCATATGAACAAGACAATTCCAATCAAACAATTTTCATGTAATTAGCCTAACCATTAAACTAATACAAAACATGAATCTATTGACAATTATCTTTTGAATTGGATTAGAATGATCATTACCACATCAAAAACAGGTTTATAAGATCAAAAAAAGCTTAGGGTAATGATTCTAGTCCAATTCCAGCCTTAAAAGTCGAAAATCTACACTCAGGACCTCCTACTCGTTGAGTGTATGAACCTACTCGACGAGTAGGATGAATTTCCTCTTGGACTCGGCGAGTCCCCCAGTGGACTCGGCGAGTCCACTGTCCAGAAAGCCAGATTTTCGATTTTTTCAGCAATTGCATCAAGTATAACTGAAAACCAAGCCTAGGCTCTGATACCACTGATGGGTTTTGAGCATTCTAATACTCCTATGGTGTGCATGCAACCCTATGTGCCTTGGATCTATGTTTTCACTATTATACATGCAAATATACAAAATTCCAAAGCATCATCCTAACTAGCATATTGTGGAGCAACTATACTACAAGATTCTAGTTAGATGACATACCTTTTGATGGAGCTTGAAGTCTTGAACCTTTAAGAGCTTAGCCCTAATAGTGTGGAAGCCTCAAATGGAATCACAAATCACCAAATCAACTTGTAAGGCTTAAGAGAATAGTATACACTTGTTCAAAATCGGCTATGCCCTCTTTCTTCACACTCTAGTGCCAATTTCAAGTGCCAAGGACCTCTTTATCTAGTATGGTGGATTAGGGTTACATCCATGTAAACCCTAATACCCATGACCTTTCATTTCCATAGGATCCATGGGTTAAAAACTCCATGGACTATCCATGCAAGCTTAGCCCATCCTAAATGAACATTTGTCCATTCTTTATATATAAGAGTCCATATTTAATTAGTCTCTTTTGATCACCAAATTAATTCTTGATCAATACTAATTAAATAATATGATTTCATGTTAATATATTATAACTTATAATATATTAATAAATCATAAATATACTATTCTCAAAAGATTATCCATACAAATTGTTTCGGTGAAGTGCAACCCAAATGGACCATGCTACTCTTGGGTCGAGTACATACCAATAATAGTTATGGGCTTAGACATCTAATCCAACAATTAGATCATCTAAGTTGGCTCTCGTCTATGATCTTTCTACTTTTGGTTCTTCCTGTTTCGTACTAAGAGTCAAGACAAACAAACCCCACCTCATTCTGAAATCTAAACAAAATGACGGCGCTTGGAAGGAAAAATACTTCTTTGTGAGACGTGACTCGATTCCTAAACGGAATTCCCTGCCAAAAACATGGATTAAAAAGGGTAGGATTTAATTTAGACTTTTAAAGATCTTGAAATTTACTTCCCTTATTTTGTTTGTTTTGACGCAGCGTTCAAATTTGAGGAGCTCGCTCCTGCTACTGACGATTCTGAGGACAAGATTTCCAAGTTTCTTGCGCTTCCTGCACTCGAGAGGTCGTTCAAGCTCGAACATTCCAGTCTCTAAGAGGGTTCCTCCAATACTGCCTCTATGGCTACTGGTAACATTATTTTTCTCGGATGTATCTTTTAGAGGATCCTGATTTGATATGGGTCTCTAGCAAGTTCTAAGACTACCCGGTCCAAGGCTCGTTTTGGTTTGACGGATCTTGAAGATGATATGACCAGCGGTTCGATCAAGGTCAAGCAGGAAAAAGGTGTCATTCTTCCTCTTCCCAAGAGATCTCATATAGACCTTACGGTTAAGGCTTCAGGATCCCGAAAACAAAAGACATCTGAGGCTGTAGACTTCATCCTAGAGAACCTTAGCATCGAGGATGCTCTTGGGAAGTTATCCTCGTTTTCCCAAGTTGTAAGTATTCTGCGCATAGGCATTATTTATATTAATCTATCATACTTGTTCCTTCTCATGTTGATGTTTATGTTTCTTCCAGGTCTCCACTCATGTTTCCCATGTTACCAACGATCTCAGGGTCCGTGTCGATAAAGTCGAGTTTGTTCTAAAAGAGCAGGTGAAGACATAGAAGGCCACTAATGAGGATCCTCTCCAGAGGGTGGAGTTGTTGAGTAAACAGAAAGTCGAAAAGGAGGAAGAGCATCTCGCCGATCTCGAGGAGGTGAAATCTGAAGCAAAGACAAGCGCTGCGATAGCTATTCTGCAGGCTAAGATTAAGTTGGCGGAGGATTTGGAAAACACATGTTCCTGGGACGTGGACGGATGGTGCGAGGCGTTGGCCAAACTGATCGATAAGCCTACTATCGCCAATCAGGATCCTGTGTTGTTGCTAAACGGAGGAGGGGAGAAGAAGGACGCGGCCAATAATGATCAGGCTAAGGTCTAGGCCTCCAAAAAATTAGTTTAAGTAGTTTTTGTTTTTGTCAGTGATGTAAGACAATTAAAAGAGAATGACACAATGGTTTACAAGGAAAGCCCTTGATCCTTGCTAGGATCTCCGGTACAAAACCTTGGGAGGTGACAATGATCACCTGCCTTGATGATTTTATTAATGTAAAATGACGATTACAGTGAATATTTTAGTAAGAACAAGTGAATGATTTCGTAGAGTAAACTTTGAGTAAAAAAACAGTGTGTTGTGTGTGAGATACAAGTGTCAATTTATAGTCTAAACTAGCCAACAAGATGTCCGATATTTTCGGGATCCTCTATGACCAGCTTCACGAACGTTATTTGACCAAGTATTCCGGGTCTTTAGCATAGTTGAGATGATTCTTCGTTGAGAATTGGTCTTCCTTTGACTATTTCTGCACATGTATTAGTTATGAACAAAATATAACCGTTATGAATTGTTAATAAAAATAATAACGGTGATAGTATGGATCCGGAGGTAGCTAAGGATCCTAGATATTTGACGATCCTGAATAGTTAAGAATCATGGCCCTAACAATATATATATATATATATATATATATATATATATATATATATATATATATATAAAAGCATCAAAAATTCATTTTTTTTTAAAGTTGGTTTTTAAATTTTAATTTCAAAATATAGACAAACATTTAGCTAAATAAAAAAAAATTAATTCAACGACAATTTTATATATATTTTGAAATTAATATTAAATTTTTTTATGCATATTCATAATTTTTACGTAAATACACATTTAAAAAAATATACATATGCGCATGTAAAACAAAAAAAATCATATAGGGTTTAGGGTATTTGCATATGCACATGCACATGTAAAACAAAAACAATATATAATTTTTTTTGTATGCCTATGTGTATGTGGATATGCATATGAAGAAAAAAAAATTATTTTTCATATGAATATAATGTATATGAATATAGACAAGGTCAGGGACGGACCCAGGATTCTGTAGTAGGTGTTGCTGGTCCGTAATAGGTGTTGTCGATCCATAGTAGGTGTTGCCGGTGGCACATTTTATAGTAGAAAAAAAAATCGAAAATTTTGCACTACGTCGGGAAAAACTAGGTGTTGCCGGTGCCACCATTGGCACCATACTAGATCCGTCCCTGGACAAGGTTATATGCATATGCATATGAAAAAAGTTGTTTTTTTCATATATATATATATATATATATATATATATATATATATATATATATAATTTATTTGCACATGCACATATGTTATATGCATATGCATGTAAAAAAAATAAAATTCATATGCATATAGAGTATTTGCATATACACATATGCTATATCTATATACATTTTAAAAAGTGATTTTTTTTTCATTTGCATATGTAAAAAAAGTGTTTTTTTCATATGCCTATAATTTATAATTTATGTATGTAGGGATATATGATGCATATAAAAAAAACATCTATATGCATATAGCGTATATGTATATGCATATATGCATTTGTATATGAATAAATTTTTATTTAAATGCAATTTTTTCACCAAATTATATATATATATATATATATATATATATATATATATATATATATATATATATATATATATATATATATATATATATATACTGAGTATGACACTTTTAAGAGAATCGCAAAAAAAAATTAAATTTTTTTTCTGCATTTGTAAATGCAAACTTTTTAATACATATGCATGTCCACAAAAAAAATATGAATATATATGAAAAATATATTGTTTTGAAAAAATATTTTTTAAATATTAATTTCGAAATATATACAAAATTTTTGTAAATTAAAAAAAAGGTAGTTTTTATTTTAAAAAAATAATTTTTTTAGTTCAACGAAAATATTGTATATATTTCGAAATTATTAATTAAAAGATAACTTTTCAAAAAAAAATACTTTTGATGCATTTTCATTTTCTTTTTTATGCATATATACGTTTTTCAAAAAAAATATGCATACGTACATGAAAATATAATTTTTTTTCTGTTTTTCTTTTGAAATTTCTTAAATTTAACAAATGATTATTTTTGGTATGTTGTTCTAAATATTATATATAAAAAAAAGTTTTCAAATTTCTAGTGTTTTGTCATTGTCACTATAACAAAACTCTCTCTCTCTCTCTCATATATATATATATATATATATATATATATATATATATATATATATATATATATATATATATATATATATATAAAGAAATGGACAATAATTATTAAGAAAAGATTTTCCAAAAAAAGGAGGGGATCTGGTACAATTGACTAATGATGCCCCCACCATATAGGATCAAAATGGGGCCATTTATGCTACCAGCATTTGGATTTTGCAAATCCAACCCTCTGACCCTTTTGTCCCTTTTTAATTATTTCTAAGAGTTTTTTCTTAACAAAACCCTAATGTAATTTCATGTTTTTTTATCTTTGAATATTTCTGACTATATATATATATATATATATATATATATATATATATATATATATATATATATATATATATATATATATATTCAAATTTTATAAATTTTATAAGTTTATAAATTTTCAAATTTTGTTTAGAAAAATGATGCGTACTTTTTCACACAAGTAATTAGACACTCTTTTTATATATATTCATTTTTACAAAATGATTACTTATATATGTGATAAATTAAGTCAATATGTTGATAATTGATCACAATAGGTTCTATCAGAACATGTTAGATTGTGTTGGTCTAAAATATTTTTGTTCGATTTATATTATTTTTTTCATAAAAATTAAGTCATTTTTTATAGCGACAAATTACACAGATGACATATATTCTTGATATATTATTTATGTTTGCATTTTGATCAAACACAGCCTTTAAACCGAATTTGCCTCGAAATTTCATTAAATGACTGATAATCCGAATTTTCATCAATCTTTTATAAGAAAATTGTACAACTAAAAGAGTGTCATGCTTTTGTATTTAAATCTGTAGGAAGAAAAAAAAAAGGAAGTGTTTAACAGGTAAAACCTGCTATAGAGTATGTTATTACATTGGCCGATTCTTGATAATAAACATAATTAGTTGGTTACTTTTGATGTAATACAATGTATTATTTTAAAATATCAAGAAGGTGTGTTTTTTTAATTAATGTTGTTTTACACCTTTGCGTTTCTGTTAAAGTTTATATTGAAGTACAATTCAAGATATCTGAATTTTGTAAGAACACAATTACAGCAACAATTTGGACCACATATTTTCCATCTTTACCGTTTTCTTATAAAGATGGACATTCTTCTTTTTTGTATTTACCGTTGAAAATTAATGACAGTGATAACTATTAGAGCGATCGTCTTTCTTGTAGATATTTTCACATGATGATAATTATTATTTTATTTTATTTAAAGAAAAGCGTTAAATAGCTTTTTTATGTACTATTTTTTTTTCAATTTGTTACAAAAGTTATACTACTTTATTAATGTACTAGGTGTAAGACCCATGTATTACATGAGTTCATTTAAAAAAATTATATATAAAATTATAAACATTTGAGAAGTTGAATTTATAAGAAAAAAAGAAAAATATTGAATTATTAAAATTAAATTATTTGTTCTCTTTTAAATTTAAACAAATAAATTATATAAATAAACAAAAAAACTAATGAGCTTTAATTTAGAAATTTTGAAATTAGAAGGAAAATCAATTAATGAAATTGAAATGTCTTTATTATTATATTTATTGCAATTAATACATTTAATAAAAATGAAACAACCAAAAAATATGACGTGGAAAAAATTTAATTGAAAATAAGTACAAAATGACATGTGGCCAATGAATATGACAAATGGCAAAAAGTTCTTTATTTATTAGGGAAGAAGGATATATAAATGATGAACCTTTTAAAATATCAAGAAGGATTTAGTTTCTGAAGGCGATTTTATTTTGAATATCTTCATTTAGGGTTTAGACAAATTTGTATGCAAGACCAAGAGAGATTACAATGTTGGGCTAGTAAGATACCCAACAGAAACAGACAGTGGACTTGGATTACTTGGACAAGATCTCATAAAGTTTTCTTGTTGGTGTGAAAAGTCAAGATTTTGCTACTGTAATTATTTCTAAATCTACATTTTACTAGATCTATAAATAACTTTTAAGATCTTGGTTTTTTTTATTAAAGCATACAATGGTAGTTTGGTAGTTATTTTCTTTTCAAGTTTTTAAATTTGAAAAAGCTTTTGAAAAAATTAATTTACCATTGAAGATAAGAGTTTTTTTTTAAGCACTCCAACCACATATGAAACTCCAACCTTATAATCCTTTTATTGGTTTTGTCCATTTTAACCCTTATATTTAATAACAATTCAATTACACCATATTTATATTTATATATTAAATATTTACTATTTTGTAATTAGTTAATCTATTAAATTGAATATACAAAATTAAACGAATATATTATTAAAATATATCATTAAAACTATATGTTTTAAACTTTCAATATTTTCAATATGGCACAAATATCAAAGATTAGAAAAATATCTTCATATAATAGTTTATGGTTTTATTTATTTATTTAAATAAGATGTATGCTTAAAAAAACGACATGTTGTACGAGGTAATTTTTTATTCAAATCTTGTTATTGATGGGTATGCTGTAATTCTTTCATTTAGAATCCAAATGTTAATCAATCATGTTATTATTATTTTTTTTTTTACTTTAATTATATGATTAAACAATTGAAAAAGGAATTTGGTTCTTTCTCGAGTCTCGTCGGTTGGATGAACCTTCAAATTTACTAATTAATCAATGTTATATATACTTTTTTAAGTATCTTAAAAATCCCCAAAGTTAAGAGTATGTTTGGAAAAATAATTGGTAGTTAGAAGCTGTAAATTATAGGTTTAATTTGTACATGATTGTTTTGTTCGACAAAAGTAGTCAAAAACTTTTGAAATATATAAAATTACATAAAAGAAACAAAGACTAAGATTAAAAACATAATAATGAAATTTTCATTTTCTTAACAATGTTTCCAAAATTCTCACTGTTTATTTGGTATTTAAAAAAATAAAAAATAAAAAAAATAAAGCAACAAACTTGCAAAGACTTGATTTCATTATTTATTTATTTTGTTTATGTTGGGTAGTTGTACCCGAATTTTGATAGTTCATCATTTTAATGTTTTTTCACTATATTATTATGTAAAAATTCCAATCAACATATATTTTATTTAGATGTATCTAACCAAAAATTTTATGTGATGTTACTAACTATGAAGCCTGGTCTTACTGTACATACATATTGGTATTAATATAATACAGCTTATATTAATATTGAGTTTTACATAAAGATTGGGAGAAGAAACAATATGTTGTTTGGATGATTTTTGCTAATAGTAAGTAATTTAGTAAACTGGTAGTTGAAATAACTTTTGAATTTAACATATTTGATTAATAAAAGCTAAAGATAGTATCCTGAAACAAAGTTTTTTCTTTAATTTGAATTTTTGTTAAAAGTTATAAAAACTAATGTAATATTTGAATACCACAAAGCCCACGCATAGTGGACTGATGCTCTGAAAATCTTTAGTAGTAGGGTAGATGCAAAGTTGTTGGTAACGTGGCTGATTTTGAGAACACATATGATTAAAAAGTCATGAGAAAGGTGAAAATTTCAAAAAAGAGAGGAGGAAAAGGACAATAAAGGCAGGGAAATTGGAAATGGGAAAAGATGAGATCGCAAAAACATAAGTTGGAAGATATCATCATCTGATCTTGAAACCAAGTTGAATTCCAAATTGAATCCAATTGCAGTGCATGAGAGGCATTATACAGAAAGAATCACTTTAGCCCCTACCCCTACCCCTACCCATCTGCCTTTAGTCACTCAATCACTGACAGACACACAGAGAGACAAAAATTATTGCGAGAAAAATGAAATCAATTTGGATTTTGGGTCAACAGCCAGTCCACAATAATATCAACCAATCACCATTACCTCCCCACTTCCACCCCTATTGCTCCTGCTCCTGCTATTCTCTTATCATTTCAGGATCAAAAGCACCTGAAAATCAGGATCGCCAAAATCTTCACTTTCGCCCTTTCTCTTGTCCAATTGCCAATTTGCTGCTTGCAACAAAACAAACTTACTCTCATCTCATAAATTAAATCCCCCCTACGTGTCATCTTCACTGTCGCCAAACCCAAACAAACGCCTACATTTTACTTCTCTACTCATGTTTTTTTTAGAGGAAGTATATGATTTATGAATCAACAAATGATAAATTAAAAAAAAAAAAAACATATACTTGAGATGGAAATTTCAAACTTTTTTCTATTTTTAAAATAGGTCGGGTAAAGATATGTAGCAACCTTTGTGCTTATTTTTAAAACATCGGTATGTTTTTAACCTAACTGCCGGAATGAGTCTTCCTCGAAGCATACGCCCGGTATGCTGCCAATGCAATTACAGCCGCAGCAGCTCCGACTGCAAAAATATATCAATAAACAATCAGACCCATGTTGTACTACTGTGTTTGTCATGCATTAGACTGTGACTGAGACTTTATGCCAGTATGACAAAATACAGTACAATTTTTGGTCCCACCCAAGGACAAAAGACCCTAATAATTGAAAATAACCATAGAAAGCTTGTCCAGTAGAATGAAGGATTTTACCAGAAGCAAACATGAGAGAGCGATTAACGAGGCGGCGGTACTGCTTCTTGTTTCTTCCGTATTCGGTTTCGGGGACGCTTAAGTAACAGCGTTCGGCTGCGTTTACAATTCTCCAAAAAATGTTGTTCATGTCTCTTTCTTTTACGCTGATATGAATCGGTGGATCTATTTTCAATTCCTGACAGATCTACAGAAAAAATGAAAAAATTATATTATAAAATGAAAATGAAAGAAATATAAATGAATCAAATTTAAGAAAAGTGAATTACCGCTTCGGAATCTCTGATTGCCATGGGGTAAGAATCCAAGTCATCTTTGCCCGCAACAAAGAAACAAGGCACGCCGTAACCAGTATCTTCACCTCGCCTCGCCACATCCATAAGCAGTTCTGATGCTCTTTTTAACGAATATTCATCCGAACTGTTGCAACACCCAAACCATTCACTATTACACTTTTTTTCAAAAAATAATAATAATAAACCTACTTTCACCATTTTATTGATTTAGCAACAACAAAAATAATCAAACCTCACAACAAATGGGGTAACCTACCCTCAACTAAGACCCATGCTATGCCACTTCCCTAATTTTAAGCCTCCACTCCACTCCCTCCTATCTAAAGTTATGTCCTCGAAAAGATTCAAACTATCTTCCCACTTCGTTATCGGTCAGCATGTTAAGAGGAGCCTCCTAAATTCTTGTGGATCATAAGCCCAAGTCTCTTTTGGGTGTAGTACTTGTACTTGCTCCCCAATGCAGAGACTTCTACTCTCTCATCATTGTATTTGTGCTACCCTTAAAATCGCACCAAAGATATTCCGTCTTATGTGTATTAAAATAGTAATCTTTCTTCTTTCAACCTCGTTCATGTTTATGATTATTATAATAATAGTTCCATGGCTAAATCAATAAATTTGTACTTCAGTGGCGAAATCGATAAAACAGTCAAAGTATGTTGTATTTCTTTTAATTCTATTCTAATAAATGGTCAAAAAACAGAAAACATTTCTTCCAAATGGTCAAAAAACATATAATTGTTTAATCACTACAGGAAGTAATTAAGTGGCTAAACCGATAATATGGCGAAAGTACAAGTATTTTTTTGTGAGTGTGTGTGTGTGTGTGTTTTGCCCTAATAAATTCAAGATAGTCATAAATTGAAATTAATAAACATGTTTTCTTTTTTATTTTGTTTACTATCCTAACAATTGTATGAACACTAACAGAACAAACACCAAGTGTTGTTAACATGTAGCATGGAGCTCACCCGTCATAAATAAAAACTGCTATATCACAAGCAGCCAAGGACTCCTTGCTAGATAGAAACTCTTTGACATCATCTTCTTGAATTTCACGCAATATAAGAGTCTTCTTAGTTCCCTGCAAAATCAGTGTAAATTGAAAACAATATCAATACGCTATTGTAAAGTATGTCTCCAATATCATAATGTTTTAGAGTAAACATTCACCCGAAGCTGGTCAACAGCATTGACCGTATAACAATTATTGTTATCTAAAGCATATGAGTTTTGGAAAGGCCTGCAAGTAAATCGAGACCATATTTTATCAACAAGTTTGTAGAAATAACAAAACTTAAATGCAAAAAAAAAAAAAAAAAAAAAAAAAGTCTAACAAAAAATTTACCTTCCGATAAATGAACTTAACAATGCAGACTTTCCAGCATTTTTGGGTCCAAATACATAGCACTGGAAAACATGTCTATCGGATTGTTGTTTTTTAACATCTAATGTTCTTTTTCTAGTGACACGGAGTGCTGTTGCAGGGTCATTAGTGTAACCTAGATATATCAGATAGGCTAAACTTTTAGCTGGATCGAGGTTTGTCATTAGGGCCCACTGCAACCGTGTAATAAATGTTAGTAAAACCGAGCATACAGTTTAGGAAAATATATAAATTTTATATTAATAAAAAAACACACGCACACCTGAGAGAGAAACCCTGAAAGCCGTATGTCCCCTAATTCGGTTCTCTCTAAACTATACTTGTAAGGAGCTTCATCCCAAGGGCTGAAAGGAGAATACAGATTATACAAGCATTAGAAATTACTACTACAAAAGAACCAACAAGAAAGCACACAGCATATATAGATGACAAAACTCACACCTTCTATAACTTAACTAAAAGAATAGAAAATATACCATTAAATCAATACAAATGTAAAGTTTAAAAACCAACTCACCTTTCTGGTGCAGTTGAAAACAGCTCATCAACCTCAGATTCTTGTAGAGCTCCATCCTAGAAGGTATAAATTTGATAATTAACAAAAGTAGTTATGAAGAAAAGATCCACAATGTAAAGGGCCAGTGTATAAGAATTTGAATTAGAATAAAACGTGAGAGAAATACTTACATTGTTGGAATCAAACAAACTGAAAATCCCCATCAGGAAGTCCACAGCTTCACTAGTCAACTCAATACTCTATATTAACACAACCAATAAGAGATTATTCCCAGTACTGGATATTATTTACTAAATGTAATATCCAAACAAAAAAAGACTAAAAAAATATATAAATGGAAATTTATTTGAAGTTAATAGGAGCATAACCTGGTCGGGAGCTTTTCTAGAGGGAACAGGAAGATTCTCCTTCCGAAGTTCAATGTCATCATTGTAACCAAATTTACGCAAAACAGTCCATGTAGTCTCAAGGCGACCTTTTTCAATAAATAGAGCATGAAGAAAAAGAAAGCCTGTTAGTGTAAGCCCATAGTCATTGACTCCTTCAGGTACCTTCTCCTGCACAACTCTTTTAACACCTACTATTTCAGCAGGTTGTAGAGGAGCATTGAAACACTTCACCTGTTATGAGAAACAGAAAAGTAGCTCTTTATGTCTACAAAGAAACACCATTGCTTTTGATTGCAAGATTCCATTAAAAAAAAAAAAAAAAAAAAAAAAAAAAAAAAAAACTTTCTTTTTATGAAATATAGCAGAGGAGAAATTACTTGAAATTCATTCAACTCGTTATCATTTAGGGCACTGTCCATATCGTGATCACAAAGAATAAATATCCTTTTCAATGCTCGTATGCATCGGGGTTTTAGAGTTTGAGATTCTTGATCAAACAATGGGGCAGTTGGATGAAGCACTGCTTTTTGAGCATAGTAAAACACCTCAGGTACCTATAAAACAAATAAAATGAGCTTTTGTATCTAATCATGTTACAGATTAAGACTAAGATGGTAAGCCCAAGCATCATGAAGGAAACAAACTTCTACATATTTGGTGGAACTTTCTATTCATCTAAACAGTTTGACAATAGCTTCTGCTAAAAGGAACAGAAAAAACATGGGAGGCAAAACAAAGGGGTATTGACATGTTGTATGTTAATTAGATGTAACTATAGGGTTATTGCATAAACTATATAACATCAATAATACACATTTCCCCAGTATTGTAATCGTAACATGAACAATATATGCTTTTACTTGGAAGATTTTCAGAAGAAGCATTGGATAATTTGGATTATAGCTTCAATTTTCATGAAAAGGTAAGTTCATAATACCACAATGAGTAGTACATTTCACATTGTAAACTACGGGTTTGAGTAAAAGGTGATCATAAGTCCAGGACACTAGAAGCATGGCTCTGACTAATCTAATAATCTCTTTATAGTAAGGACTGCAGCTGAACTTGAAGGCTTGTTGTACTCTATTATTGATATTGAGGTTAAACGAAATAACATACCTGGACAAGGTTGGCTGCAGAACACTCTATACAAGTTTCAATCTCCCTAAATTGCTGCATTATTGGAGCCATCACCTGCTCTAGACTCATGGGGTAGTGTTCATCTCGCAAGTCTAGCTTGCAACCAACCACAATCACCGGTACCTTCACCTGTAGATATATATACAAAAAACATTAAACCTGGCAGTTTCCTTTTCAAACAATTACATTGTAACATATTAATGGGTTGAAAACCTTCAGGCGACGAACTTCAGGAATCCAAAAATTCTGAAGGCGATTGAGTGTTTCAGGTTTATCACAAGCATAGGTTAACACCACGGCATCAGCTCGCTTCAATTCTTCCTCTAGCTTCGCTTTCCCTTCCAAACTACATTAATAAGTCCGAATTAAAACATAAATATAAACGCATAATCTAATCAATCAAATAAGTTGATGATGGATAAAACTCAATCGAGACCTAGAGGCGGTGTCGATGATGATGACAGGAACGCCATCCGGATAGTAATCCGCAGGAAGACGAGTAGGAGGAAGAACAGGTGAAACGCTTTCAGGAAAATTCTCGGAGGCAGCTGCCGCGATTAAGCTTGATTTACCGGTACCACGATCACCGACAACCACAACGCGAACGGTACTCCGGCGACCGGGAATTGGTGCCCCTACTGCTGAGCCGCCTGACATTTAACAACTACAAAGGGAAAAATCACGTATAAGCAGAAGATTAACAATAGAAAGAAAATGAAAACTTGGGTAGATGCGATCTAAACAATCAACAGTCACCTGTTAGGCAAAAAAATAAAACGAAAAACACGAATCAATCGATGAATTTTATGAGACTAATTTTCTTCTTGACCGACGGCAGACATTCGCATGATAGCGTCGGATACTTTTATTATTTCTACAGCGGGAGTCGGGAGAAACCTGATGATGGAGACACTGAGGTCCGAGGGTGTAGCAAAAGCGTGACTGAGGGGAGTAATTTGTAAGAAAGCTCACTTTTTTGTTGGGAATTTGTAAAAAAGTATTCTTGAAGGATAACTTTATAAAACAAGTCTTTCTTGGGGATGAATTTTGCAGGGAGAATTACCAAAAAAAATCAATTTCTAATAATAATTTGTGCATATCAATATATCATCATCTGCTAAAAATAACGTTATCTGCCATTTTTTATTTTCATGTATTTTTTATCATTTTGATTGCGAAAATGAGAATTCATAGGGAAAACTCATACGTTTTAGAGGATGCTACAACTATGGGTAGGGACAATCCATACGTTTTGGTAAACAAAAGAAAGTTTACTAAAAAAAACTATCAAACATATTCTCTCATCTTTGGAATAAAAATGTAGTTGGTTTTTCTTTTATTTTCCCTATGAATTTTATCTACCTTATATTATTGCTCTTGTTGATATAACATGAGTTCAAACGATTCAGATTAGTATTTTATTGTTGGTTGCGTTGGCGGGTCATGATAGTTAGAAAATGAGGAATTGATATACGTTATACCATTTGTTAAAAAAATTGTGTTGAAATTCTCGTCGATATAAATTTCTCAGATTTATACAATTTGGTTAAAAAGAGAGTAGGTTTGGATGTCAGTGTGTCTTTCCAACACCATATGTTGAAATTGTAACATCCCGATATCAGGTACTTCTATTATTTCTTGTATTGTTATTAAAGTGGCTCATTTGGTCCCTTGGAGAAAAAGGCTTGCGATTTTGGTCGTACGCAGGGCGTGCGTAAGAGTACGCGCAGCGTACTCGTGCAATTTAGGAACGCGGATGATCAGCTAGTACGTTGGACGTATATGTGGTACGCCGGGCGTACTAGCCGAGTCTTCAAACCCTAATTTTAAGGGTTACTCCCTATTTAAAGAACATGATGTCCCTATTTGATCATCCTTACGAGCCACCAAACCCTCCCTAAAACCCTAATCCCGAGTTGAGTTGCTTATGTGAGTTTTTGCAAGTTTTAAAGTGTTCTTGGTGCTTGTAGCGGAAGGAGACTAGAGAATAATGAGTGGGTGCTACAAAGCTTGTAGATCCAGAAACCTTTCCTCTTTGTGTATCATTTCCAGGTATAAAGTATATACCTTGGCAAGCTTTTCATTAGATCTTTATGGTTGAAGTTTCATGAACTTTTGTCCCCAAGATTGGACCTTTATGGGTTTGGAGCACTCCAGGAAATTGTAGCTATCCTTTCATGCATTTTAGGACCTATAGATTCATAAAAAATGGTTGCTTGATCATTCCATTTGGCTCATGCATGAGTAAAGTAGCTTAGAGTGTGTTAGAAGATAATGATTGTTGGATTGGGTCCTTCCTAGCCATGCAAAGGCTTAAAGCCAACGACTTTATGGGTTAAGACATCTTAGAATAGTCAGATTTGAGGTTGGGTTAGTTGTCTTAAGGGATTAAGACACTAAGTTGGTGGAAGTAGAGGTAGACGGAGTACGCCGGGTGTACTTCTGGGCGTAGCCGGTTCCGCCCCTCGATGGATTTTGATTTCATTGTACGCCATGCGTAAGAAGTGGTACGCCCAGCGTACTCACTGGGCAGTTGACTTTTGTTGACCTTTGACCTTTGGTCAAGATTTAGGGTTTTGGATCATGAGAAGGGCAAAATAGTCTTTTTGCCTTTAGGAGATTTAGTTGTGGGATTTGGACTCGCGAGAAAGTTTTGGACCTTAATTATTAATTAGGGTTAATTATTTTGTTGATTAGGCAGAGTCTAGATCCGACAGTTCGGGTGTGAGATTTACTTATCGTCAGTATCAGGTGAGTCTCCTCACTTATTCTTACTTGTGTGGTATAATAGTTGTATCTGTAATGACCAGTTGGGTCTAGCTGTTATGATTATGTTATGTTGTTTATATGTGACTGAGACTACTGATAGGCTTTAGGGTTGCTGATAACCCACAGAGCATGTTGTTAGCCCACTAGGACTACTGATAGTCCCCAGGGTTGTTGATAACCCATACTTGTTTATTTATGTTGTGTTGTATGTAGTATCTTGGGGAACTCACTAAGCTTCGTTAGTACAGTTGTTGATTTATATGTGGCATGTACTTCCGAGGACTGCGGGAATGCGAAGGTCTGATTGTACACATTCGCTGGGAGATTTACTACTAGGACAGTTTATGAACTCTGATATTTCTGATACTGGTTGTTTTGGGATAATTATGTATTTGATAACTTGGTTTGTGAAACCTTAATTTTGGTAAATTAAAAATGAAAAATTTGGGCTAAAATTTGAGGTGTTACAGAAATATGTTATCCAGATAGTTGAGAAGGGTGATGTAAAGCATTTAAAGAAAATTATTTGGAATGTTTCAACTGTTGTACATTTGTATCTGGTGGATAATGATCTAGCAGAGGAGACACATAATGTTCAATACAATCCAACAAATTGATATGTTGTTGGTTGGAACCTATCTAGCGAAGGAAGAGGGTTTGGTAGTATAAGAGGGAAAAACTCTACTAAGAACATATCTAGAGGAAGAGGTAGCAATAATCAAGTAGGTATGCATATTTCTCAAAATGATCCTCTCATTGTTAGTGGTTATGTTGCATATGGAACACCCGTACAACCACAAATCAATCCACAAGTTATTTATGAAAACCAGTATATGTATCGATGAATTCAGTATGATGATCCTAAATATTATGTGTCATATCAAGTGTCGATGACACCATATCAAACGTCGGTATCAACCATTTTCAAACGCCATTTGTATAATATCAAACGGAGGTTGTATAACAACAAAAATTGGTTGTTCCATGTCAAACGTCAATACCACCATTTCTAACGCCGGTTGTACAACATAAAATGTAGTTGTTCTATGTCAAATGTATGTCGAACGAAAAATTCATTATGTCAAACCGTTAAATTATAAGAACTTTTATGATGATGATAATGTTGCATGTAAATACTATGGTGCTTGTCATAATGAAAGGGTAATAATGATTTCATACAAATGGATTGTAACGTCCCAAATTTTCAACTAATTTTTTTATAAATAACAATTAAACCACCAAAAACCATCTCTTCAAAAGTAAATAACAATCCATTTGTTCAAACATCATAAAAGCATAATATCAAACCAGAGTCAAATCGTAATATCAGTGAAAGTCTCAAAACAAAATCAAACACCGATGCGAGTACAATCACGTCGCGCCCTTCCTTTTCTCACTAGAACAACTTGAAAAACATTTAACTTAGAAAACATAAGCACAAAGCTTAGTGAGTTCCTCAGAATATCACACATTCCATCACACATACAATGCATATCAACAGTAAGCTCACGGTCAACACCTTAGTGAGCTAGTTGGCACTCAGCCAACATCCCAATTGGCATGCGGACTCCCAACTAGCTCATAGTCAACACCTCAGTGGGACATTAAACACTCAACCAACATCCCAACCGACCATTAAACTCCCAGTTATCCTCCTACAGGGGCTGAACGCTCGTGGCCAACTTCCTGTAGGACTTTCCAAATATCATAACACAAGACTATTCTAGTCTAATCATATATTTGTACACTAACAGTACTCACAAGCATCCTATCATACAAATGACATATAATGTCACACATAGTATAGTGAGAAAACTCACCTGAAACTAGCAACCCAAGTCTCAAGTCTTAGTAGATGAAACAGCTAGCACGAACCACCTAATATCAATTAGAGACGAATCCTCAGTCCAATACTTATATTCATCAAAGTTTGACCAAAAGTTAACGGTTAAAGATCAACGCCAGACGTACCGTGACCAACACATGGTTGTGTTGTGACCATTACAGTCCAAAACAATCATGATATTCCTCTATGCAACTAATTTATGGTCGAATCACACCCCCTGGCAATACAATGTATTTTTTTAAGTCCTTAATCTTTTAAGCTAGAGGCTATAACTTTCCATAATACTTATAGGAAAGTTCTTAATGAATAAAATTTCCAACTTAATCCATATGCAAGCCTCTAACATTACAAACACTAACCCTAGATCCAAAAGGAACCCAAAAGACTAAAACTTCATGTATGTTTTTTAGAGTTGTTTTGCTTTAAAATAAATTTGTTTTTTGTGTAATCGTATGTACAATGGTATTTTTTTAAGATGCTTGTTAATCATAGAGGATGCTTGTAAAAATTGATTTGTTTATCACTTTAAGCATAATCATATTTTTTAATTATTTAGTATTATTGGAATAATCTTAATCTATGAATTATGATATAGATTAAATTATTTTGGATTGTCATTTTTCTAATTTAGAAACATAATTGTCAAAGTTAAAATATAAAAATAAAACTATGTATTTGTAAGCTTTTAAATTGGGAAGATTCAAGAGAGCAATCTTAAATTATTCATTTCTTCTTTATATTATTGATTATTGCATATCTTAATTTTTTACATCTGCCATGATTTCATGCTATACCTCTTTATCACACCATGACATTTCTTTGTAATGATATTTAAAATGTTCCACAAAGTGTTTAGTTGTTACCCAACATGATTATTGTCTACCTGATCTAGTTTTGCAGTCCTAATGTCTCATATTATATTGCTAGTGATGACATGTTATGTTGTAGGTACACATGTCCAACAAAAAGAACTTGCTAACTTCATCAACTTGGGATACGATTAGGGATGAAAATTTGGCCCAAAAATCCGAATCGAACCGAACCGAATTAGGCCCAAATAAGCAATTCGATTCGGGTTTCGGGTATCTATATTATGCTTATTCGGTTCTCGAGGTTATTTGGTTCGGGTTACCCGAATAAGAGCTTATTCGGTTCTAAATACCCGACCCAAATAAGCATTCCTCGTCCCTTTCTCTGATCGACAGAAATCAAAATCATGATTCACACTTCTGTCATCGTCATTCATAACAAAAAAACCCTACGCTCGTCATCGTCGTTTCAAAATTGATCAATCTTCTCAACTATTTCTAAACTCGAAATCACTTTTGTCGATCTTTCTTCTTGTTTCAGACTTTCAAAAATCGACCCTTCCTATTACCTCTAAGGATTCACGAATTCTTACTTTTTCTAGTCATGGAAAATTGGGTTCCAACTCAAGAAACTCAAGTAAGCATTTAATTCTCATTATTTTAATCTACTATGTAAATGCTATTCTTTCAATGCGTTATTGTGTTATGTTAGTCTTTGAACGTTTTATGTTGATGTATAAAAGTACATTGTTATTTTGTTACTCGGGGTTATAGAATCATAATACGGTTTATTCGGTTTGTTTTGGTTATATTAGGTCTCTAATCATATTGTACATGTTATTCAGGTTATTCGGGGAACTGAACCCGTATTGGTTAATCGGTTCGGTTTTCGGTTCATGCAATTATCCTTATTCGGTTTTCGGGTTATTCGGGTTTGGGTCGGTTCGGTCTGGTTCCGACTCGAATAACATCCCTAGATACGATTGTAGATTTCATGGTAATAATAATAATAATAATAATAATAATAATAATAATAATAATAATCATATCAAAGTTGTAAACGCGATACAACTTTCCAACCAAAGCAAGTACATGGCATGACAATCACCTATGAATTTTAATCAAGAGTTGATGGAAATGTATCATTCAGCCAAAGGTTAAGGTTTAAAAATGATAGTGAATGTATAGGTAATAGGTGTTAGCCGTATATATTTCCTGTATATGTTATTTTATATAGTAATCTTTTTAGTATGTGGCCCAAGTATAGTTAGCCCACATTCTTTGCCCTTTGATTATTTGTATTATAAAGACAAAATTGCAAGAATGGTCCTTGTGGTTAGGTCGAAATTGCCACTTTGGGCCAAATAGGTTTGGACTAGCACTCATGGTCCAAAGGTTTTCATTTTCTTGCCACTTTGGTCCAATTTACTTTAAACTTTTTGGTAATGACGATTTTGCCCTTGGTTTTTCTTTTTCAGTTTATTTATTTATTTATATACTTTAATAATTAAAAGAAAAATAAAAAAGAAAATACCTCTCTCTCTCTCTCTCTCTCTCTCTCTCTCTCTCTCTCTCTCTCTCTCTCTCTCTCTCTCTCTCTCTCTCTCCAGATGCTAAACCCTATCAGCCCCCCATCGACTTCCAAACTTGTTCCAAAGCTTAGACCATGGCTGCTACTATCACCCATTTTGCCACCTATCATCAGTTTGCTTTGTTCACAACATAGTCTGGAAGTTCAACCTAATTTACAAGACACAAATAAATCATACACAAATCCAGATACACATTAACCCAGAGAGTTAAAAAGGTTTAGAATGAAACCCATATAAAAATTGAATTTACAGATATGAAACGAAATAAGAACAAAACAGAGTAGTAATGAAATTTGTCGATCATGAACCTAAATTGGGATATACTAAAATACCTGAAAGAAATATGGAGGACAAATTGGGAATAAATCCCAAATCATAAAAAGCCCTAAACCACACTTTTCATCGGAAAGAACAAAATCATTCGATACCCATTTCACTCTTCTTTCAATCATAAGTAGAAGGGAAACGAGAGAAATAGAGAGATTCGATGAGGGTGATAGAGATGGAAAGACATAGGGCTTTCACATCCGAAATCGACTAAGATTAAGATTACGTTGAAGAAATCATTTTTTTACAGTGATGGTGAAAGAGGATGAAGGGAAATAAGGTCTGATTCATGTAGTGACTAGAAGGGGTAGTTTGTGAATGGTTTCTAGGTTCAAAATCAAAGCAGAAGATGATGAGGGCGGTTGATCGATATTGACAATGTGAGGCAGTGAAGACGAAGGGTGCTGAAGGTAGCAGATTCCACAACGGAGGCATTGGTGGTTGCTGGTTACGAGGGTGGGGCAATAAAACCTACAAATCTCTGTGAGATTGAACAGTAGAGAGTTCTCACTATCACCAATTTATCCATTGTTATGTTGATGTGTTTAGAGTAAGGATTAGAAAACGCTTCTCGAGCCCTTTTGGTATGCAAGAATGACTTTGTTCTTGCAAATGATAAGGGATGAGCTGGGTTTTGTGTGTGTGTGTGTGAGAGAGAGATGTATTTTCTTTTTTTATTTTTCTTTTAATTATTAAAGTATATAAATAAATAAATAAACTGAAAAAGAAAAACCAAGGGCAAAATCGTCATTACCAAAAATTTTAAAGTAAATTGGACCAAAGTGACAAAAAAATGAAAACTGTTGGACCATGAGTGCTAGTCCAAACATGTTTGGCCCAAAGTGACAATTTCGACCTAACCACAGGGACCATTCTTGCAATTTTGTCTATTATAAATATATGATGGAATACAATATTTGTTTTGTTCTTTACTCTTCGTAAAAAAAACTATATGAATTGTTATTGTTGTGGACTTGACAGATCAATAGAAATGATGTTGCTCGGATCAACGTTGCATGTTGTTTAGTAAACCTTTGCTTTCTTCCAAATATTTTCTCACTTCACGTATTTAATTAGTTTGATAGCCAACTCTCATTTAGTTCATAATTTATTATGATAGACACATGTACGAATGTATTCAATTCATTAAAAAAAAAAGTAACTTCTTACGCTATCCGTGTCATCTATATATATATATATATATATATATATATATATATATATATATATATATATATATATATATATATATATATATTCAATTCATTAAAAAAAAAAGTAACTTCTTACGCTATCCGTGTCATCTATATATATATATATATATATATATATATATATATATATATACACACACACAGTGGCGGACCTTAGTGGTGCCCGGGGGGTCCCGGGCCACTGCTCCGATTCCGGCACGCAGTGTAAAAAAAATGTTTTTTTATGTTTTTTCTATTAGGTGTACCGACTTAAAATACGAATGCCACTACTAATCTAGATTTTTTCAGAAATTTTTTTTTAGTGCCACCTCTACTAAAACGTTTTGCGTCCGTCACTTTATATATATATATATATATATATATATATATATATATATATATAGAAAAGTTCAATAGATGTAAGTTCAATTGAGAAAATAAAAAAGGTTGAGAATGAGATAATCATTCTCAGCCACTCATTTATTTTTGCCGCAAAAGCCTCCGTCGTACCAGTGGAAATTGAAAAAGAATAGACATATGTTTTCCAACAAAACATGTTTCCTTAAATTATGCTAATCATTACCTTAATATATACAAAAAACATAGTTTTTCGTTTTTTTTTTTAATTTTTAAGAAACTATTTTTTATCGAAAAATGATTTTAAATATACCAAAATTTATGATTTTTATTCTCTACAAATAGACATCCATATTGATATAGTTTTAAGATAAAATAATTTTTTTTTATTTTCAGCTATCGTTATTCATAAGTGAATAAAAATGCATCAAATTTTTGCTACAGTACATTCGTTATTCACTTATGAATAATAATATATAATTAATTTTTTTACAGTTTAAGTATCATTTAAAGTACTTATTCATATATGAATAACAAATTAACCGTAACAAAAATCTGATAAATGTTTTATTCATATATGAATATAAAATATGACGACAACTTATACACGTTTTATTCATATATAAATAGAATATATGACGAAAGATGATGTAAAAAATATATTTGAAGTAAGAACACTTTATTGTGTGTCATATTAATATATGAACGATACTTAAACTATAAAAAAAATTAAACATGCGTTTTATTCATAAGTGAATAACGAATGTACTGTAATAAAAATCTATTTGATTTTTATTCACTTATGAATAACGAGAGCTGAAACTCTAAAAAAAATACTTTTTTATTTTATTTTAAAACTATATCAATATGGATTTTTATTTATAGAGAATAAAAATTTATGAATTTTGATATATTTAAAATAATTTTTTGATAAAAATGGCTTTCTAAAAATAAAAATAAAAAGTATTTTTTTGTGTATATTAAGGTAATGATTAACATAGTTTAAGGAAACATATTTGGTTAGAAAACACATGTTTATCTGTTATCTATTTTCGCCGGTACGCCTAAATGTTGTGCGGCAAAATAAATGTGTGGCTGAGAATGATTTCCTAATTCTCAACTTTTTTTTTTCTCAATTGAACCCTCCTATATATATATATATATATATATATATATATATATATATATATATATATATATATATATATATATATATATATATATATATATAGAGGTAAGTTCAATTAAGAAAATAAAAAATGTTGAGAATGGGGGAATCATTCTCAGCCACTCATTTATTTTTGCCGTAAAAGTCTCTGTTGTACCAGCATAAATGGATAAGGAATATACATGCGTTTCCAACAAAACATGTTTCCTTAAACTAGGCTAATCATTACCTTAATATATATACAAAAACATAGTTTTTTTTCGTTTTTTTAATTTTTAAGAAACTATTTTTATCGAAAAATGATTCTAACTTTACCAAAATTCATGATTTTTTATTCTCTACAAATAGACATCCATATTGATATACTTTTTAGATAAAATAAAAAATTTATTTTTTTTATATTTTCAGCTATCGTATTCATAAGTGAATAAAAATGCATCAGATTTTTGTTACAGTACATTCATTATTCACTTATGAATAAAAATATATAATTAATTTTTTTTACAGTTTAAGTATCATTTATACTACTTATTCATATATGAATAACAAATTACCTGTAACAAAAATATGATAAATGTTTCATTCATATATGAATATAAAATATGACGAAAACTACTACACGTTTTATTCATATATAAATATAATATATGACGAAAGATGATGTAAAAAATATATTTTAAATAAGAAAACTTTATTACGTGTCATATTCATATATGAACGATACTTAAACTATATAAAAAAAAGCATACATTTTATTCATAAGTGAATAACGAATGTACTGTAATAAAAATCTGATCAGATTTTTATTCATTTATGAATAACGAGAGCTGAGACTCTAAAAAAAAATTATTTTATCTTAAAACTATATCAATATGGATGTCTATTTATAGACAATAAAAAATTATGAATTTTGATATATTTAAAATAATTTTTCGATAAAAATGGCTTTCTAAAAATCAAAAAAACAAAAAAAAGAGTATGTTTTTGTGTATATTAAGGTAATGATTAGCATAGTTTAAGGAAACATGTTTGGTTGGAAAACACATATTTATCCGTTATCCATTTCCGCCGGTACGTCTAAGTGTTTTGCGGCAAAATAAATGTGTGGCTGAGAATGATTCCCTCATTCTCAACCTTTTTTTTCTCAATTGAACTCTCATATATATATATATATATATATTATCCGATACCTATTATATGAAATAAACGAAAATTAATATTCAATAATCAATAACACAAAAACAAAATTTTCGCACAATTTAAAACGCTAACTTGATGATATAAGTCAACTTAAGCCAAAGATCATATTTCATATTTCTAGAACACAATTTAATCATTCCTTAAAAACCTAACAATTATTTAAAACAACATATTATATAAAACCTAACAATTAAAAAAATTAAAAAATCTAAATCAATGAAATTTGAAAGGTTCGGCAAAGACGGTAACTCTCCAATTCATGAAAGCGGGCCTTCAGTGATGCGCAGCTTAAAAACTTGGCCCAACATCCAATTTTTGGACTTGGGCAAATCCAAATTGAAATGGCTACGTTTCAGCGGTGGTACAGAGAAATTCAGCAAGAAGCTGAAATGTGTAAACTGTGTTTTTTTCTCTGTATATGGTACAACCTTTTCTGCTGAGATTACAAAATGATATTCCTTGTTTACATTATAAATTTAGGGATAGTAACTAACATAACCCTCAGAAATGTTCTTGACCAAAATGACCAAACTTTTTGTAGTTTGGAAAATAAACTTCTTTCGTCTGAAATGGGTCATTATGAACTATTTTCGGACAATAATTTTTAGGGAAAATAAAAAGTACGCTCTTGACAAAAAAACTATTTTGGAATTTCAAGAATGAGTCCGAAATCCGATAAGCAATTTCTGGAATTTCAAGATATTTTTTCGTTTTCTACCAAAACCTTACAAAAACTTAAATAAACATAGCAAATGAGAGTCAGATACTAATGAGAAGCATATACGATACAAGGGATTAAAAAGTGACATTTAATTGAAAATTTGGTGATGTTTTTCGACTAACCATGTTGGACATGAGTAAAGAGTGTTTTTGAATGAAAAAATCCGAACGAATAGTCATTTTCTCAAATCAAGAAATTATTCCGGTATAACCCGAATGACCCATTCCAAACAAAAGGTTATTTTCACAAATCAAAAATTTATTGTCATTTTGCTAAAACCCTTGTTTCTAATGGTCATTTTTGTAGATATTCCTAATTTTTAATACATTATAAATCAAAAATAAAAACAAACCCGTAGTATTAGAGATGTTATTTTGAGACTAGGACTGACAAAAAGTCTCATTCAAAAACATGGGACAAAGACTCTGTCACACCCCCAAACCGAGATGTCGGAAACATTCGGGGGCGGAGGACGTCATGTTTAGTATCACAACAAATGTAGAATAGTAAAATAAGCAACAACATCCATTGCATTAATATTAAAGTGTTTACATTGTATTCAAATCACATATGGTTGACTCCAAAAGTAAGTAGCAAAACAAGATTCGTAGCTATTATGCTCCGTCTTCTAGAACCCTGCGCGTGTACATGTCTACTAGTCACCTGAGAATACAAGTGATTTTGAAAGTGTATTAACATTTAAGTTGGTGAGTTCATAAGTATTTTGTTTTATAAAGCATGTTCTTTGTTCCTCGAAGACCTTAGTATGTTCCTCCAGAAAATCCAATATTTTCTAATGTAATCTTATGTAAGAAAAATGTGAGCCTTTGGTTCCTTTTACAATCACCTAGTAGATACAGGTTATATACAATACAGATCAAACAGACAATCGATTGTGTGGTTCTGCCCTAAGCCCACAACCAAACAAGGAACATGAAATGAGGCGGAATCCACACATTCCACTGTTTGTCGGATCTACATTGTATGTAACCCTGGCGTATACACTAGGTAATTACAGAGTTAACGGTGTTGGTCCTTTTTGTGTGACATCTACATTGTACTCAGAAAGTAATGTAATATTGTTGTATTTGTATGCAATCCTTTATGTATGTATGTACTTAGTTAAACGTTCCATCCGAATGTATGTTTTTGTACTAGAAAATAGTATGTTGTACTTGTATGTTATGACCTGACCCATACCTATTTCCCCCTATGATTACTTAGTGTATACGGATTATATATAACTAAGATCGAATAGATAGTAGACTGTGTGAATCTGCTCTAAGCCCACAACCAAACAAGGAACAGGAAGTGAAGCGAAAAACACACATTATACTACCTACCGCATCCTATTAATATATAACCCTATTGTATAAACCAAGGAATCACAGAGTTAGCATTATAGGTCTCTTCTAAACTGTATGTTCATGTTACTAGGAAAGTTGTGTGGTGTAGTTCTATTGTTTAGTAAAACTACTTGAAGTTATGAAAATCCCGTAATCTAAACGCCTTAGTTGATACCATCGTGAGTTTCATATAACCATACTTAATTGGACCGGATAAAAACACGACGTGCTGTAGGCGTCGAAAAAGTTATGATGCTTGTCACCTGTAGACCTGCCGGTCCCAACTGTAGCTAACAGCCAAGGTGCGGGATTGTCAGTTCCGTATAGATCTATACACAAACCCACGCTCTCCCTCCAGGAGACTCTGGTTATAATATATACGACTTAGAAACCTGTACCCAGATGGGTACGGCCAAGTGGTACCTCACAACCCTGTATAACTAGACACGAAGAGAATACTAATGTTTTTTTGTACTTGAAAATGTATGAATTATATTGTACTAGTAGTGTACAATAATTATAATTTAAATAATCATTTTAGTATGATATTCCTGATTTAGTAAAATAGTATTAGTGTTCCCTAAACTATACCTATTATAGTTTATATGTATGTTCTGTACGCAATGAAAATCTTAGTAACTTAACAGTTTATATAACACAATGAAATAATTTGAGAAAGATACATATTACTGGACATGTTTACAAAAGGGGTTAAAGCTTTATTTAAATACTTTTCATGTTCAATATATATATAAAACATATATAATTGAGATCAAACGGGCAGTCAGACAAATGGTTCCAACCCTAGTCCACAACCAGACAAGGAACAGGAGATAAGGTGGAAACACCAGTCCTAAGTATGTTGGATCTACATTATATATATATATATATATATATATATATATATATATATATATATAAACATGTATTTTGGAACATCAAAGTATAAAATAATTTAAGTAGTTTGAAAACAATTTTTAAAATAGTTTAAATCAGTTGAAATAGCTTGAACTGTTTAACACAAGATTTCCTTGTGTTTTTACTTATATCCCCCCCCCCCCTTTTTAAAACTTTGAAAAATAGTAAAAACATAGGGGTATGAACTCACCTTATGTGAGTGATTCGATAGAAGGTTCGATATACGATGTTATTTCCACAAGTTAAGTCCCGCAACAAAACCGAGTCCTAAAAGCATTTCACGTAATATATAGGTATACAATTAGTGAATATATATAGCAAGTATGTTAAGGAAGTAGCCTAATTTATAAGTTTCACTTACAAATACGAGTGTCAGAAGTCAATTTGTGAGGTTGCAAGGTGTTTTCGGCCAGCCCTTGGGTTTTCGGCCATATGAATATCTTGGTGATGTTCTTCGTGTTCTTGGTCAAACCAAGAAGATTCAAGGGTTTTCAGCTGAAGATCACCAAAAAGGAAGGTGATATCTTGATGAAATGAAGAACACTTAATGTTCTAAGCAAGATCCGAAGGAGATTCAAAGGATTTTGGATGGTACTTGAGAGAGAAAAAAGGGTTTTCGGTTGGTGTTCTTGAGAGAATGGATAGTGTTTTCGGTTGGATGTAGAAGAAGTGAGAGTATGTTTTTGGTCCATGCTATTTATAGCAAGAAACTGACGAGAAATGACACATGCGTGGTGATGCGAACCGAAGGGATAAGACCGAGGGTTCTCGGCTGCGAACCATTTGCGGCTGGGAACTGTTTGCGGTCCGAAGGAAATGGTCAGATGCGAGGGTTTGCAGCCCTGACCGAAAACTCGTTTTCGGTCCGAGGCAAGTGATTGCGAGACTTCTCAGAATTCATAGGAAAGGCATATTTTGATTTTAATAACACTTTTACACTATCACCTAATTATAATAACGATTTAATCAAATGGTTTCTAGTATCTTGACCGATGTTGACTTTTTGTTGACCTGAAATAACGGGTTGTCACAGACTCTAATATGTGCAAAAGATGTAAATGTCATCTGCGTGTAACGAAAATAGTTACCAGAAGCAAACATGAGATAACGATTAATGAAGAGACAGTATTGCACTTTCTTTCTTCTATATTTAGTTTGGGGACTATTTGGGTGATAGTAGATATGTTGACTAAGAGTGCCTACTTCTTGCCTATCCAGGAGAATTCATTGGCTGAAAAGCTCGCAAAGATATACGTTAAAGATGTAGTTTCTCGGCACGGAGTACCAGTCTGGATAATCTCTGATAGAGATTTTCGTTTCACTTTTAGGTTTTGGAGGAAGTTCCACGATAAGCTAGGAACGTAATTGCTTATTAGCATGTCTTATCACCCTCAAACTGATTGGTAAAGTGAAAGGACGGTACAAACTTTTAAGGACATGTTGCGGGCATGCGTACTTGATTTTGGTGGGAGTTGGGATTCGTATATGTCATTGGCAGAGATCTCTTATAACAACAGTTTTCACTCCAATATTGGCAGGACTCCTTTCTAGATGCATTATGGGAGGAAATGTTGGACACCAATATGTTGGGGAGAAGTCGGTCATAGAGTGATGGGAAGTACTGGTGTAGTGATCAAGATGACCGAGCTTATTCAACAAGTACGTGAAAGGCTACAAAGGCTACAAACCTTGGCTTGCCTTTTCTTAGATCTCTTCTTGTGTGACTTTATGGGTATTTTGGTGCAAAATGAGGGCCATTTTCGGGTTGAGCTTGTCTAGGGGGAGTAGTTGCAGATCTGGACTCCTCTAAGCCCTCATGTACATAAAGTCTCAAGCTTTATGAAGCTTTGACCCTTCTTTATGTCCTAAACCCCTTCTTGAGCATAGTTTTGGGTATTCTAGCCTTGTGAGGCATTGCATGATCGTAAAGTTAGCAACTTTACGTGGTAACTCCATGCTAGGAGGTTAGATCTAGAGTTTGGAGCACTGGAATCGACTGAAATGAGAATTGGCTAGAGTACTCGACGAGTTGAGAGGGTTTTACCCGTCTGGGGATTTAGATTGAACTCGACGAGTTATTGGGACAACTCGACGAGTAGTTGGGGTTTTCCAGGTCTTCTGGACACTGTGCTGACTCGACGAGTTGGTGA
Organism: Lactuca virosa; assembly: GCF_052849685.1. Lineage (NCBI taxonomy): Eukaryota > Viridiplantae > Streptophyta > Magnoliopsida > Asterales > Asteraceae > Lactuca > Lactuca virosa. The sequence goes on from NC_136430.1 coordinate 458,188,243, forward strand.
GACAACTCGGCGAGTTGACCCGAGTTTTCCCGATTTTTCCTGAGAACAGAGGGAACTCGACGAGTCGCGTAGATGCACTCGACGAGTTGAGTCAACATGGACTGTTGACTTGAGTGTTGACTCCCATGGACTTTTAGGGTTTGACCAAAATGTGAACTTTGGAGATCAAGGAGAGGTAAAATGGTCCTTCACCCTTTTTGGAGATTTAGCAAAGGAGTTAGCTTAGCAGTTTAAAGTTATTGATAAATTGCTAATTAGAGGTGATTGTGATATATGTAGGCGGAGTCTAAACCTGCAGTTTGAGTACGAGACATATCTGCTTTACTTACGAGGTGAGTCTTCTCACTATACTTGCCTGAGTGGTAATAATGTGTGACCGGTGGGTCTAATATGCTTATTGTAAGGTCCTAAAAAGGATCTTTACCAATGATCAAGCAACAAACAATCACAATAGAAGAAGAAGAAGAAAAGAAATCGAGCTTGCACACATTTATATTCAGAAAAACGTCAGGTACAACTCGATGGAACACTCTGTAAACGCAATGGTATCAGCAACCACACATAGACCTACACCTCCACTATTTATACTAGACAGGACCGCAAACTGGGTTTACGGCCGTAAACGTGTTTACGACCGTAAACTCTGTTTACGGTCGTAAACACACTTTCCAACCGTAAACACCTAAACAACTCACAAAATGTATTACAGACTCATACTGAACTATTACATTGAAAGCCTAGACCAAACCATTAACTATACCCTTCAATCTTCCCCTTGGTTTGGTGCTAGCTTGGACTCAGCTTTTGTCGACCACCAACACATCAGATTTTCCCATAGCTCTGTTCCACATCTCTTTCTCGATAATCTCAGCAACCATCGAAGTATACTCCTTTACAGCGGACTCAAAAAGTTCTTCAGCCACCACGATCTGATGAATGGAGAGCTGATGTATATCCCACTTGCCAAATTGAAGCAAATCCCTCATGTCATACAAATGGATACAATCGTCTTTAAGCTTGATGACAGCAGAAGCAGTAGATTCATCGAACACCCAGTATAGCATAGATGCGAGAGATCCATCCGGATAATTTTGAAGAACGGGAATCTGCTTAACTTGAGTAGTAGCGGGCCACATTACTGACCGAAGTGGCTGACTTGTTTTGGGATCAATGACGCTAGGGTAAATTTTAATGATAGACTCTGCAGTCTTCATTGAAGGGAAGCCCTTAGCCACTTGATCTTCCAAAAATGCCTTGAACGGAGTCGCCCTGGGATTGTTTGATGGATTTGAGAAAGGAACTTTAGACAGCTCCGTAAGATCAATCCTAGTAAAGGAATGAAAACCGTGAGCATCTTTGTATAATTCAGTATTGCCGCTCTTTCTTCTCACCATAAACATATTCATAGTGTCATGGAATCCCCACGAGATTATTCCTGACCTATCACCATAAACGTCTCTGAAACGATGTTCGCCCAGATCCATAACGGTGATCTGTGGTTGATCCCAGGGGGCATGATGATCTGCGCTCCTTTTGAATAGAAGTTGACCCTTTTCAGCTGACTTGGCCAATTTAGCACGCTTCAATGCCACTACACTCGGAGCCTGAGCCGGTTCTTTTTCAAAACGGTTAACAACGGTGGTCGTTCTTGTAGGTTGTGGAACTATGGGAGTATCTTGATCAGGAAGATAGATATTTGGCTCGTCAACGGATGACTTGAATTTGTCGCCAAAATCTTCTTCCAACTTCTTCTTAAGATCGTAGTAGCTGGCGGTTAGTAAGCCAAAATGTGTCTGAAGATCCGTAATTTTCTTCGTCTTCAGAGCTTTATCTTCGATAAGTTCGGCCACTTGAATATTGAGCTTTGTATTTTCAGTCTGAAGGTCTACGACCTTGATATCCAGCTCAATATTTCTCTGATCTAAATCAACATTCTTCTGATTCAGTGCATCGATCTCCTTCTGAAGTCCAAGTATTGAAGGATTCTCTTCTCTTGAGCTGCCACCCCCAATAGAAATTCCTTTGCCACGTGAGGGAGGCGTTGAAAATTGTTCTCTGGCCAAATGCCTAGCTAGCCTCAAAGAAGCAGCCTCCTGCTCTGGCCTGGGAGGAGAGAAACCTGTGGGGAAGGAAGAGCCACCAGCTTCATAGAAGGTACTAGGACCTTCACTTACAGGTTCAGATGAAACGATAGCATGAGTTGTTGTTGGTGGAGTTGTAAAACTTTGAAGTACATCCGAGTCAAGAATTCCCTGTCTAGGGTCAAGTCTTCGTCTTTTTGTGGGAGGTTGAGAGGCCTGTGTAGTTGGGTGATCACTTTCCAATGGCTCAGAAGTAGGTAAAACAACATCAAGGGGAGGAATCCCTGATACTATCACCATAGGAATTGCTATTTCCGCCATTGGATTGGTAGGAGGAGGCGTGGCTTTGAGAACGTCTTCATTTTCCCTTGTCTCTGTTGCTGGATGAGCAACTTCATCGACATTGTCAAGCAACGTGTAGAGGATTTCACCGGTCATGAAGTCTTCATTACTACCAAAATTCAAAGGAATTTCGTCCTTATCGAACCCTGTGAGATCGAGGCCTTCGTACAAATCAGTCTCCGTTCCACATTTCGAAGACCCCTCGTTATAATCTCCTTGGACCTGAACAAATGTCAGTTTGTGTTCCTCAGCTACTTGTGCATTAAGTGCTGGATTTTCTTCTTCATCATGATCTGACGTTGTGATGACATCTTCAGAAACAACTCTCTCAGAGGAAGTGGGCTCAGATGACATCTTGTCTGACGTTCCATGAGATTCGGAGGATTCATTAATCTCAACAAATTTTCCGAATTTCACCAGAGGATGTAATCCTTGGAAGACGACTTTGCCCTTGCGATTTTGCTTAATAAGACCAATAGTGTGGGGGCCCAATGACTTTATGTCTAGTGTGTCTCCATCTTTGACCATCTCCGGGAATTGATTGTCAACAAACAACTGAATAAACCTCGGATACATCAAGAAAGAGTCTCTAGTCTCCCGAGATATAGCATTGATGTTTACCAAAAACTCATCCAGAATGAACTTTGAGAAGTTGAATTTGATGCCGGCAGCCAGTGAAACAATTGCTCCTGTGTTCCTGAGCGAGATTTCATCATCTCCTGATCTCCTCCCCGAGATACAGCTCACGAACACATGCGCTAAGAATCGCCAGTAGGGTGGTAAAAGCTTTTTCACCGTGGGAGGGTAGATGCCCTCATATCCCATCCTTTTGAGAATCTTTTGTACATCATCAATCCCAATTTCAGTAGGAAAATCGGGATGATCATCGATCAGCAATGTTTCTCTGATATACTGCTCAGTGATTATGATCTTGCATCCTTTAACTACAGCTTTAACGGCGATCACCCCATTATCTTTTGACATCTTGGCCGTCTGCCAGAACTCCCTGACAATCTTCTGATGAATGACTGGATTCACAGTGATGGCAAAGGCCAGGCAGCACTCTCTTAGTCTGTAGATCATTGGTTTGAAATCTGCATGAGCAACAGGAGGGTCATCCAGTACAATTGCCAGGTTATGCATGTCAGCAAACTTAGGACTCGCCATTGATCTGCACTAAACCAGGCCAAGTAAGAAAAAAAAGTGTTTAAACAATTAAAGCTTTAATTTTTCTTAATTAAACAAAATTATTTTGATCAAAAATTGGAGTTTACGGTCAAACATGGTCAAACTTGAGTTTACGGTCAATATTGGTCAAACAAAAGTTTACGGTCCGAAGTGGGTTTACGGCCGTAAACCCATTGCAGTGGTCACCTGACCGTAAACTGAGTTTACGGTCGTAAACGCAAAGGGAGTTTACGGTCGTAAGCTCCAAAAAAGTTTACGGTCGTAAGCACAACCGTAAGCCCTCCCCAAACCGTAAACCCTCCCCAAACCGTAAACTCCGACGAACACAAGAACTTCGATTAATCCTCCAATTTCAGTCGAATCGATGAACAAACAGCTTTTCCCCAGTCGGTTTTAGCATACCTTTGAAGTGGACTAACTGATTTCGCAAAATCTCACAAAAAATTTCGAGGATGAGAGAGAGTAGAGGGAGTGTTTGCGGCCGCAAGGAGAAGAGGGAGGTGAAAAGGGTTTACAGGAGTAAACCCCACCTTTTATACCTCCTTAGAGTTTATCTGTCTCCCACACAGTATTATGCACAGTCCAAATCCCGATTAAATTTTCAAAAAAATAAAACTTTTTGAGGATATTAAAATAAAAGTAAAATTAAAATTAAACTAAAAATAAAATAAACTATTTTCTAAAATTTAAGAATTAAAAGATTTAAAAATTAAATTTTTGACAATTATAAAAATAAAATAAAATAAAAAATAAATAAAATTAAGAATAAACACAGACAAAATTTATCTCAAGAATCACTGAAAATTATCTTGTGATACTGGGATCAAAGTTGTTAGACAGCCTTATCCACTTGTCGGTACCTTCTATCTTCACGTCTTTGTCTGGTCGATCGCCGGTATTGTTGTCCACTTAAACACGAAAAATTGTGACAAAATTAGAACATACTATTAGTTATAAGACAAAGTGATCCTAAGTTCCTAGAAACTATTTCTTAAGGACCATTCAGCTGACGACGACCAGAGATATTGTTGTCCACCTAAATTGAGCAGCGAGATCTATAGACAATCTGTAAGTGTTCAATTTTTAATTATACTAGAACATGGTTCCCGCTTCCTGATATGCTCCAGTAAACAAGGACTTCCAGAATACTCCTTACATCGGGTGAGCAGACAATTATTGAGAGAGAAGATAGATTTAGAATGCATATGCTATACACCCAGGTCGGATCTCTTCCAATCACGCAGAGGGTGAAACATATGACTAACTGAAGTTTTAGAGGGATTGAGAAGTAGAATGGTGCATATACTGTGTACCAGTTCGGATTGTGAGTCACGCAAAGGAGACAGTATATGGCTAACAGATAGAAAGAATTGCATAGATAGAAGATGCAGAGAAATAGACTTGCATATGTTACAGTCCAGGTCGGATCTCTCGATCACGCAGAGGAAGCAACATATGACTAACAGACAGATAGAGAAAGAAAACAATTTTCTACAGACCTAATTCATCGGAATTTACCAGTCGCCCCATCAATACCCGAATTAAGGACAAAATCCGCACATCGAGGAAAAGTTAATCCACGGTTCCAGGTACAGGTTCTTTTAATGTGACCAGTAGATTCCCATATATATCTCCCTGCTCAACCTATCCAAGCGTCGTATTGTCAGGCTAAACGGATCTAACTAGGTCAAGATTTGTCAAGTCTATGAATTCCTTAAGTTCAACTCTGCCTAGTCATGTCCACTTAGAATCTTTCGTGCCTACCAACGCATCAAACCCAGAGCATAGACCCTTCAATTTTGGGTACGTTACGCAGACTCAGATTGTCTGTTATCACTTGATAATATCACTTCCCAGTACTATATCAACAAGCAAAACTATAAGCGACAATATTTTTGATTTTTTCTGAATTTTTAATGTTTTTGGATTTTTGATTGTTTTCTGAAAAAATAAAACAGAAGCACGATGTTTTTTTGGATTTTTAATTTTTCAATTTTTTTTTAATTTTTGTTTATTTCTCCCATAAATTTGTGCATGGGTGAGAATGAAATGACTAAAATGCGCAAATTTAAAACTAACCTAACCTAAAATAAAAATTTAATCCTCAAAACGAATCATTTTTAAAAATCCCACAAGCACATCGAATCGAGCTTTGTTAAAAGGCTTGGTGAACAGATCCGCCACATTATTGGCAGTGGGAACCTGTTCTAGCCGGATGAGCGAGCGCTCATAACAATCTCTGATAAAATGAACTTTGATATCAATGTGCTTGGTTTTGGAATGTTGGACAGGATTTTTAGTAATCTGAATTGCGGCCTCATTATCATAGTGAATTGGGGTTTCTAGATAGTTCAAATCGTAGTCCAACAGCTGATGTTGGATCCAGATAACTTGAGAACAGCAAGCAGATGCAGCAACGTATTCCGCTTCTGCTGTTGAGGTAGAGACGGTATGATGTTTCTTGCACTGCCACAACACCAGCCTATCTCCAAGGAATTGGCACCCTCCTGATGTTGATTTCATGTCAAGCTCACAACCTCCATAATTACTGTCAGCAAAAGCATATAAATCAAATTCAGAATTCTTCGGATACCAAAGACCCAATTTTGGGCTGCCTTTGATATACCGAAAAATCCTTTTGACAGCAATAAGATGTGAAAGTTTAGGATTAGCCTGATAGCGAGCGCATCGACAAACTGCAAACATGATGTCTGGACGACTTGCAGTAAGATACATCAACGATCCGATCATCGATCTGTAGTGTGTCTGATCTACGAATTCGCCATCAATATCTGGATTCAGCAGGGGTCTTTCAGCCATTGGTGTTGATGCAGGTTTTGCGTCTTGAAACCCGAACTTCTCAAGAATATCCTCCACATACTTAGCTTGATGTAGCAGGATTCCAGTTGAATTTTGTTTGACCTAAAGCCCCAGAAACATTGTCATTTCACCCAGTGAACTCATCTCAAACCGCTTTTTCATCACACCTTCAAACTCTTTACAAAGCTGTGGACTAGTAGACCCGAAGATAAAGTCGTCAACGTAGATCTGGACTAGTATCTGATCATTACCAACATGCTTGATGAATAAAGTTTGATCAATAGTGCCGCGAGAGTATCCATGCTCGAGCAAGTGCTTTGTTAGAGTCGCATACCATGCTCGAGGAGCTTGATGTAACCCGTACAACGCCTTGTCCAACTTGTAGACATGATTAGGAAACTTTGAGTTAACGAACCCAGGGGGTTGATCAACATAAATTTCTTCCTTCACCTTGCCATACAAGAAGGCAGTCTTGACATCCATTTGGTAGACCGTGAAGTTCATGTAGGAAGCATATGCGAGAAAGATACGAATAGCCTCCAATCGAGCCACGGGAGCATAAACCTCAGTATAATCAAGACCCTCAACTTGTCGAAACCCGCGAACCACCAACCTTGCTTTATTGCGCACTATTACACCAGAATCGTCCTGCTTGTTACGATAGACCCAACGCGTGTCAAGAGACCTTTTGCCCTTTGGTAACTCAACCAATTTCCAAACCCCGAGCTTTTCAAACTGATTTAGCTCTTCATGCATCGCATCTACCCAGCTGGGCTCATTCAAAGCCATGTCAACGTTCTTGGGCTCTATTTGAGATATAAATCAAGAGTAGAGACACGCATTAACATCTCCACTCTGACTTCTGGTTTTAACTCCATCGCCCAGCTGTCCAATGACGTTATCGATCGGATGATCGCGTTGAATTCTTGAAGGTATGTCTTGGCTGATATCATTGAGTGAAACAGGAAGAGTGTGGATGTTGAAACCTCCATCATTTGCTGATTGATCCGCATTGGATGAATCTGCTACAAACTCACTAGCAATTTCTTCAGGAAAGAGTAGTTCCATAAAAGTTGGATTGACAGCGGAAGCATCTGTAGACATGAACTCTCTTTCAATAGGGGTAAGAGGTGTAGCATCAGCATCAGGAGTTCCATCTTAAACTTTAGACTCTGGACTATCAAGTCGATCAGATGACTCCCCCTGAGGTGGAGCAAAGGACTCCCCCTCAGATGGAGCAGAGGACTCCCCCTCAACCGTTGGAGGTCTGTAAACAACTTCTTCGTCTTCATCTTCAGAAACAATCTTTGAACCAGAAGAGGATCCATTTGAGCCATCTGAAGACACATTTAAGGATTTGAAAAGCGATGTGTAATCAAATAACCAGTCAGGACCCACTCGAGTGTCTGTTTCATTCTCCTGCAACCAGCGCGCGTCATAGGATTCAACAATCTGCTTAGTCTTCTTGTTGTAAACCCTATATGCGGTACGCGCAGCATACCCTATAAAGTAACAATCATCAGCTTTGGCATTGAATTTAGGGTTGGATTTGAAGGGTTTTAGGTAAAACAAATAAACTAGAAAAACAATTCCTAAGTTCACATGCAACCTACTTTGGATCTATGTTTTAACTATTGAACATACAACTTTGAATTGCAATACAAGAACCCTAGAGGAGAGAGGCTATTATCGAAAATAGTAAACTAGGGTTTAGGGTTTACATACCTTTCAATTGTTATAGCAAACAATTGATATTCCCTTGATCTTGATCTTGATCTTCTTGGAAGCTTTAGCACCACAAGTGTAATGCCTCTAATGGAGTCACACCCAAACCAGCAAGAAGGAAAGTAGAAGAGAGAGAGAGGAGAGGGAGTATGCAAAATCTCGGCCTTAGGGTTTCTTCAAAAGAAAGAGTGACCAAAAACATGAACCAGGAGGCTCCTTATATAGCTGAGGGATCTAGGGTTTAAGGGAAACCCTAGTTATCCTTTGCTTAGGGCCTAAGCAAACCCAAGGGCCTTATCCAAGCCCCTATGGACGAAATTATTAGGGTTTCCCCTAAAGATTTCGTCCACCCTCTTCCAAGGGGGTTCTAGAGCCTTCCACTCAACTATTAGATAATTGCAAACTAGTCCCTGCACCTTATAATTAATTCTTTTAACCCCAAAATCAATTCTGATTAATTTCTGGCTAACAATTAATTAAACATAATGATTTCTAATTAATATATTAATCCATTAACATATTAATAAATCATTTATATATATATATTAATTTATTAATCTTATAAATTAATATCTCTCCTTTCATAATTTCCTTGTCCAGTTGCTAGGTTGAGGGCAACCCAAAAGGACTGTGCTGCTATCAATTCAAGTACATACCAATTATAGTTATGGGCTTAGACACCTAATCCAACAGTCTCCCACTTGGATAAGTCTGTAACTATAATTGCTAGTATGCCTTCTAAATTTGACCAGCAAATTGTAGCTTCCAAAAGCTGCTGCCGAACTCTGACCCAGTCAGTTACGTGTCCTAAGATAAGTGATCATATAACCCTTCGTTCTGCTTGATATCCCCAGACAAAAGACATGGAATGTAATCAATCTGTTTGTCCAGAATCTATGTTTCCCGATTCCTGATTTGTGATGATGTAGGACTTCTAATCGAACACATCAATTTAGTCCTGGCTGGGCCCAGCACATAAGTCAACACCAAATCATCGAGGGGCCCACAGATATCGCTTTTCCTGTTAGGGCAAAAGGAACGAATAAACGTTGACTCATATGCTTGTATCTTTTACTCATCAAATTATGCATGACAATACGTTTTATAACACCAAGTTACTGATGCGTTTTCGTATCACCAATGCACAACCGACTTGTAAATTACAACTCATATATCTTCGTTTCAAGATTATAAGATATTATCGTCTCAGTATTACTCGTGATGAATTCCATGAAGTAATACTCTGAGCGTGGGTTTATCCAATACTCAAATCTCAATTTCTGAGTACTCATGAACATTGCAGCAATTCTATTGCCATGTCTATCCTTAGACAATCTGCAATCCAATTCATGACAGTCTTAATTCACTACTTACTTCCAAGAGTACGAGCGACTGTGGAGTTTGAATAATCTCATTATTCAGGAAGTAAAACATGCAAAATATGAAACACAGTAATAAACAATTGACAAAAGGTAGTAGCCAAACTTATAAATAATACTTTATTATTTAATCACCAAAAGTCAATTACATTTACTTTGTTACAAGTTTCAAAAACTAATCTAACTACTAAAACTAATATCATCTTTCAGTCCTATGCTCCGAGCATGCTGAATATGCTTAGCCCTACTCAGACCCTTTGTGAGGGGATCTGCTGGGTTATCTTCAGATGACACCCTCTTTACTATAAGATGGCCTTCTTCAACTCTATGTCTAATGAAATGGTACTTTCTGTCGATATGTCTGGTCTTACCATGATCTCTCGGTTCCTTTGTCAAGGCAACCGCTCCTTCATTATCGCAGAAGAGTTCCATAGGCTCCTGGATGGTTGGAACAACTCCGAGATCCCCGATGAAGTTCCTCAACCAAGCTGCTTCTTTCGACGCTTCACTTGCTGCAATGTACTCTGATTCACAAGTAGAATCAGCCACCGTATTTTGCTTGGAACTCTTCCAAGTAACTGCTCCTCCATTCAGTAAAAATACCCAGCCCGACTGAGAACGGAAGTTATCTCTATCCGTCTGAAAGCTGGCATCACTGTAACCATCTACTCTCAAAGTATCACTGCCACCAAGCACAAGAACCCAGTCCTTTGTCCTTCGCAAATACTTGAGTATATTCTTAACTGCTATCCAATGAGCTCTACCTGGGTTTCCCTGATAGCGACTGACCATGCTCAAAGCAAATGCCACATCAGGGCGAGTACATGTCATAGCGTACATGATCGATCCGACAGCGGAAGCATAAGGTACACGACTCATGTCATCTATTTCAACATCTGTACTCGGGCATTGAGTCTTACTCAATTTGGTATTGCTCTGGATAGGTAGCTCTCCCTTCTTGGAATTTTCCATACTAAACCTCTTTAGTACCTTATCCAAGTATGTGCTCTGACTAAGTCCAATTAGTCTCTTCTTTCTATCTCTCAATATTCTAATCCCAAGAATATAGGCAGCTTCTCCAAGGTCTTTCATTGCAAAACACTTTCCAAGCCAAGACTTAACCTCTTTCAAGGTTGGAACGTCGTTACCAATGAGTAATATGTCATCGACATATAACACCAGAAAAGTTACTATACTCCCACTAGCCTTGATATACACACAAAACTCATCTTCACTTCTAGAGAAACCAAACTCTTTGACTTTCTCATGGAAGCAAAGATTCCAACTGCGAGATGCTTGTTTCAATCCATAAATGGATTTCTCAAGCTTGCACACTCTATTGGGAAACTTTGCATCAACAAAACCCTCTGGCTGACTCATGTAAACATCTTCAGCCAACTTCCCATTAAGGAAAGCAGTTTTGACATCCATCTGCCAGATTTCATAATCATGAAAGGCAGCTATGGCGAGCAATATCCTAATAGATTTAATCTTAGCCACTGGCGAAAAAGTCTCATCATAGTCAACCCCTGGGGTTTGAGTAAAACCTTTTGCAACCAGTCGAGCCTTGAATGTATGCACATTCCCATCCATGTCTGTCTTCTTCTTGAAGATGCATTTGCACCCAACTGTCTTGCGACCTGGTGCACTATCAACCAAATTCCAAACTTGGTTGTCATACATGGACTTAATCTCGCTGTCCATTGCCTCTTTCCACTTGGAAGCCTCTGGGCCTGCCATTGCTTCCTTATAAGTGTCTGGTTCATCTAAGTTTACCAGTGTTCTGTCACTTATGAATGTGTCACCATCTGAAGTAATATGAAAACCATACAACTCAGGTGGCACACTCACCCTAGTGGATCTTCTAAGAGGTAATGAGTTATCAATTGGTTCAACAGGAACTGTTTCCTCTGGTTGAGTGCTAATGTCATCTAAGGTTCCTTCATTGGCTGACTCTTGAATTTCTTCAAGGTCAATAGTGCTCCCACTGTCCTCTTTGAATATGAGCTCTCTTTCAAGAAAGACTCCTCTTCGTGCTACAAAGACCACGTTCTCACTAGGCCTGTAGAACAAATATCCAAAAGACTGTTTTGGGTAACCAATGAAAACACATTTCTCACTTCTAGCTGCTAGCTTGTCGTGAGTCTCTCGTCTTACGAAAGCTTCAGAACCCCAGACTTTAATATGTGCTAACGAGGGAACTTTCCCTGTCCACATTTCGTGAGGTGTTTTGGCAACCTTCTTTGTAGGGACAAGATTGAGGATGTGGGCGGTTGTCTCTAAGGCATACCCCCAGAAGTGAATAGGAAGCGAAGCCCGACTCATCATAGAACGAACCATGTCTAACAAGGTTCGATTGCGCCTCTCAGCTACACCATTTAACTGTGGTGTCCTAGGAGGAGTCAATTGTGAGACTATCCCACATTCTTTCAGATAGTCGTTAAACTCGATACTAAGATACTCCCCGCCTCTATCGGATCTAAGTATCTTTATCTTTCTGCCCAATTGATTTTCGACTTCATGCTTAAACTCTTTGAACTTTTCAAAAGTTTCTGACTTATGCTTGATCAAGTAGATATATCCATATCTGCTATAATCGTCAGTGAAGGTCACATAGAATCGATTAGCATCTCTTGTAGTTGATCTGAAGGGTCCACACACATCCGTGTGTATGAGATCCAACAGACCTTCACCTCTTTCACAAGACCCTGTGAATGGTGATTTTGTCATCTTTCCCAAAAGACAAGACTCACACATATCATCTGACTTTAGGTCAAATGATTCCAACACTCCATCCTTTTGGAGTTGGGCTATGCGTTTCTTGTTAATGTGTCCAAGACGACAATGCCACAAGCATGCCTTGTCTACACTATTAGACAAGTCAATATTAAGTACACTATTTCCTAGGCTATCAACACAAGTCACTGTTTCATACACACCATTACAAGGCAAAGCTTCAAACATAAAAACACCATTCTTATAAACAGAAATTGAACCATTCAAATCATTAAAAGAATATGTAAAACCTTGTCTGAACAATGCATGAAATGAAATAATGTTTCTCGTCATCTCAGACGAATAGCAACAATTTATTAAATCTAATCTAACATCATTACTAAGCAGAAGCTGATAAACTCCGATCTTGGTTACTGGTGAAGACTTTCTGTTTCCCATGATCAGGTTTATCCTTCCTCGCTCTATCTCCTCACTTTCCTTTAGACCCTGCAAATCAGAACAGATATGAAAACCACATCCTGTATCAAGGACCCATGAACGAGAAGATAATGAGTTATTAGCAGAAATAGTGTAAATACCTGCCGAAGATGGCTTCACTTTGCCATCCTTGATATCTTGCAGATACTGTGGGCAAGATCTCTTCCAATGCCCCTTTTGGTTGCAGTAAAAGCAAACTGCCTCTTTTGGATCAGAAACATGGGGAGTGGAACCATTGGGCTTAGCCTTTGGGCCATTACTAGATGACCCAGCTTGAGCCTTGCTCTTCCAGTTTTGCTTGGGAGGACCTTTCCTCTTTTTCCCCTTTCCCTGTCCAATAGCCAAAACAGGGGCACTAGCAGGTGTGGAGGGTATACTTTTACCTTTCATCCCTGCCTCAGCTGTCTGCAACAAGTTGTGCAATTGGGCCAAGGTCTGCTCAGTATTGTTCAAATGGTAAGTTAGAATAAACTGACCATAACATTCAGGAAGTGAGTTCAAGACCATGTCAATGGCCAATTCCTCATCAAAGTGAATATTGAGCTTGACCAAACGCTCTATGTAGCGTTGCATTCTTTGCACATGTGACACAACTGACTCCCCATCTTTCATCTTGCAAGCCATGAGTGACTTGACTACTTCGAACTTTTCTTGACGAGCTCGCTTATGGTACTTTTCCATAAGGTCCTTGTTCATCTCGAAAGGCCAGTAGTCCTCATAGTACCTCTGCAGTTCTGGGGACATAGTTGCCACCATGATGCATGCCACTTTGGTAGCATCATCGTAATGTTTCTTGTAGGCAGCAAGATCTTCAGGAGTAGCTTCATTCTCATCAAGCTCTTTGAGCTCCTTTTCAAGAACATATTCTTTGTTCTCGAAGCGAAGAGCCATCTTGATGTTGCGCATCCAATCATTATAGTTTGAGCCATCCATAACGACTTTGGAGCATATATTGAGCAAAGAGAAGTTTTGGTTGGAGGAGGACGAAGCAGAAGTGTTTCCAGGAGTAGACATCTGAAAAGAAAGAAAGTTTTAGTTAGATTTCAAGATACCTTAATAGAATAACCCAAAGATATAGTATCAAGGTTAGGATCCAACTATGAAGATTCACAACTTAGAAATGGGATGCCGAGATCCAAGTGCAAATTTCATAAAGGTAGGTGAATGACGATTCACCAATTCCACCATTAGACGAAACAAACGAAGTGAAATTCCTAATTCTTTTGAGATACATTGAAACTATTCAATGGCATGTTTTATTCTCAGATTATGCTCTTCTATTTGTGACTGGGATGCCGAGGATCACAAACAAGATGTGAATAACCATGCAAATGTGCTTGGTAACCTCATTGTCTTTATCATTAACTATTGATGTGCTGGTAAACCACACACGCTCCATCAAAATGACAATTATGAGATACCCATTGCTACTCTTTATTAGTGCCTTTTAGTGTGCTGGTTAACCACACACGCTCCACTAACGACCAATAAAGCATAATGTGCAATTTCATGGATTAGCATACTTTTCACATTTTTCCTAAAGTAACTAGAGTTGGGATTTTGAAAATAATGTTCTAGTACTTTCTTTAATATCATTATACTTTTAATGAGAAGTAGTTGTCCTATCAAATCCGTTCTGCTAACGACCCTCCACTAATCAAGGAAGCGGTGGGTGAGAGTGGACACCCATTCAACTACCATTTTATAGGCAGTTTCCTTATACCCCCCTTATAGATTAGCTTCGTGAATGAGGCATACTAGCGATTTGACTGACCATATTCTTATACATATAATATTAAACCTTTAATTATAATATATATATAAGGTGTGTTTTAAAACTTTTTAAAACTTCAAGGGTTTATATAAATTTCGAAATTTAAGCTGTTAAATTCAAATTTAAATAAACCAATTCACTAGATTTAATATTTATCTATTAATTAACTATTAATCAAATTATTAAATCTTGTAAGGATTATCTAATTAAATTAATCAATTAATTTAATCCTAATCCTTATCCCTCTAATTTCGAAAAATAGGGTAAGGATAATTATCCAATTAATCTAATTAAGTAACAATTATCCAAAAAACAAGAAACCCTAGTTATCCTCTAGCATATTTCGAAATTTACAAGGGAGGAGGCTAGGGTTTTCAAAACCCTAACCCTAATTTCGATTAGGGTTCTTTGGAGGCTAGGGTTTTCGAAAAAACCCTTTGATCCAAAACCCTAGAAATCGAAAATTTGGCCTTTAGGGTTTAATAGCTATAAACCCTAATTTGCAATTCAACAATTGTAGCAATTCAATTTAAAACAACAATGGCTCTGATACCACTGAAGGGTTTTAGGTAAAACAAATAAACTAGAAAAACAATTCCTAAGTTCACATGCAACCTACTTTGGATCTATGTTTTAACTATTGAACATACAACTTTGAATTGCAATACAAGAACCCTAGAGGAGAGAGGCTATTATCGAAAATAGTAAACTAGGGTTTAGGGTTTACATACCTTTCAATTGTTATAGCAAACAATTGATATTCCCTTGATCTTGATCTTGATCTTCTTGGAAGCTTTAGCACCACAAGTGTAATGCCTCTAATGGAGTCACACCCAAACCAGCAAGAAGGAAAGTAGAAGAGAGAGAGAGGAGAGGGAGTATGCAAAATCTCGGCCTTAGGGTTTCTTCAAAAGAAAGAGTGACCAAAAACATGAACCAGGAGGCTCCTTATATAGCTGAGGGATCTAGGGTTTAAGGGAAACCCTAGTTATCCTTTGCTTAGGGCCTAAGCAAACCCAAGGGCCTTATCCAAGCCCCTATGGACGAAATTATTAGGGTTTCCCCTAAAGATTTCGTCCACCCTCTTCCAAGGGGGTTCTAGAGCCTTCCACTCAACTATTAGATAATTGCAAACTAGTCCCTGCACCTTATAATTAATTCTTTTAACCCCAAAATCAATTCTGATTAATTTCTGGCTAACAATTAATTAAACATAATGATTTCTAATTAATATATTAATCCATTAACATATTAATAAATCATTTATATATATATATTAATTTATTAATCTTATAAATTAATATCTCTCCTTTCATAATTTCCTTGTCCAGTTGCTAGGTTGAAGGCAACCCAAAAGGACTGTGCTGCTATCAATTCAAGTACATACCAATTATAGTTATGGGCTTAGACACCTAATCCAACAGGATTCCAGATGAAGAAGGGTGCAAGGGCAGCCAAATACACGGAAATGGCTGACTGAAGGCTTGTGTCCATAGAGAATCTCGTACGGTGTCTTCATAGGAGCTTTGTTGATTAGAACACAATTCTGCACGTAGCAAGCAGTGTTAATCGCCTCGGCCCAAAAGAAAACAAGTAATTTTGAATCACAAAGCATTGTCCTTGCAGCGTCTTTTAAAGTTCTATTTCTCCTTTCAGCAATGCCATTTTGTTGAGGCGTGTGAGCAGAGCTGTATTGACGCACGATCCCCTTTTCTGCGCAAAAATGGTCAAGAACCGCATTCTTGAACTCAGTTCCATTGTCAGTACGAAGCGCCTTCACCTGGTTGTTGGTTTGCTTCTCAATCATCACAATAAACTTCTTTATCAGATCAACAACTCCAGCTTTGTTGGATAAAAAGAAGACCCACGTAAAACGAGAGAAATCATTGATCACAACTAAACATTACAAACTTCTGTTGATGCTCAGGACGTTGACCAGACCAAATAAGTCCATATGCAATAATTGGAGCACCTGACTGATTGAGTTGACTTGCTTCGGCAAGTGTGGTTTTCTATGATGTTTTCCTTGGGCACAGGACACACACTTCTCAAATGTAATAAAGTCTCTGACAGGTAAGCCTTGGACCATCTCATTCTTAGCAAGGCGATTCAGGTTTTTCGCGTTAGCATGACCGAGTCGTCGGTGCCACAGCATTGCGTTTTGTTCGGAGACTTTTGAAAATAGGCAAGTGACTTGTTCAGGGATGTTACTGTTCATGTCAATAATGTAAGCATTCTCATCCCGCTTAGATTTGACGAGAATCCACTCTTCCGGGATGACAATGCCTGGCTTGAGAATCATGCATTCTTTATCGGTAAAATGGGTAGAATAGCCTTTGTCGCAAATTTGGGAAACACTCAACAAGTTGTGCTTTAACTCGGGAGCAAAGTTGACATTCTCAAAGCTTAGCACTCCATTTGTAACGGTTCCTCTCTGAGTGATCTTGCCACCATCTCCGCCCACGAAGGAAACATACCCCCCATTAAAAGATTGAATGTCGCTCAACTGGGAGATGTCTCCTGTCATATGCTGGGAGCAGCCGCTGTCGACGTACCAAGGACGGACGACATTCCTCCGCAACTGTCCCTGCAAAATGAGCGGGATCATTTAGATTTGGGAACCCAGGTCATCACTGTCCTGGGTTTCCTTTTCGCTTTCTCTGATTTATCTTTTAATGATTTCAAATTAGGATCCTCATTCCTAATCACTTCAGAGGATGTAGATGATGGATTGTAAATTGATTTGGGCATCCAATGATATTTAGGTTTTACAGTATTCTCAGGTGGTTTTGAAATAGGTTTCTTATGAGTTTGCACTGAGCCTCTGGATGTTCTACCAGAAGTGGTTGAAGATCCATAATTGCTTTTTGACGAAACCGATCTAGGCGGAGCCTTGTTCGGTTTTGGCAAACTATTTTGAGCTTTGTTAGTGAAAACCTTTTTATTATTTTGAAAAACAGCCCTTTTTCTGCTTCTATCATCTTTCCAATTATCATTTTGAGAACGAGTTCTTGAGGATTTTCTAATTAAAGACCTTCCTCGAGATTCGTTCTCTCCTCTTGGTGACATATAGTTCACAAAGATCCTATTTTGACAATTCCTAGCTATATGACCACCAACACCACAATTAAAACAAATTTGTTTATTATTTGAACTTGTACTACATTTCTCAGATTTATTTTCTTGACAGACACTCTTACTCTTCTCAGAAGAACATGCATGAGAAATAGATTGTGAGATAAGTGAGGGTGCCTCAGACGGTGTGACTTATGGAATTGATGGGTTTTCATGAGAATCACAAGCATCAGAATTACCAAACAATTCATCAAACATATCAAAGAAATTAAGTTCAACAATAGCAGATGTGGAAACATCACATGAAACATTATCAGTCTTAACATTAGAAACACAAACATTTTCATTTGAAACAGAAATATCAGAATTAGAAACAGAAACAGAAACAGAATCTCCAGCTTCACGCTTTGCCTGATATAATGGTTGATCTGCAGGGGAAGTAGAAATGTTAGTACTTTCAACATTAATAAATTCGCCTGAAACGAAACCAGATGGCTTGCCATAAACCATAAACGATTCATTGGCAATCTCATCCTTGGATAGGGGTTGATACTGATATGTATGATTATAAGGAGGAGGTACACTATCATATCCTAAACCCTTTGACTGATTTCGTTTGAACTGCATGCAGTGATCAATCATGTTGGCAACTACCTCGCTTGATCCATCAAATTTTCTAAAATCAAAATTTGCAGTTTCAAATTGTCTTTTCAATGTATCAAGCTCGGTAATTAACTCATCATTTTGTCTCTTAACATAATCATAAAGTTCACATTTTTCACTGTATTCTGTTTGAATTCTCTTAAAGTCCTTTATTTTTGTCTCTAACTGGGCCTTAAGGGGTTTCTGTCCTTTCCTAAGCTGATAGCCCTCATATCTAAGGTCCTCTGCTTCTCTACGTAATAGTTGAATTTCATCATGAAGAATTTTAACATATTCATTACAAGCCTGAGAACAAGATGGTAGATTTACCTCACTTTTCCTGGGCTCGGAAGTAGAAGACACCATCAGAGCAAACTGCAGCTCCATCATTTCTGCTTCGGGATTAGCTGCATCATTCTTCAAGGAAGCATCATCAATCTGAGCTAGGTGAGCATTTTCTGGCCCTGAAATATTCAAAGCCTGAATCTGGTCCTCCCAGTCAAAAGACTGAGTGACCATAGCAGTTTCACCATTAACCGCAGCGCCTGCACGGTTGTTTCCCACTGCAACTATCGTCCTGTTGTTGTTCGTCCTACGATCTGGCTTTGGACACTCACGAGCAAAATGACCCGGCTCATGGCAGTTGAAACATCGCAGCATGCCCTTGTTGAATCCCACCTTCTTGTCAGCATTCATGCCCCAGTTGCTCTTCCCTGTCTTCTTAGCAAACTGCTTGGACCTGAAAACAGCCATAGCAATCTGCCATGTGATGTCCATCTCTTCCACGTCTTCAGGATGAATCTGATCCAGGTCAGCAAATGACAGCTGAGGTAGAAGATCTCCAACCACAAAAGCATTGTAGCAGTTAACAAGCCCAGTGGCTAGAGCCAGATTTTCATCAGTGTCTTTCGTGTTTGAGGAAGAGGCTACAACTTGCACATTTGGATGGGGAACAGCTTGTGGAGTAACAAATGGCTGGCTTTGAGAGTGAGGAATGGATGATGAAGCAACAGAGGTATGAATCTGAGGTTGTTGAGCAGCAAAAGCTTGACCTGAGGAAGTCATGATTGATGAGAGAGCATTGTTGGATGAGATTCCAAGATTTGCAGTAGAGTACGAGTTCACATGGTTTATTTCTCTCTGTTTGTCATCAATATCACAAGCTTTGATGATCGCCATGATTTCAGCAAGAGTGAGGCGATTTAGATCCTTGGTCTTCTTAATCACAGCAACATTCATGTCCCATGATCTGGGAAGAGCATTCAGAAGCTTCTTGTTAATTTATGACTTGTTCAAGAAAATCCCAAATATGTTCATGTCAGTGGTGAGAGTTGTGAACCACTGCAGCTGAGCCTCAAGAGTCTCTCCTGGAATGTAGTTGAACATATTGAACTTTTGTCTCAACATGTCCTGGCAACTCTCCTTCATATCTTCATTGCCCTCATATACCTCAATTAGGGCTTCCCACAAATCCTTAGATGAAGTATACTCTCGAAAACCTTGAGCAATATCAGGAGATAATGCCATGGTTAGAGTGGCTAAAGCCCTTTCCTGCTCTTCAACTTTCTCAAACTCCTCATCAGTGTAGTTTTCAATAGCCTTGTTAATCACTTGGCCTCCGACTGTCATAGTGATTCTAACAGGGCCTCTAAGAATGCTTCTCCAGACTTTGAAATCCTTCATTTTAATGTATTTTTCAATTCTGTACTTCCACTCAGGAAAACCATCTGCAAACATTAATCTTGGAATACGCGTAGTAGTGCCCATGACAGTATCAAGTTCGTGAAAATGATTTTGACTTTGAGATTCCATTTGAAATTAAAGCAAATTAAAGTCACAAAAGTGTTTACGGTTGATGTTGATGAGATTACGACCGTAAACTGTGTTTACGGTTGAAGAGTTTACGACCGTAAACTTGGTTTACGGTTGGGCTGTTTACGACCGTAAACTGGGTTTACGGTTGAGCTGTTTACGACCGTAAACTGAGTTTACGGTTGAGTTGTTTACGGTTTGTACGT